>NC_092233.1:37415666-37543166 GCF_036320965.1 Panulirus ornatus
ATAAAGATGACACACACACACACACACACATATATATGGTCTTTCATCCAGGCTAGGAATGTTGATGGGGAGGGTAGTGCTGGGGAGGGTAGTGGATGGTGGTGGGGAGGGTAGTAGATGGTGGTGGGGAGGGCAGTGGATGGCGGGGGGGGGAGGGTAGTGGATGGTGGTGGAGAGGGTAGTGACTGGTGGTGGAGAGGGTAGTGGATGGTGGTGGTGGGGAGGGTAGTGGATAGTGGTGGGGAGGGTAGTGGATAGTGGTGGGGAGGGCAGTGGATAGTGGTGGGGAGGGTCGTGGATAGTGGTGGGGAGGGTAGTAGATGGTGGTGGAGAGGGTAGTGGATGGTGGTGGTAAGGGCAGTGGATAGCGGTGGGGAGGGTAGTGGATGGTGGTGGTGAGGGTAGAGGATAGTGGTGGGGAGGGTAGTGGATAGTGGTGGGGAGGGTAGTGGATAGTGGTCGGAGGGTAGTGGATGGTGGGAGGAGGGTAGTGGATGATGGTGGGAAGGTTAAAGGATGGTGGTGGGGAGGGTAGTGGATGGCAGTGGGAAGGTTAGTGGATGGTGGTGGGGAGGGTAGTGGATGGTGGTGGTGAGGGTACAGGATAGTGGTGGGGAGGGCAGTGGATAGTGGTGGGGAGGGTAGTGGATAGTGGTCGGAGGGTAGTGGATGGTGGGAGGAGGGTAGTGGATGATGGTGGGAAGGTTAAAGGATGGTGGTGGGGAGGGTAGTGGATAGTGGTGGGGAGGGTAGTGGATGGTGGTGGTGAGGGTAGAGGATAGTGGTGGGGAGGGTAGTGGATAGTAGTGGGGAGGGTAGTGGATAGTGGTCGGAGGGTAGTGGATGGTGGGAGGAGGGTAGTGGATGATGGTGGGAAGGTTAAAGGATGGTGGTGGGGAGGGTAGTGGATGGCAGTGGGAAGGTTAGTGGATGGTGGTGGGGAGGGTAGTGGATGGTGGTGGGGAGGGTAGAGGATAGTGGTGGGGAGGGTAGTGGATAGCGGTGGGGAGGGTAGTGGATGGTGGTAGGAATTAGTGGATGGTGGTGGGAAGGGTAGTGGATGGTGGTGGGGAGGGTAGTGGATGGTGGTGGGGAGGGTAGTGGATAGTGGTGGGGAGGGTAGTGGATAGTGGTGGGGAGGGTAGTGGATAGTGGTGGGGAGGGTAGTGGATAGTGGTCGGAGGGTAGTGGATAGTGGTCGGAGGGTAGTGGATGGTGGGAGGAGGGTAGTGGATGATGGTGGGAAGGTTAAAGGATGGTGGTAGGGAGGGTAGTGGATGGCGGTGGGAAGGTTAGTGGATGGTGGTGGGGAGGGTAGTGGATAGTGGTGGGGAGGGTAGTGGATAGTGGTCGGAGGGTAGTGGATGGTGGGAGGAGGGTAGTGGATGATGGTGGGAAGGTTAAAGGATGGTGGTGGGGAGGGTAGTGGATGGCGGTGGGAAGGTTAAAGGATGGTGGTGGGGAGGGTAGTGGATAATGGTGGCGAGGGTAGTGGATAGCGGTGGGGAGGGTAGTGGATGGTGGTAGGAATTAGTGGATGGTGGTGGGGAGGGTAGTGGATGGCGGTGGGGAGGGTAGTGGATGGTGGTGGGGAGGGTAGTGGATGGTGGTGGGGAGGGTAGTGGATGGCGGTGGGGGGGTAGTGGATAGTGGTGGGGAGGGTAGTGGATAGTAGTGGGGAGGGTAGTGGAGGTGGGGAGAAGGGTAGTGGATGGTGATGAGGAGGGCAGTGGAAAGTGGTGGGGAGGGTAGTGTATAGTGGTGGGGAGGGTAGTGCATGGCAGTGGGGAGGGTAGCGGATAGTGGTTGGAAGGGTAGTGGATAGTGTTGGAGAGGGTAGTGGATGGCAGTGGGGAAGGCAGCAGATGGCGGTGGGAAGGGTAGTGGATAGTGATGGGAAGGGCAGTAGACAGCGGTGGGGAAGGTAGTGGATACTCGTGGAGAGAGTAGTGGATGGTGGTGTGGAGAGTAGTGGATGGTGGTGAGGAGGGTAGTGGATAGTGGTGGGGAGGGTAGTGGATAGTGGTGGGGAGGGTAGTAAATGGCGTTTGAGAGGGTGGTGGATGGCGGTGGGAAGGTTAGTGGATGGTGGTGGGGAGGGTAGTGGATAATGATGGGGAGGGTAGTAGATGGTGGAGGGAAGGTTAGTGGATGGTGGTGGGGAGAGTAGTGGATGGCGGTGGGGAGGGTAGTGGATAGTAGTGGGTAGGGTTGTGGATAGTGGTGGGGAGGGTAGTGGATGGCGGTGGAGAAGGTAGTGGGTAGTGGTGGGGAGGGTAGTGGATGGCGGTGGAGAAGGTAGTGGGTAGTGGTGGGGAGGGTAGTGGATAGTAGTGGGGAGGGTAGTGGATGGTGGGGAGAAGGGTAGTGGATGGTGGGGAGAAGGGTAGTGGATGGTGGGGAGGAGGGTAGTAGATGGTGGAGGAGGGGAGTTGATAGTGGTGGGGAGGGTAGTGGATGGTGGTGGGGAGAGTAGTGGATGGTGGTGGGGAGGGTAGTGGATAGTGGTGGGGAGGGTAGTGGATGGTGGGAGGAGGGTAGTGGATGGTGGGAGGAGGGTAGTGGATGGTGGGAGGAGGGTAGTGGATGGTGGTGGGGAGAGTAGTGGATAGCGGTGGGAAGGGTAGTGGATTGCGGTGGGGAAGGTAGTGGATAGTGGTGGGGAAGGTAATGGATAGTGGTGGGGAGGGTAGTGGATAGTGGTGGCGATGGTAGTGGATGGTGGAGAGGAGGGTAGTGGATGGTGGTGAGGAGGGTAGTGAATGGCGGTGGGAAGGGTAGTGGATAGTGGTGGGGAGGGTAGTGGATGGTGGTGGGGAGGGTAGTGGATGGTGGGGAGGAGGGTAGTGGATGGTGGTGGGGATGGTAGTGGCTAGTGGAGGGGAGGGTAGTGGATGTTGGTGGGGAGGAGGGTAGTGGATGGTGGTGGGGAGGATAGTGGATGGTGGTGGAGAGGGTAGTGGATGGTGGGGAGGACGGTAGTGGATAGTGGTGGGGATGGTAGTGGATAGTGGTAGTGGATGTTGGTGGGGAGGGTAGTCAATGGTTGTGAGGAGGGCAGTGGATTGTGCATGAGAGGGTAGTGGATGGTATGGAAGGGGAATGGATAGTGGGGAGAGTAGAAAGGAAGGCTGAGGATGGCGGTGGGGAGAGTAGAAGCTGGTTGATGGGAGGGGAGCGTAGATGGTACGGGTGGTGGTGGTGATGGGGAGGTAAGGAAGAAGCTGGTAGAGGGAGTGGAGGGGATGGTAGATGGTACAGGTGGTGGTGGTGAGGGATGGAGGAAGCTGGTAGAGGGAGTGGAGGGGATGGTAGATGGTACAGGTGGTGGTGGTGAGGGAGTGGAGGGGATGGTAGAGGGAGTGGAGGGGATGGTAGATGGTACAGGTGGTGGTGGTGAGGGATGGAGGAAGCTGGTAGAGGGAGTGGAGGGGATGGTAGATGGTACAGGTGGTGGTGGTGAGGGAGTGGAGGGGATGGTAGAGGGAGTGGAGGGGATGGTAGATGGTACAGGTGGTGGTGGTGAGGGAGGGAGGAAGCTGGTAGAGGGAGTGGAGGGGATGGTAGATGGTACAGGTGGTGGTGGTGAGGGAAGGAGGAAGCTGGTAGAGGGAGTGGAGGGGATGGTAGATGGAATAGGTGGTGGTGTCAACACGTAGGTGCACGAGGCAGGTGGTAACATAGCTACAGTAAGCAGCAGCTGATCTCCCTCACCTGAGACTCGTCCCTCCATCATATTCACTACATAATGAGACCCATCCTCCCACACTCAGGTGTGGAAGTGTGTCACATACAACACTCACACAGGCTGCCTCCATGACCCGAGGTCACAGGTCCGTCCGTCACACGTGCATCAGTAGAGACAACATCACAAAATACCTGGTCATGTTCAACATGACCCACGTGACACGACCTGCCAGTCATGTGGGCTGGTAGCGAACACATGACCCACCTACGAACCATCCCATCCCACAACCATAACACCACTGACCTACTGACAACCGCTGACAAGTGCTCTTGGTTACTGTGTTACCTGCTGGTCTTGACAGTTCTGCCACAGTTACACATGTGTTACCTGCTGGTCTTGACAGTTCTGCCACAGTAACACATGTGTTACCTTCTGGTCTTGACAGTTCTGCCACAGTAACACATGTGTTACCTTCTGGTCTTGACAGTTCTGCCACAGTAACACATGTGTTACCTTCTGGTCTTACAGGTTCTGCCACAGTAACACATGTGTTACCTTCTGGTCTTGACAGTTCTGCCACAGTAACACATGTGTTACCTTCTGGTCTTGACAGTTCTGCCACAGTAACACATGTGTTACCTTCTGGTCTTGACAGTTCTACCACAGTAACACATGTGTTACCTTCTGGTCTTACAGGTTCTGCCACAGCAACACATGTGTTACCTTCTGGTCTTACAGGTTCTGCCACAGTAAGACACGTGTTACCTGCTGGTCTTACAGGTTCTGCCACAGCAACACATGTGTTACCTGCTGGTCTGACCATGAGAAGCGCTGTAAAGTCTCATCATGGTCAGAGAGTGTGAGAGTTTTCATTAGTTACAACATTACCACTGACGCCTAGTCCTTCCCTAATGCTGACCACTACACTCTTGCTGTTTCTCATGGTAATGTTACTCTTCACACGCTAACTACTCTTGATGTTCATGTGGTCACAGTTGGCCATAATAGTTCTTATCATACAACAACTGTGTCATTACTGCTGATCCTTCACTCATATATTCCAACATGTCAGTACTGCTGATCCTTCACTCATATATTCCAACATGTCAGTACTGCTGATCCTTCACTCATATATTCCAACATGTCAGTACTGCTGATCCTTCACTCATATATTCCAACATGTCAGTACTGCTGATCCTTCACTCATATATTCCAACATGTCAGTACTGCTGATCCTTCACTCATATATTCCAACATGTCAGTACTGCTGATCCTTCACTCATATATTCCAACATGTCAGTACTGCTGATCCTTCACTCATATATTCCAACATGTCAGTACTGCTGATCCTTCACTCATATATTCCAACATGTCAGTACTGCTGATCCTTCACTCATATATTCCAACATGTCAGTACTGCTGATCCTTCACTCATATATTCCAACATGTCATTACTGCTGATCCTTCACTCATATATTCCAACATGTCAGTACTGCTGATCCTTCACTCATATATTCCAACATGTCAGTACTGCTGATCCTTCACTCATATATTCCAACATGTCATTACTGCTGATCCTTCACTCATATATTCCAACATGTCATTACTGCTGATCCTTCACTCATATATTCCAACATGTCATTACTGCTGATCCTACACTCATATATTCCATCTGCTAGAGCGACAGCTGATCTGATACAGCTTCCTCTGGCGCACCAGCTGTTCCCCCTACAATACTTCATCATCTTCTGCAAGATACACAAGAACATGTCAGCCTGTCATGTATATATCAAGGCTCTGCTCTGTGTGTGTGTGTGTGTGTGTGTGTGTGTGTGTGTGTGTGTCAAGTGTTGGGAGGTGTTCATGGTAAGTGTCAGTATGAAGCATGGCTTGTGGCGCCACCATCTACCCAGGACCGGAACTTGCAGCAATACCTAACCCCTTACACGCCGATCACTTTCATCCCACTTCCTCACACGAGAGAGAGAGAGAGAGAGAGAGAGAGAGAGAGAGAGAGAGAGAGAGAGAGAGAGAGAGAGAGAGAGAGAGGGGGGGGGGGGGGGACCACAAGATTGTTAAAAGCGCAGGGCTGCTACGTAGTGTTCACCATATATCGAGTTTTAAGCTCTTGTTCCACACATGTATCGCACTCCTACTGTTCATCCCTGAGGGGATCTAGTGTGTGTGTGTGTGTGTGTGTGTGTGTGTGTGTGTGTGTGTGTGTGTGTGCTGTCTACATTGTGCACAGCATGGTACTCTTGCACACACTGTTTCTTCTTGGTTGCGACGCTTTCCATTCTCTCTGTAACCCATGAATTGGTTGCCAAGCGTAGATTATGAGGCATCATTTTTTCTTCTTTCCAGGTTATACAAACTTCCAGCCTTCCATGGTAACCTTCATGTGTTCCATCTCCTTAACTATGTTCAAGCTTCCAGTCTCTCTGTCTGCAATGCTTTGGCCGGTGACCACACGATACAACAGCACGCAACCTGTTTTCTCAAGTATACGTTTCCGGTAATGGTTGTCTGTATCTTGTAGTGGGAGGAAGACAAACTACACAGACATACGAGACAGAGAGAGAGAGAGAGAGAGAGAGAGAGAGAGAGAGAGAGAGAGAGAGAGAGAGAGGCAGGGACGACAACCAACATAACACAAGTAACGCATTCCCGCCCACCACAACGTGACCACCTTAGCAAACACCGTCCGTGAGGTGTGACCAGGTCATGCTATACTCTTACCTCAACCTCTCCATGGCTCACCACATCTCACATAGCCCACTACGGACCAGGTCATGCTATACTCTTACCTCAACCTCTCCATGGCTCACCACATCTCACATAGCCCACTACGGACCAGGTCATGCTATACTCTTACCTCAACCTCTCCATGGCTCACCACATCTCACATAGCCCACTACGGACCAGGTCATGCTATACTCTTACCTCAACCTCTCCATGGCTCACCACATCTCACATAGCCCACTACGGACCAGGTCATGCTATACTCTTACCTCAACCTCTCCATGGCTCACCACATCTCACATAGCCCACTACGGACCAGGTCATGCTATACTCTTACCTCAACCTCTCCATGGCTCACCACATCTCACATAGCCCACTACGGACCAGGTCATGCTATACTCTTACCTCAACCTCTCCATGGCTCACCGCATCTCACATAGCCCACTACGGACCAGGTCATGCTATACTCTTACCTCAACCTCTCCATGGCTCACCACATCTCACATAGCCCACTACGGACAACGAGATAACTCTCACAACTCATTACGAACCACAACCTCTTACAGCCCAACATGCACCATTACAACTAACAGCCCACCATGGACCACAATAACTCTCACCCTACCAAGAACTACAACACTTCTTACATCGCACCACGGACCACAACACCTCGAAGCCTACCACAACTCTTACCTTACCAAAAACTTAAATATCTCTTACAACCCATATTATGGACGACAACATCTCTCCCAACGTACAATGTACCACAATACTTGTCAACCATTCATGAATCGTAACTCCTCACATCATAACCTACCATGAAACACATTACCTCTGGCAACCAACACATGAACGAAAACTGTACTTCTCACAACCATTAACGAACACAATACCTCTCACAACCCTTAACGAACACAATACCTCTCACTACCCACCAGGGAACACAATACCTCTCACAACCCTTAACGAACACAATACCTCTCACTACCCACCAGGGAACACAATACCTCTCACTACCCACCAGGGAACACAATACCTATCACTACCCACCAGGGAACACAATACCTCTCACTACCCACCAGGGAACACAATACCTCTCACTACCCACCAGGGAACACAATACCTCTCACAACCCACCAGGGAACACAATACCTCTCACTATCCATCAGGGAACACAATACCTCTCACAACCCACCAGGGAACACAATACCTCTCACTACCCACCAGGGAACACAATACCTCTCACAACCCACCAGGAAACACAATACCTCTCACTATCCATCAGGGAACACAATACCTCTCACAACCCACCAGGGAACACAATACCTCTCACAACCCACCAGGGAACACAATACCTCTCACTATCCATCAGGGAACACAATACCTCTCACAACCCACCAGGGAACACAATACCTCTCACTATCCATCAGGGAACACAATACCTCTCACAACCCACCAGGAAACACAATACCTCTCACAACCCACCAGGGAACACAATACCTCTCACTACCCACCAGGGAACACAATACCTCTCACTATCCATCAGGGAACACAATACCTCTCACAACCCACCAGGAAACACAATACCTCTCACAACCCACCAGGGAACACAATACCTCTCACTATCCACCAGGGAACACAATACCTCTCACAACCCACCAGGGAACACAATACCTCTCACTACCCACCAGGGAACACAATACCTCTCACAACCCACCAGGGAACACAATACCTCTCACTATCCATCAGGGAACACAATACCTCTCACAACCCACCAGGGAACACAATACCTCACAAAACCCACCAGGGAACACAATACCTCTCACAACCCACCAGGGAACACAATACCTCTCACTATCCATCAGGGAACACAATACCTCTCACAACCCACCAGGGAACACAATACCTCTCACAACCCACCAGGGAACACAATACCTCTCACAACCCACCAGGGAACACAATACCTCTCACTACCCACCAGGGAACACAATACCTCTCACAACCCACCAGGGAACACAATACCTCTCACAACCCACCAGGGAACACAATACCTCTCACTACCCACCAGGGAACACAATACCTCTCACTATCCATCAGGGAACACAATACCTCTCACAACCCACCAGGGAACACAATACCTCTCACTACCCACCAGGGAACACAATACCTCTCACAACCCACCAGGGAACACAATACCTCTCACTACCCACCAGGGAACACAATACCTCTCACTATCCACCAGGGAACACAATACCTCTCACAACCCACCAGGGAACACAATACCTCTCACAACCCACCAGGGAACACAATACCTCTCCCTACCCACCAGGTAACACAATACCTCTCACTACCCACCAGGGAACACAATACCTCTCACAACCCACCAGGGAACACAATACCTCTCAAAACCCACCAGGGAACACAATACCTCTCACTACCCACCAGGGAACACAATACCTCTCACTACCCACCAGGAACACAATACCTCTCAACCCACCAGGGAACACAATACCTCTCACTACCCACCAGGGAACACAACACCTCTCACTACCCACCAGGGAACACAATACCTCACAAAACCCACCAGTGAACACAATACCTCTCACTACCCACCAGGGAACACAATACCTCACAAAACCCACCAGTGAACACAATACCTCTCACTACCCACCAGGGAACACAATACCTCACAAAACCCACCAGTGAACACAATACCTCTCACTACCCACCAGGGAACACAATACCTCACAAAACCCACCAGGGAACACAATACCTCTCACTACCCACCTGGGAACACAACACCTCTCACTACCCACCAGGGAACACAATACCTCACAAAACCCACCAGGGAACACAATACCTCTCACTACCCACCTGGGAACACAACACCTCTCACTACCCACCAGGGAACACAACACCTCTCACTACCCACCAGGGAACACAATACCTCTCACTACCCACCAGGGAACACAACACCTCTCACTACCCACCAGGGAACACAACACCTCTCACTACCCACCAGGGAACACAATACCTCTCACTACCCACCAGGGAACACAATACCTCTCACTACCCACCAGGGAACACAATACCTCTCACAACCCTCCAGGGAACACAATACCTCTCACTACCCACCAGGGAACACAATACCTCTCACAACCCACCAGGGAACACAATACCTCTCACTATCCACCAGGGAACACAATACCTCTCACAACCCACCAGGGAACACAATACCTCTCACAACCCACCAGGGAACACAATACCTCTCACAATCCTCCAGGGAACACAATACCTCTCACTACCCACCTGGGAACACAACACCTCTCACTACCCACCAGGGAACACAATACCTCTCACTACCCACCTGGGAACACAATACCTCTCACTACCCACCAGGGAACACAATACCTCTCACAACCCACCAGGGAACACAATACCTCTCTACCCACCAGGGAACACAATACCTCTCTACCCACCAGGGAACACAATACCTCTCACTATCCACCAGGGAACACAATACCTCTCACTACCTACCAGGGAACACAATACCTCTCACAACCCTCCAGGGAACACAATACCTCTCACTATCCACCAGGGAACACAATACCTCTCACAACCCACCAGGGAACACAATACCTCTCACAACCCACCAGGGAACACAATACCTCTCACTACCCACCAGGGAACACAATACCTCTCTACCCACCAGGGAACACAATACCTCTCACTACCCACCACGGAACACAATACCTCTCTACCCACCACGGAACACAATACCTCTCTACCCACCAGGGAACACAATACCTCTCTACCCACTAGGGAACACAATACCTCTCACAACCCACCAGGGAACACAATACCTCTCACAATCCTCCAGGGAACACAATACCTCTCACTACCCACCAGGGAACACAATACCTCTCACACTCCACCAGGGAACACAATACCTCTCACTACCCACCAGGGAACACAATACCTCTCACTACCCAACATGGAACATATCTCTTATTACCCATTAGGAACACATCACCTGTCACAACCAACCAGGAAACACGTCTCCTCTCACAGCCCACCAAGGAACACGTCTCCCCTCACAACCCACCAAGGAATACGTCTCCCCTCACAACAAGGAAGGGAACATGTCTCCTCTCACAGCCCAGCAGGGAACACATCACCTTACACAACCCAGCAGGGAACACGTCTCCTCTCACAGCCCAGCAGGGAACATGTCTCCTCTCACAACCCAGCAGGGAACATGTCGCTTCTCACAACCCAGCAGGGAACACATCACCTTCTCACAACCCAGCAGGGATCACGTCTCCTAACACAACCCAGCAGGGAACACGTCTCCTCTCACAACCCAGCAGGGAACACGTCTCCTCTCACAAACCAGCAGGGAACACATCATCTGACACAACCCAGCAGGGAACGTGTCTCCTCTCACAACCCAGCAGGGAACACGTCTCCTCTCACAACCCAGCAGGGAACACGTCTCCTCTCACAACCCAGCAGGGAACACGTCTCCTCTCACAAACCAGCAGGGAACACATCATCTGTCACAACCCAGCAGGGAACACGTCTCCTCTCACAACCCAGCAGGGAACACGTCTCTTCTCACAAACCAGCAGGAACACGTCTCTTCTCACAAACTAGCAGGGAACACGTCTCCTCTCACAACCCAGCAGGGAACACGTCTCCTCTCACAACCCAGCAGGGAACATGTCTCCTCTCACAACCCAGCAGGGAACGCGTCTCCTCTCACAACCCAGCAGGGAACACGTCTCCTCTCACAACCCAGCAGGGAACACGTCTCCTCTCACAACCCAGCAGGGAACACGTCTCCTCTCACAACCCAGCAGGGAACACGTCTCTTCTCACAACCCAGCAGGGAACACGTCTCTTCTCACAACCCAGCAGGGAACACGTCTCTTCTCACAACCCAGCAGGGAACACGTCTCTTCTCACAACCCAGCAGGGAACACGTCTCTTCTCACAACCCAGCAGGGAACACGTCTCTTCTCACAACCCAGCAGGGAACACGTCTCTTCTCACAACCCAGCAGGGAACACGTCTCCTCTCACAACCCAGCAGGGAACACGTCTCTTCTCACAACCCAGCAGGGAACACGTCTCTTCTCACAACCCAGCAGGGAACACGTCTCTTCTCACAACCCAGCAGGGAACACAATACAATGATTACGTCCTGTCGTTCACATTCGACATGAGAGAGACGTTTCACCTACAGTAAAGGTTGTGTGTGTTTCCAATTTGTGATTATCATTTGTGTCTTACGAACACGTGTTACACTTGTCTTGCTCCGTCCTCAACTTTGTGTATGTCTACTCCCATATATATATATATATATATATATATATATATATATATATATATATATATATATATATATATTATTTTTTTTTTTTTATTATACTTTGTCGCTGTCTCCCGCGTTTGCGAGGTAGCGCAAGGAAACAGACGAAAGAAATGGCCCAACCCCCCCCTCCATACACATGTATATACATACGTCCACACACGCAAATATACATACCTACACAGCTTTCCATGGTTTACCCCAGACGCTTCACATGCCCTGCTTCAATCCACTGACAGCACGTCAACCCCGGTATACCACATCGCTCCAATTCACTCTATTCCTTGCCCTCCTTTCACCCTCCTGCATGTTCAGGCCCCGATCACACAAAATCTTTTTCACTCCATCTTTCCACCTCCAATTTGGTCTCCCTCTTCTCCTTGTTCCCTCCACCTCCGACACATATATCCTCTTGGTCAATCTTTCCTCACTCATCCTCTCCATGTGCCCAAACCACTTCAAAACACCCTCTTCTGCTCTCTCAACCACGCTCTTTTTATTTCCACACATCTCTCTTACCCTTACGTTACTCACTCGATCAAACCACCTCACACCACACATTGTCCTCAAACATCTCATTTCCAGCACATCCATCCTCCTGCGCACAACTCTATCCATAGCCCACGCCTCGCAACCATACAACATTGTTGGAACCACTATTCCTTCAAACATACCCATTTTTGCTTTCCGAGATAATGTTCTCGACTTCCACACATTCTTCAAGGCCCCCAGGATTTTCGCCCCCTCCCCCACCCTATGATCCACTTCCGCTTCCATGGTTCCATCCGCTGCCAGATCCACTCCCAGATATCTAAAACACTTCACTTCCTCCAGTTTTTCTATATTCAAACTCACCTCCCAATTGACTTGACCCTCAACCCTACTGTACCTAATAACCTTGCTCTTATTCACATTTACTCTTAACTTTCTTCTTCCACACACTTTTCCAAACTCAGTCACCAGCTTCTGCAGTTTCTCACATGAATCAGCCACCAGCGCTGTATCATCAGCGAACAACAACTGACTCACTTCCCAAGCTCTCTCATCCCCAACAGACTTCATACTTGCCCCTCTTTCCAAAACTCTTGCATTTACCTCCCTAACAACCCCATCCATAAACAAATTAAGCAACCATGGAGACATCACACACCCCTGCCGCAAACCTACATTCACTGAGAACCAATCACTTTCCTCTCTTCCTACACGTACACATGCCTTACATCCTCGATAAAAACTTTTCACTGCTTCTAACAACTTGCCTCCCACACCATATATTCTTAATACCTTCCACAGAGCATCTCTATCAACTCTATCATATGCCTTCTCCAGATCCATAAATGCTACATACAAATCCATTTGCTTTTCTAAGTATTTCTCACATACATTCTTCAAAGCAAACACCTGATCCACACATCCTCTACCACTTCTGAAACCACACTGCTCTTCCCCAATCTGATGCTCTGTACATGCCTTCACCCTCTCAATCAATACCCTCCCATATAATTTACCAGGAATACTCAACAAACTTATACCTCTGTAATTTGAGCACTCACTCTTATCCCCTTTGCCTTTGTACAATGGCACTATGCACGCATTCCGCCAATCTTCAGGCACCTCACCATGAGTCATACATACATTAAATAACCTTACCAACCAGTCAACAATACAGTCACCCCCTTTTTTAATAAATTCCACTGCAATACCATCCAAACCTGCTGCCTTGCCGGCTTTCATCTTCCGCAAAGCTTTCACTACCTCTTCTCTGTTTACCAAATCATTTTCCCTAACCCTCTCACTTTGCACACCACCTCGACCAAAACACCCTATATCTGCCACTCTATCATCAAACACATTCAACAAACCTTCAAAATACTCACTCCATCTCCTTCTCACATCACCACTACTTGTTATCACCTCCCCACTTGCGCCCTTCACCGAAGTTCCCATTTGCTCCCTTGTCTTACGCATTTTATTTACCTCCTTCCAGAACATCTTTTTATTCTCCCTAAAATTTAATGATACTCTCTCACCCCAACTTTCATTTTCAATTTTTTTCACCTCTTGCACCTTTCTCTTGACCTCCTGTCTCTTTCTTTTATACATCTCTCACTCAATTGCATTTTTTCCCTGCAAAAATCGTCCAAATGCCTCTCTCTTCTCTTTCACTAATACTCTTACTTCTTCATCCCACCACTCACTACCCTTTCTAATCAACCCACCTCCCACTCTTCTCATGCCACAAGCATCTTTTGCGCAATCCATCACTGATTCCCTAAATACATCCCATTCCTCCCCCACTCCCCTTACTTCCATTGTTCTTCCAGTGTTTATATATATATATATATGATATATATATGATAGAGTTGATAGAGATGCTCTGTGGAAGGTATTAAGAATACATGGTGTAGGAGGAAAGTTGTTAGAAGCAGTGAAAAGTTTTTATCGAGGATGTAAGGCATGTATACGTGTAGGAAGAGAGGAAAGTGATTGGTTCTCAGTGAATGTAGGTTTGCGGCAGGGGTGTGTGATGTCTCCATGGTTGTTTAATTTGTTTATGGATGGGGTTGTTAGGGAGGTGAATGCAAGAGTTTTGGAAAGAGGGGCAAGTATGAAGTCTGTTGGGGATGAGAGAGCTTGGGAAGTGAGTCAGTTGTTGTTCGCTGATGATACAGCGCTGGTGGCTGATTCATGTGAGAAACTGCAGAAGCTGGTGACTGAGTTTGGTAAAGTGTGTGAAAGAAGAAAGTTAAGAGTAAATGTGAATAAGAGCAAGGTTATTAGGTACAGTAGGGTTGAGGGTCAAGTCAATTGGGAGGTGAGTTTGAATGGAGAAAAACTGGAGGAAGTGAAGTGTTTTAGATATCTGGGAGTGGATCTGGCAGCGGATGGAACCATGGAAGCGGAAGTGGATCATAGGGTGGGGGAGGGGGCGAAAATTCTGGGAGCCTTGAAGAATGTGTGGAAGTCGAGAACATTATCTCGGAAAGCAAAAATGGGTATGTTTGAAGGAATAGTGGTTCCAACAATGTTGTATGGTTGCGAGACGTGGGCTATGGATAGAGTTGTGCGCAGGAGGATGGATGTGCTGGAAATGAGATGTTTGAGGACAATATGTGGTGTGAGGTGGTTTGATCGAGTAAGTAACGTAAGGGTAAGAGAGATGTGTGGAAATAAAAAGAGCGTGGTTGAGAGAGCAGAAGAGGGTGTTTTGAAGTGGTTCGGGCACATGGAGAGAATGAGTGAGGAAAGATTGACCAAGTGAATATATGTGTCGGAGGTGGAGGGAACGAGGAGAAGAGGGAGACCAAATTGGAGGTGGAAAGATGGAGTGAAAAAGATTTTGTGTGATCTGGGCCTGAACATGCAGGAGGGTGAAAGGAGGGCAAGGAATAGAGTGAATTGGAGCGATGTGGTATACCGGGGTTGACGTGCTGTCAGTGGATTGAATCAAGGCATGTGAAGCGTCTGGGGTAAACCATGGAAAGCTGTGTAGGTATGTATATTTGCGTGTGTGGACGTATGTATATACATGTGTATGGGGGTGGGCTGGGCCATTTCTTTCGTCTGTTTCCTTGCGCTACCTCGCAAATGCGGGAGACAGCGAAAAAAAAAAAAAAAAAAAAAAAAAAAAATATATATATATATATATATATATATATATATATATATATATATATATATATATATATATATATATATATATATTCTAAGCTAGACACCATTATATCGGCCAACCCCAAGGAAGGATGAAAACCTGGGTTGGGTGTGGGCCGACTGGCGCGCCAAGGATTCGAACCCATTGGGGTCCGTGCGTGATTGATAGTCAGTAACGCTAACCACTTCACCTCGGAGGCCCGTATGTGTGTGTGTGTGTGTGTGTGTGTGTGTGTGTGTGTGTGTGTGTGTGTGTGTGTGAGCATGCATGCGTGTCCGCAATTAGCCAACCATCTGTTCGTCTGGGGAGGAGGAAGGCGTCTCTAGCACGTCTCTTGGCCGTTCACCCGCGGTACATATATAAGTTCACCCGCGGTACATACATACATACGTTCACCCGCGGTACATACATACATACGTTCACCCGCGGTACATACATACGTTCACCCGCGGTACATACATACGTTCACCCGCGGTACATACATACATACGTTCATGTAGTTTATTATTGTAAGTACCACACACGGGTTTCCTGCCTCTGCACACAGCAATCTGGTGATTCCTGACTGCGTCAACATTCCGCAAGTCAAATAACTCTGTATTGTTGTGTTTCCTGATGAACGAAGCCCGAGAGAGAGAGAGAGAGAGAGAGAGAGAGAGAGAGAGAGAGAGAGAGAGAGAGAGAGAGAGAGAGAGAGAGAGAGAGAGAGAGAGATTCATCGCCTCCGGGACTGGAAATGACCAGCGTTGCATCACAACTATCTCTGACAGGTGACCTAACACCATCATGGTAGGTAGGCTCCTCAACCCGTCTAATATTACCAGTTGTCATTCCTCGCGTATTTCAGGGACTCCTTCCCTCCTCCACCATCACCACGCGTGGCTGGCCGGCCAGGAGGTTTGTGCCTTACCTCAAGTATGATGACGTCAACTACTTACACAATACTTTATTACTGGACGTAAATACAACTGTCACACCTGGCAGGGTCCAGGTGTCTTCCCCGGCAGCCCCTACTGACGTGGTGGGCAGGTGGTGAGAGAGACAGCTGGAGGGACGAGGTCACAAGACGAGGGAACATGGAGGGTACACAGCAGATATAGTGCCACTTTCACCAGTGGCCCAGGCCCCTGGCTGTCTCAGGCGTTCACATAATGACTGACCAACGCAAAATATACTCTTCCCAGTGGTCGAATGGCCCGGCAGGTGAGAGTCTTCCACACTCTCCCTTCCAAGCTCTACTATCCATCTGCCGCCACTATCCACACGCAAGGAGTGGGCGTCTGGCTCCGTCACACACTGCACCTGTCGGCCGGTCAAGAGAGACGCTGACATTGCGTCATGACAATTAGCACACCTGAGGAGGGAAGGGAAGTGGCAACATATTGGTGTGTGTGTGTGTCGGCAGAGACGGCCTTGTCTCTACCATTCAGACACAGCTGCTGTACTCCTCACCCACCACCATCATCATCGCCTGTACTCACTCACACCCACCCGCACCGGCCGGCCCACCTCACACACGACCCACCCATCCCTGACACACTACACACGGACGCAACCTTTCACTTGCTTAACACCTACCTTCCTGCCACAACACCTACCTTCCTGCCACAACACCTGCCTTCCTGCCACAACACCTACCTTCCTGCCACAACACCTTCCTTCCTGCCACAACACCTACCTTCCTGCCACAACACCTGCCTTCCTGCCACAACACCTGCCTTCCTGCCACAACACCTACCTTCCTGCCACAACACCAGCCTTCCTGCCACAACACCTACCTTCCTGCCACAACACCTGCCTTCTGGCCACAACATCTACCTTCCTGCCACAACACCAACCTTCCTGTCACAACACCTACCTTCCTGCCACAACACCTGCCTTCCTGCCACAACACCTGCCTTCCTGCCACAACACCTACCTTCCTGCCACAACACCAGCCTTCCTGCCACAACACCTGCCTTCCTGCCACAACACCTGCCTTCCTGCCACAACACCTGCCTTCCTGCCACAACACCTACCTTCCTGCCACAACACCTGCCTTCTGGCCACAACACCTGCCTTCTGGCCACAACATCTACCTTCCTACCACAACACCAACCTTCCTGTCACAACACCTACCTTCCTGCCACAACACCTACCTTCCTGCCACAACATCTACCTTACTGCCACAACACCTACCTTCCTGCCACAACACCTGCCTTCTTGCCACAACACCTACCTCCTACCACAACACCTACCTTCCTGCCACAACACCTGCCTTCCAGCCACATCACCTACCTTCCTACCACAACATCTACCTTCCTGCCACAACACCTGCCTTCCTGCCACAACACCTACCTTCCTGCCACAACACCTACCTTCCTGCCACAACACCTACCTTCCTGCCACAACACCTGCCTTCCAGCCACAACACCTACCTTCCTGCCACAACACCTACCTTCCTGCCACAACACCTACCTTCCTACCACATCACCTACCTACCTGCCACAACATCTACCTTCCTGCCACAACACCTGCCTTCCTGCCACAACACCTACCTTCCTGCCACAACACCTACCTTCCTGCCACAACACCTACCTTCCTACCACAACACCTACCTTCCTGCCACAACACCTACCTTCCTGCCACAACACCTGCCTCCTGCCACAACACCTACCTTCCAGCCACAACACCTACCTTCCTGCCACAACACCTAACTTCCTACCACAACACCTACCTTCTTGCCACAACACCTGCCTTTCTGCCACAACACCTGCCTTCCAGCCACATCATCTACCTTCCTACCACAACATCTACCTTCCTGCCACAACATCTACCTTCCTGCCACAACACCTACCTTCCTGCCACAACTCCTGCCTTCCTGCCACAACACCTACCTTCCTGCCACAACACCTACCTTCCTGCCGTAACATCTGCCTCCTGCCACAACACCTACCTTCCAGCCACAACACCTACCTTCCTGCCACAGCACCTACCTTCCTGCCACAACACCTGCCTTCTGGCCACAACATCTACCTTCCTGCCACAACACCTACCTTCCTGTCACAACACCTGCCTCCTGCCACAACACCTACCTTCCAGCCACAACACCTACCTTCCTGCCACAACACCTGCCTCCCTGCCACAACACCTGCCTTCCTGCCACAACACCTACCTTCCTGCCACAACACCTACCTTCCTGCCATAACTCCTACCTTCCTGCAACAACACCTACCTTCCTGCCACAACACCTGCCTTCCTGCCACAACATCTACCTTCCTGCCACAACACCAACCTTCCTGCCACAACACCTGCCTTCTGGCCACAACATCTACCTTCCTGCCACAACACCTGCCTTTCTGCCACAACACCTGCCTTCCTGCCACAACACCTGCCTTCTGGCCACAACATCTACCTTCCTGCCACAACACCTGCCTTCCTGCCACAACACCTGCCTTCTGGCCACAACATCTACCTTCCTGCCACAACTCCTACCTTCCTGCCACAACACCTGCCTCCTGCCACAACATCTACCTTCCTACCACATCACCTACCTTCCAGCCACAACACCTACCTTCCTGCCACAACACCTGCCTTCCTGCTACAACACCTACCTTCCTGCCACAACACCTACCTTCCTGCCACAACATCTACCTTCCTGCCACAACTCCTACCTTCCTGCCACAACACCTACCTTCCTGCCACAACACCTGCCTTCCTGCCACAACACCTGCCTTCCTGCCACAACACCTACCTTCCTGCCACAACACCTGCCTTCCTGCCACAACACCTGCCTTCCTGCTACAACACCTGCCTTCCTGCCACAACTCCTACCTTCCTGCCACAACACCTACCTTCCTGCCACAACACCTGCCTTCCTGCTACAACACCTACCTTCCAGCCACAACACCTACCTTCCTGCCACAACACCTGCCTCCTGCCACAACTCCTACCTTCCTACCACATCACCTACCTTCCTGCCACAACACCTACCTTCCTGCCACAACACCTGCCTCCTGCCACAACTCCTACCTTCCTGCCACAACACCTACCTTTCTGCCACAACACCTACCTTCCTGCCACAACACCTGCCTTCCTGCCACAAAACCTACTTTCCTGCCACAACACCTACCTTCCTGCCACAACACCTACCTTCCTGCCACAACACCTACCTTCCTTCCACAACACCGACCTTCCTGCCACAACACCTGCCTTCCTGCCACAACACCTACCTTCCTGCCACAACACCTGCCTTCTGGTCACAACACCTACCTTCCTGCCACAACACCTACCTTCCTGCCACAACTCCTGCCTTCCTGCCACAACACCTGCCTTCCTGCCACAACACCTACCTTCCTGCCACAACACCTGCCTTCCTGCCACAACACCTGCCTTCCAGCCACAACACCTACCTTCCTGCCAGAACACCTACCTTCCTGCCACAACTCCTGCCTTCCTGCCACAACACCTGCCTTCCTGCCACAACACCTACCTACCTGCCACAACTCCTACCTTCCTGCAACAACACCTACCTTCCTGCCACAACACCTGCCTTCTGGCCACAACATCTACCTTCCTGCCACAACACCTGCCTTCCTGCCACAACACCTGCCTTCTGGCCACAACATCTACCTTCCTGCCACAACACCTGCCTCCCTGCCACAACACCTGCCTTCTGGCCACAACATCTACCTTCCTGCCACAACACCTGCCTTCCTGCCACAACACCTGCCTTCTGGCCACAACATCTACCTTCCTGCCACAACACCTGCCTTCCTGCCACAACACCTGCCTTTTGGCCACAACATCTACCTTCCTGCCACAACACCTGCCTTCCTGCCACAACACCTGCCTTCTGGCCACAACATCTACCTTCCTGCCACAACTCCTACCTTCCTGCCACAACACCTACCTTCCTGCCACAACACCTGCCTCCTGCCACAACACCTACCTTCCTGCCAGAACACCTACCTTCCTTCCACAACACCGACCTTCCTGCCACAACACCTGCCTTCCTGCCACAACGCCTACCTTCCTGCCACAACTCCTGCCTTCCAGCCCCGACACACGGAGTAGGCACCAAGTGTTCATCACTAGCTCCGACACACGGGGTAGGCCATGTCAGATCACGTATAGTGTTTGTGTGTGTGTGTGTGTGTGTGTGTGTGTGTGTGTGTGTGTCTAGCACACCAACACAACAGAAGGTAAGCATGGCTGACTCGTGCACGATCTGGAAGTGTAGGGGGACATGCACGTTAATATGTGTTGTGAGCAGGAGGCACCTGACAGGTAATCTTCATTATTCACAACGGAAATCTGTAACGTAGGATGTCGGAATGCGTTTGACCTGCCTGCAGGGAGGGCGGGGGCCCACACGTGCGGCGTCGGGAGGCGTCACGCACAAAGGAAATGTGACAACAAATGATGATGTGGGTCGGTCATGACCAGTTTCACAACCAGAGACCTTAACGTGACAGTGGCCAAGGTCACACGGGAGGGCTCATCTGCTGCACCGACGGGGTCGACGCTGTACACGTCTGACCAAGATGACATGACCCTGAGTGTACATGGCACATGACCAACACCTGCCACATACTGTGCCTGACCCTGAGTGTACATGGCACATGACCAACACCTGCCACATACTGAGCCTGACCCTGAGTGTACATGGCACATGACCAACACCTGCCACATACTGAGCCTGACCCTGAGTGTACATGGCACATGACCAACACCTGCCACATACTGAGCCTGACCCTGAGTGTACATGGCACATGACCAACACCTGCCACATACTGAGCCTGACCCTGAGTGTACATGGCACATGACCAACACCTGCCACATACTGAGCCTGACCCTGAGTGTACATGGCACATGACCAACACCTGCCACATACTGAGCCTGACCCTGAGTGTACATGGCACATGACCAACACCTGCCACATACTGAGCCTGACCCTGAGTGTACATGGCACATGACCAACACCTGCCACATACTGAGCCTGACCCTGAGTGTACATGGCACATGACCAACACCTGCCACATACTGAGCCTAACCCTGAGTGTACATGGCACATGACCAACACCTGCCACATACTGAGCCTGACCCTGAGTGTACATGGCACATGACCAACACCTGCCACATACTAAGCCTGACCCTGAGTGTACATGGCACATGACCAACACCTGCCACATACTGAGCCTGACCCTGAGTGTACATGGCACATGACCAACACCTGCCACATACTGAGCCTGACCCTGAGTGTACATGGCACATGACCAACACCTGCCACATACTGAGCCTGACCCTGAGTGTACATGGCACATGACCAACACCTGCCACATACTGAGCCTGACCCTGAGAGGGAGGAGGAGGAGGAGGAGGAGGAGGAGGGTAGGGCAGGAGTCGGTGGGCAACATTCCAGCGAGGCAGGAGCCGCCGGGAACAGGTGGGGCGAGGAACCAGGTCGGCGTTGCCCGCCACACACTTGATGTTACTAACACCAAACTGCTGACCGTTCCTTCCTCCCTCCTGACCCAACATGTGTGGGCAGGGAGGAACCAACCAACATGTGGGGAGAACCAACCAACATGTGGGCAGGGAGGAACCAACCAACATGTGGGCAGGGAGGAACCAACCAACATGTGGGGAGAACCAACCAACATGTGGGCAGGGAGGAACCAACCAACATGTGGGCAGGGAGGAACCAACCAACATGTGGGGAGAACCAACCAACATGTGGGCAGGGAGGAACCAACCAACATGTGGGCAGGGAGGAACCAACCAACATGTGGGGAGAACCAACCAACATGTGGGCAGGGAGGAACCAACCAACATGTGGGCAGGGAGGAACCAACCAACATGTGGGCAGGGAGGAACCAACCAACATGGGAGGAACCAACCAACATGTGAGGAACCAACCAACATGTGGGGAGGGAGGAACTATACCCAACCATCATGTGGGCAGGGAGGAACTATACCCAACCATCATGTGGGCAGGGAGGAACTATACCCAACCAACATGTGGGGAGGGAGGAACTATACCCAACCATCATGTGGGCAGGGAGGAACTATACCCAACCATCATGTGGGCAGGGAGGAACTATACCCAACCAACATGTGGGGAGGGAGGAACTATACCCAACCATCATGTGGGCAGGGAGGAACTATACCCAACCATCATGTGGGGAGGGAGGAACTATACCCAACCATCATGTGGGGAGGGAGGAACTATACCCAACCATCATGTGGGGAGGGAGGAACTATACCCAACCATCATGTGGGAAGGGAGGAACTATACCCAACCAACATGTGGGCAGGGAGGAACTATACCCAACCATCATGTGGGGAGGGAGGAACTATACCCAACCAACATGTGGGGAGGGAGGAACTATACCCAACCATCATGTGGGGAGGGAGGAACTATACCCAACCATCATGTGGGGAGGGAGGAACTATACCCAACCATCATGTGGGGAGGGAGGAACTATACCCAACCATCATGTGGGAAGGGAGGAACTATACCCAACCAACATGTGGGCAGGGAGGAACTATACCCAACCAACATGTGGGGAGGGAGGAACTATACCCAACCATCATGTGGGAAGGGAGGAACTATACCCAACCATCATGTGGGCAGGGAGGAACTATACCCAACCATCATGTGGGGAGGGAGGAACTATACCCAACCATCATGTGGGCAGGGAGGAACTATACCCAACCATCATGTGGGCAGGGAGGAACTATACCCAACCATCATGTGGGGAGGGAGGAACTATACCCAACCATCATGTGGGGAGGGAGGAACTATACCCAACCATCATGTGGGCAGGGAGGAACCAACCAACATGTGGGGAGGGAGGAACTATACCCAACCATCATGTGGGCAGGGAGGAACTATACCCAACCATCATGTGGGCAGGGAGAACCAACCAACATGTGGGCAGGGAGGAACTATACCCAACCATCATGTGGGCAGGGAGGAACTATACCCAACCAACATGTGGGGAGGGAGGAACTATACCCAACCATCATGTGGGGAGGGAGGAACTATACCCAACCAACATGTGGGGAGGGAGGAACTATACCCAACCAACATGTGGGGAGGGAGGAACTATACCCAACCAACATGTGGGGAGGGAGGAACTATACCCAACCAACATGTGGGGAGGGAGGAACTATACCCAACCATCATGTGGGGAAGGAGGAACTATACCCAACCATCATGTGGGCAGGGAGGAACTATACCCAACCATCATGTGGGGAGGGAGGAACTATACCCAACCAACATGTGGGGAAGGAGGAACTATACCCAACCAACATGTGGGGAGGGAGGAACTATACCCAACCATCATGTGGGGAGGGAGGAACTATACCCAACCAACATGTGGGGAGGGAGGAACTATACCCAACCAACATGTGGGGAGGGAGGAACTATACCCAACCATCATGTGGGGAAGGAGGAACTATACCCAACCATCATGTGGGCAGGGAGGAACTATACCCAACCATCATGTGGGGAGGGAGGAACTATACCCAACCAACATGTGGGGAAGGAGGAACTATACCCAACCAACATGTGGGGAGGGAGGAACTATACCCAACCATCATGTGGGGAGGGAGGAACTATACCCAACCAACATGTGGGGAGGGAGGAACTATACCCAACCATCATGTGGGGAGGGAGGAACTATACCCAACCATCATGTGGGGAGGGAGGAACTATACCCAACCAACATGTGGGGAGGGAGGAACTATACCCAACCAACATGTGGGGAGGGAGGAACTATACCCAACCATCATGTGGGCAGGGAGGAACTATACCCAACCAACATGTGGGGAGGGAGGAACTATACCCAACCAACATGTGGGGAAGGAGGAACTATACCCAACCAACATGTGGGGAGGGAGGAACTATACCCAACCATCATGTGGGGAGGGAGGAACTATACCCAACCAACATGTGGGGAGGGAGGAACTATACCCAACCATCATGTGGGGAGGGAGGAACTATACCCAACCATCATGTGGGGAGGGAGGAACTATACCCAACCAACATGTGGGGAAGGAGGAACTATACCCAACCAACATGTGGGGAGGGAGGAACTATACCCAACCATCATGTGGGCAGGGAGGAACTATACCCAACGAACATGTGGGGAGGGAGGAACTATACCCAACCAACATGTGGGGAGGGAGGAACTATACCCAACCAACATGTGGGGAGGGAGGAACTATACCCAACCATCATGCGGGGAGGGAGGAACTATACCCAACCATCATGTGGGCAGGGAGGAACTATACCCAACCATCATGTGGGGAGGGAGGAACTATACCCAACCAACATGTGGGGAGGGAGGAACTATACCCAACCAACATGTGGGGAGGGAGGAACTATACCCAACCATCATGTGGGAGGGAGGAACTATACCCAACCAACATGTGGGGAGGGAGGAACTATACCCAACCAACATGTGGGGAGGGAGGAACTATACCCAACCAACATGTGGGGAGGGAGGAACTATACCCAACCAACATGTGGGGAGGGAGGAACTATACCCAACCAACATGTGGGGAGGGAGGAACTATACCCAACCAACATGTGGGGAAGGAGGAACTATACCCAACCAACATGTGGGGAGGGAGGAACTATACCCAACCATCATGTGGGGAGGGAGGAACTATACCCAACCAACATGTGGGGAGGGGGGAACTATACCCAACCAACATGTGGGGAGGGAGGAACTATACCCAACCAACATGTGGGGAGGGAGGAACTATACCCAACCAACATGTGGGGAGGGAGGAACTATACCCAACCATCATGTGGGGAGGGAGGAACTATACCCAACCATCATGTGGGCAGGGAGGAACTATACCCAACCAACATGTGGGGAGGGAGGAACTATACCCAACCATCATGTGGGGAGGGAGGAACTATACCCAACCATCATGTGGGCAGGGAGGAAGTATACCCAACCAACATGTGGGGAGGGAGGAACTATACCCAACCATCATGTGGGCAGGGAGGAACTATACCCAACCAACATGTGGGGAAGGAGGAACTATACCCAACCATCATGTGGGGAGGGAGGAACTATACCCAACCATCATGTGGGCAGGGAGGAACTATACCCAACCATCATGTGGGGAGGGAGGAACTATACCCAACCATCATGTGGGCAGGGAGGAACTATACCCAACCAACATGTGGGGAGGGAGGAACTATACCCAACCATCATGTGGGGAGGGAGGAACTATACCCAACCATCATGTGGGGAGGGAAGAACTATACCCAACCAACATGTGGGGAGGGAGGAACTATACCCAACCATCATGTGGGCAGGGAGGAACTATACCCAACCAACATGTGGGCAGGGAGGAACTATACCCAACCAACACAAACGTCCCAGTCACCGAGGCTACATAGCCGTCTGGGTCTACCTATCTGGCAGGATATATACTGTGTGGCAGGACATGTACTGTGTGGCAGGATATGTACTGTGTGGCAGGACATGTACTGTGTGGCAGGAGATGTACTGTGTGGCAGGATATGTACTGTGTGGCAGGATATGTACTGTGGCAGGATATGTACTGTGTGGCAGGATATGTACTAAGTGGCAGGACATGTACTGTGTGGCAGGATATGTACTGTGTGGCAGGATATGTACTGTGTGGCAGGATATGTACTGTGTGGCAGGACATGTACTGTGTGGCAGGACATGTGCTGTGGGGCAGGATATGTACTGTGTGGCAGGATATGTACTGCGTGGCAGGATATGTACTGTGTGGCAGGATATGTATTGTGTGGCAGGATATGTACTGTGTGGCAGGATATGTACTGTGTGGCAGGACATGTACTGTGTGGCAGGACATGTACTGTGTGGCAGGATATGTACTGTGTGGCAGGATATGTACTGTGTGGCAGGATATGTACTGTGTGGCAGGATATGTACTGTGTGGCAGGATATGTTACGTGTGGCTATGTACTGTGTGGCAGGATATGTACTGTGTGGCAGGATATGTACTGTGTGGCAGGACATGTACTGTGTGGCAGGATATGTACTGTGTGGCAGGATATGTACTGTGTGGCAGGACATGTACTGTGTGGCAGGTTATGTACTGTGTGGCAGGATATGTACTGTGTGGCAGGATATGTACTGTGTGGCAGGATATGTACTGTGTGGCAGGACATGTACTGTGTGGCAGGACATGTACTGTGTGGCAGGACATGTACTGTGTGGCAGGACATGTACTGTGTGGCAGGATATGTACTGTGTGGCAGGATATGTACTGTGTGGCAGGACATGTACTGTGTGGCAAGACATGTACTGTGTGGCAGGACATGTACAGTGTAGCAGGACATGTACTGTGTGGCAGGATATGTACTGTGTGGCAGGATATGTACTGTGTGGCAGGATATGTACTGTGTGGCAGGATAGTGTGAAGATTGTCACGTCAGGTGTCGTGCTGGTTGTACTTGAGGAAGTGTTGTAATCCTGCACACATGACTGACTGGTTACTAGTGACCAGGTGACCAGGTCACGTCTCCTCCACGATGACTTACACAAGCATGGCGGGAGACAACATTACCAGGTGATAACAACCTTATGTATCATGGTTCTTGATGATGTCACCTGACATTACCAGGTGATAACAACCGTACGTATCATGGTCATCTCACATTAAGGGTCCACTTGGGGGGGGGGGGTGAAACTTGCCCGTTACAGTAGAATGTTTGACATCTTGCCCAGGTATGGGGTCCCGGGGCCCATCACGTGGCTCCATCATACGAGGATGTGTGTAACTGTTCCCCGGCCTAGCACACCATGCAACATGTTCCACCTGTGTGTGTGTGTGTGTGTGTGTGTGTGTGTGTGTGTGTGTGTGTGTGTGTGTGTGTGGCCGCAGCCATGATGCAGGTCATGATGGTCACACATCCTGCCTTACTTGCAGGAGATGAACAATGTCTTCATCATACACATCCAAACATGATGAGTCGACCCCAGAACACGCCAACCTGACCCTGGCTGGACCCACCCCTGGCTATACACTCACACAGTGGGGCAGGTAATGTTGCTGGAGCATGACCCACCCCTGGCTATACACTCACACAGTGGGGCAGGTAATGTTGCTGGAGCATGACCCACCCCTGGCTATACACTCACACAGTGGGGCAGGTAATGTTGCTGGAGCATGACCCACCCCTGGCTATACACTCACACAGTGGGGCAGGTAATGTTGCTGGAGCATGACCCACCCCTGGCTATACACTCACACAGTGGGGCAGGTAATGTTGCTGGTGATCACAACCCACTGTGGAAATGTCTCTGACAACACAGTCGACCACCATAACATGGTAATATGACCAAGACAACACTAGACACGCATGACCTGGGCGAAGACTTCACCTTACCTACCTCCCTGCCTGCCTGCCTGCCTGCCTGCCTCCCTCCCTGCCTGCCTGCCTGCCTCCCTGCCTGCCTGCCTCCCTGCCTGCCTGCCTGCCTGCCTCCCTGCCTACCTGCCTGCCTGCCTGCCTGCCTCCCTGCCTGCCTGCCTCCCTGCCTGCCTGCCTCCCTCCCTGCCTGCCTCTCTGCCTGCCTGCCTGCCTCCTCCCTGCCTACCTCCCTGCCTGCCTGCCTGCCTGCCTCCTCCCTGCCTGCCTGCCTCCTCCCTACCTACCTGCCTCCTCCCTACCTACCTGCCTGCCTACCTGCCTGCCTCCCTGCCTGCCTCCTCCCTACCTACCTGCCTGCCTGCCTGCCTACCTGCCTTCCTGCCTGCCTGCCTGCCTGCCTGCCTCCCTCCCCGCCTATCTGCCTGCCTGCCTCCCCCTGCCTGCCTGCCTCCCTGCCTGCCTGCGTCTTCTATACTTCGGAGTCTGCTGCAGCACCCAGGAAGCTGGCCACGTCCACAAGAAGAAGTTTACTATCTTCATGGAAACCTAAAGCTTAGATAACCAGAGGTAGTGGTTTACCATCTTCAGGTACCCCCAAAACTCAAGAGAACCAGTGGAAGTTTACCATCTTCATGTAAACTCAAAACTCAGAGAAGCAGTGGAAGTTTACCATCTTCATGTAAACCCAAAACTCAGAGAACCAGTGGAAGTTTACCATCTTCAAGTAAACCCAAAACTCAGAGAACCAGTGGAAGTTTACCATCTTCATGTAAACCCAAAACTCAGAGAACCAGTGGAAGTTTACCATCTTCAAGTAAACCCAAAACTCAGAGAACCAGTGGAAGTTTACCATCTTCATGTAAACCCAAAACTCAGAGAACCAGTGGAAGTTTACCATCTTCAAGTAAACCCAAAACTCAGAGAACCAGTGGAAGTTTACTATCTTCATGTAAACCCAAAGATGAGGAGGAATTATACAATATTCATGTAAACCCAACGGTTGTAGGAGGAAGTTTACAATAGTCATGTGAACCCAACGGTCATAGGAAGAAGTATACTATATTCATGTAAACCCAACGGTTGTAGGAGGAAGTTTACTATATTCAAGTAAACCCAACGGTCATATAACCAATGGTGGATTATCATTGTAAACACAATGGTTATAACACCACTGGGAGTTTACTATGTTAATGTAAACCCACAGAGAGAATACTGCGACGAGCCAGGCAGGGCCACTGAAGACCGCCCCCCCCCGCCCCCCCTCCTGGCCGCAGTTGCCTGTGAGACAGCCTCTCCTGCCAGACACACACACACACACACTAGCTACCCTGTCTTCCTCACGCTCCTCATCTCGGACTCACAGCCCGGGTTCAATTTCCTCAGGGGAGCACCTGCCGGACATCTGGGGGGCCGCACACACACACACACACACACACACACACACACACACACACACACACACACACACTCACACCAGCATCAGGAGCGGCCCGCACCGCGCGCGCCCTTCCTGTCTCAGGTCAATAACATGCACCTGACACTCTCTTATAACCCTGATCAAGCGTTCTCCTCCCATTATCTTCCTTATAACCCTGATCAAGCGTTCTCCTCCCATTATCTTCCTTATAACCCTGATCAAGCGTTCTCCTCCCACTATCTCCCTTATAACCCTGA
The DNA here is from genome assembly GCF_036320965.1 of Panulirus ornatus. NCBI lineage: Eukaryota > Metazoa > Arthropoda > Malacostraca > Decapoda > Palinuridae > Panulirus > Panulirus ornatus. The sequence continues at coordinate 37,445,178 of NC_092233.1, forward strand.
TCAAGCGTTTTCCTCCCATTATCTTCCTTATAACCCTGATCAAGCGTTCTCCTCCCATTATCTTCCTTATAACCCTGATCAAGCGTTCTCCTCCCATTATCTTCCTTATAACCCTGATCAAGCGTTCTCCTCCCATTATCTTCCTTATAACCCTGATCAAGCGTTCTCCTCCCATTATCTTCCTTATAACCCTGATCAAGCGTTCTCCTCCCATTATCTTCCTTATAACCCTGATCAAGCGTTCTCCTCCCATTATCTTCCTTATAACCCTGATCAAGCGTTCTCCTCCCATTATCTTCCTTATAACCCTGATCAAGCGTTCTCCTCCCATTATCTTCCTTATAACCCTGATCAAGCGTTCTCCTCCCATTATCTCCTTATAACCCTGATCAAGCGTTCTCCTCCCATTATCTTCCTTATAACCCTGATCAAGCGTTCTCCTCCCATTATCTTCCTTATAACCCTGATCAAGCGTTCTCCTCCCATTATCTTCCTTATAACCCTGATCAAGCGTTCTCCTCCCATTATCTTCCTTATAACCCTGATCAAGCGTTCTCCTCCCATTATCTTCCTTATAACCCTGATCAAGCGTTCTCCTCCCATTATCTTCCTTATAACCCTGATCAAGCGTTCTCCTCCCATTATCTTCCTTATAACCCTGATCAAGCGTTCTCCTCCCATTATCTTCCTTATAACCCTGATCAAGCGTTCTCCTCCCATTATCTTCCTTATAACCCTGATCAAGCGTTCTCCTCCCATTATCTTCCTTATAACCCTGATCAAGCGTTCTCCTCCCATTATCTTCCTTATAACCCTGATCAAGCGTTCTCCTCCCATTATCTTCCTTATAACCCTGATCAAGCGTTCTCCTCCCATTATCTTCCTTATAACCCTGATCAAGCGTTCTCCTCCCATTATCTTCCTTATAACCCTGATCAAGCGTTCTCCTCCCATTATCTCCTTATAACCCTGATCAAGCGTTCTCCTCCCATTATCTTCCTTATAACCCTGATCAAGCGTTCTCCTCCCATTATCTTCCTTATAACCCTGATCAAGCGTTCTCCTCCCATTATCTTCCTTATAACCCTGATCAAGCGTTCTCCTCCCATTATCTTCCTTATAACCCTGATCAAGCGTTCTCCTCCCATTATCTTCCTTATAACCCTGATCAAGCGTTCTCCTCCCATTATCTTCCTTATAACCCTGATCAAGCGTTCTCCTCCCATTATCTTCCTTATAACCCTGATCAAGCGTTCTCCTCCCATTATCTTCCTTATAACCCTGATCAAGCGTTCTCCTCCCATTATCTTCCTTATAACCCTGATCAAGCGTTCTCCTCCCATTATCTCCTTATAACCCTGATCAAGCGTTCTCCTCCCATTATCTTCCTTATAACCCTGATCAAGCGTTCTCCTCCCATTATCTTCCTTATAACCCTGATCAAGCGTTCTCCTCCCATTATCTTCCTTATAACCCTGATCAAGCGTTCTCCTCCCATTATCTTCCTTATAACCCTGATCAAGCGTTCTCCTCCCATTATCTTCCTTATAACCCTGATCAAGCGTTCTCCTCCCATTATCTTCCTTATAACCCTGATCAAGCGTTCTCCTCCCATTATCTTCCTTATAACCCTGATCAAGCGTTCTCCTCCCATTATCTTCCTTATAACCCTGATCAAGCGTTTCTCCTCCCATTATCTTCCTTATAACCCTGATCAAGCGTTCTCCTCCCATTATCTTCCCTTATAACCCTGATCAAGCGTTCTCCTCCCATTATCTTCCTTATAACCCTGATCAAGCGTTCTCCTCCCATTATCTCCCTTATAACCCTGATCAAGCGTTCTCCTCCCATTATCTTCCTTATAACCCTGATCAAGCGTTCTCCTCCCATTATCTTCCTTATAACCCTGATCAAGCGTTCTCTCCCATTATCTTCCTTATAACCCTGATCAAGCGTTCTCCTCCCATTATCTTCTTATAACCCTGATCAAGCGTTCTCCTCCCATTATCTTCCTTATAACCCTGATCAAGCGTTCTCCTCCCATTATCTTCCTTATAACCCTGATCAAGCGTTCTCCCATTATCTTCCTTATAACCCTGATCAAGCGTTCTCCTCCCATTATCTTCCTTATAACCCTGATCAAGCGTTCTCCTCCCATTATCTTCCTTATAACCCTGATCAAGCGTTCTCCTCCCATTATCTCCTTATAACCCTGATCAAGCGTTCTCCTCCCATTATCTTCCTTATAACCCTGATCAAGCGTTCTCCTCCCATTATCTTCCTTATAACCCTGATCAAGCGTTCTCCTCCCATTATCTTCCTTATAACCCTGATCAAGCGTTCTCCTCCCATTATCTTCCTTATAACCCTGATCAAGCGTTCTCCTCCCATTATCTTCCTTATAACCCTGATCAAGCGTTCTCCTCCCATTATCTTCCTTATAACCCTGATCAAGCGTTCTCCTCCCATTATCTTCCTTATAACCCTGATCAAGCGTTCTCCTCCCATTATCTTCCTTATAACCCTGATCAAGCGTTCTCCTCCCATTATCTTCCTTATAACCCTGATCAAGCGTTCTCCTCCCATTATCTTCCTTATAACCCTGATCAAGCGTTCTCCTCCCATTATCTTCCTTATAACCCTGATCAAGCGTTCTCCTCCCATTATCTTCTTATAACCTGACAAGCGTTCTCCTCCATTATCTTCCTTATAACCCTGATCAAGCGTTCTCCTCCCATTATCTTCCTTATAACCCTGATCAAGCGTTCTCCTCCCATATCTTCCTTATAACCCTGATCAAGCGTTCTCCTCCCATTATCTTCCTTATAACCCTGATCAAGCGTTCTCCTCCCATTATCTTCCTTATAACCCTGATCAAGCGTTCTCCTCCCATTATCTTCCTTATAACCCTGATCAAGCGTTCTCCTCCCATTATCTTCCTTATAACCCTGATCAAGCGTTCTCCTCCCATTATCTTCTTATAACCCTGATCAAGCGTTCTCCCATTATCTTCCTTATAACCCTGATCAAGCGTTCTCCTCCCATTATCTTCCTTATAACCCTGATCAAGCGTTCTCCTCCCATTATCTTCCTTATAACCCTGATCAAGCGTTCTCCTCCCATTATCTTCCTTATAACCCTGATCAAGCGTTCTCCTCCCATTATCTTCCTTATAACCCTGATCAAGCGTTCTCCTCCCATTATCTTCCTTATAACCCTGATCAAGCGTTCTCCTCCCATTATCTTCCTTATAACCCTGATCAAGCGTTCTCCTCCCATTATATTCTTTATAACCCATACCAAGCGTTCTCCTCACATTATCTTCCTTATAACCCTGATAAAGCGTTCTCCTCCCATTATCTCCCTTATAACCCTGATCAAGCGTTCTCCTCCCATTATCTTCCTTATAACCCTGATCAAGCGTTCTCCTCCATTATCTTCCTTATAACCCTGATCAAGCGTTCTCCTCCCATTATCTTCCTTATAACCCTGATCAAGCGTTCTCCTCACATTATCTTCCTTATAACCCTGATCAAGCGTTCTCCTCCCATTATCTTCCTTATAACCCTGATCAAGCGTTCTCCTCCCATTATCTTCCTTATAACCCTGATCAAGCGTTCTCCTCCCATTATCTTCCTTATAACCCTGATCAAGCGTTCTCCTCCCATTATCTTCCTTATAACCCTGATCAAGCGTTCTCCTCCCATTATCTTCCTTATAACCCTGATCAAGCGTTCTCCTCCCATTATCTTCCTTATAAGCCTGATCAAGCGTTCTCCTCCCATTATCTTCCTTATAACCCTGATCAAGCGTTCTCCTCCCATTATCTTCCTTATAACCCTGATCAAGCGTTCTCCTCCCATTATCTTCCTTATAACCCTGACAAAGCGTTCTCCTCCCATTATCTTCCTTATAACCCTGATCAAGCGTTCTCCTCCCATTATCTTCCTTATAACCCTGATCAAGCGTTCTCCTCCCATTATCTTCCTTATAACCCTGACAAAGCGTTCTCCTCCCATTATCTTCCTTATAACCCTGATCAAGCGTTCTCCTCCCATTATCTTCCTTATAACCCTGATCAAGCGTTCTACTCCCATTATCTTCCTTATAACCCTGATCAAGCGTTCTCCCCCATTATCTTCCTTATAACCCTGACAAAGCGTTCTCCTCCCATTATCTTCTTTATAACCCCGATCAAGCGTTCTCCTCCCATTATCTTCCTTATAACCCTGATCAAGCGTTCTCCTCCCATTATCTTCCTTATAACCCTGATCAAGCGTTCTCCCATTATCTTCCTTATAACCCTGATCAAGCGTTCTCCTCCCATTATATTCTTTATAACCCATACCAAGCGTTCTCCTCCCATTATCTTCCTTATAACCCTGATCAAGCGTTCTCCTCCCATTATATTCTTTATAACCCATACCAAGCTTTCTCCTCCCATTATCTTCCTTATAACCCTGATCAAGCGTTCTCCTCCCATTATCTTCCTTATAACCCTGATCAAGCTTTCTCCTCCCATTATCTTCCTTATAACGCTGAAAAGCGTTCTCCTCCCATTATCTTCCTTATAACCCTGATCAAGCGTTCTCCTCCCATTATCTTCCTTACAACCCTGATCAAGCGTTCTCCTCCCATTATCTTCCTTATAACCCTGATCAAGCGTTCTCCACCCATTATCTTCCTTATAACCCTGACAAAGCGTTCTCCTCCCATTATCTTCCTTATAACCCTGATCAAGCGTTCTCCTCCCATTATCTTCCTTATAACCCTGATCAAGCGTTCTCCTCCCATCATCTTCCTTATAACCCTGATCAAGCGTTTTCCTCCCATTATCTTCCTTATAACCCTGATCAAGCGTTCTCCACCCATTATCTTCCTTATAACCCTGACAAAGCGTTCTCCTCCCATTATCTTCCTTATAACCCTGATCAAGCGTTCTCCTCCCATTATCTTCCTTATAACCCTGATCAAGCGTTCTCCTCCCATTATCTTCCTTATAACCCTGATCAAGCGTTCTCCTCCCATTATCTTCCTTATAACCCTGACAAAGCGTTCTCCCATTATCTTCCTTACAACCCTGATCAAGCGTTCTCCTCCCATTATCTTCCTTATAACCCTGATCAAGCGTTCTCCACCCATTATCTTCCTTATAACCCTGACAAAGCGTTCTCCTCCCATTATCTTCCTTATAACCCTGATCAAGCGTTCTCCACCCATTATCTTCCTTATAACCCTGATCAAGCGTTCTACTCCCATTTTCTTCCTTATAACCCTGATCAAGCGTTCTCCTCCCATTATCTTCCTTATAACCCTGATCAAGCGTTCTCCTCCCATTATCTCCCTTATATCGCTGATCAAGCGTTCTCCTCCCATTATCTCCCATATATCGCTGATCAAGCGTTCTCCTACCATTATCTTCCTTATAACCCTGATCAAGTGTTCTCCCCCCATTATCTCCATTATATCGCTGACCAAGCGTTCTCCTCCCATATCTCCCTTACATCGCTGATCAAGCGTTCTCCTCCCATTATCTCCCTTACATCGCTGATCAAGCCTTCTCCCATTATCTCCCTTATATCGCTGATCAAGCGTTCTCCTCCCATTATCTCCCTTATATCGCTGATCAAGCGTTCTCCTCCCATTATCTTCCTTATAACCCTGATCAAGCGTTCTCCCCCATTATCTTCCTTATAACCCTGATCAAGCGTTCTCCTCCCATTATCTTCCTTTCCTGAAGCATAAACCACAAGCCAAAGTTTTGTGGTTTATACTTAATTTTTTTCCATAGTTGCACTCCATTTCCCGGGTTAGCGAAGGTAACCTCAGAAAAAGACGAGGAAAGGTCGCATTCGCTCACATCTATTCTCTAGCTGTCATGTGTTATGCACTGAAACCACAACTCCCTATCCACAACCAGGCCCCAGAGACCTTTATATGGTTTACCCCGGCCACTTTACGTGTCCTGGTTCAGTCTGCGGACAATACGTCGACCCCTGTGTACAAACAACATCATTCCGATTCACTCTATACTGTGCAGACCTTGCACGCCTTTCACCCTCCTCTATGTTCAGGATCTGATCGCTCAAAATCTTTTTCACTCCATCCTTCCACCTCCAATCTGGTCTCCCACTTCTCCTCGTTCCCTCCACCTCTGGCACATATATCCTCTTTGTCAATCTTTCCTCACTCATTCTCTCTATGTAACCATTTCAATACACCCTCTTCTGCTCTCTCACCCACACTCTTTTTATTACCACACATTTCTCTTGCCCATTCATTACTCGATCAAACCACCTCACACCATACAGTGTCCTCAAACATCTCATTTCCAACACATCCACCCTCCTCCCACAACCCTATCTACAGCCCACGCCTCGCAACCATATAACATTGTTGGAACCACTATTCCTCCAAACATACCCATTTTTGCTCTCCGAGATAACGTTCTAGCCTTCCACACATGCTTCAACGCTCCCAGAACCTTCGCCCCCTCCCCCACCGTGACTCACTTCCGCTTCCATGGTTCCATCCGCAGCCAGATCCACTCCCAGATATCTAAAACACTTCACTTCCTCCAGTTTTTCTCCATTCAAACTTACATCCCAAGTTACTAGTCCCTCAACCCTACTGAACCTAATTACCTTGCTCTTATTCACATTTATTCTTAACTTTCTTCTTTCACACACTTTACCAAACTCAGTCACCAGCTTCTGCAGTTTCTCACATGAATCAGCCACCAGCGCTGTATCATCATCGAACAAAAACTGACACTTCCCAAGCTCTCTCATCCACAACAGACTGCATATTTGCCCCTCTCTCCAAAACTCTTATATTCACCTCCCTAACAACTCCAACCATAAACAAATTAAACAACCATGGATACATCACGCATCCCTGCCGCAAACCGCCGTCTCCCGCGTTAGCGAGGTAGCGCAAGGACACAGACGAAGAATGGCCCAACCCACCCACATACAAATGTATATACATAAAACGTACTATGTACGCACATGAGGAATACATAAAACGTACTATGTACCTAATGAGGAACACATGACTGCAGTACTATGTACCTACATGAGGGAGGAACACATGACTGCAGTACTATGTACCTACATGAGGGAGGAACACATGACTGCAGTACTATGTACCTACATGAAGGAGGAACACATGACTGCAGTACTATGTACCTACGTGAGGGAGGAACACATGACTGCAGTACTATGTACCTACGTGAGGGATGAACACATGACTGCAGTACTATGTACCTACGAGAGGAGGACCACATGACTGCAGTACTATGTACCTACATGAAGGAAGAACACATGGACTGCAGTACTATGTACCTAACGTGAGGGAGGAACACATGACTGCAGTACTATGTACCTACGTGAAGGAGGAACACATGACTGCAGTACTATGTACCTACGTGAGGGAGGAACACATGACTGCAGTACTATGTACCTACATGAAGGAGGAACACATGACTGCAGTACTATGTACCTACGTGAGGGAGGAACACATGACTGCAGTACTATGTACCTACGTGAAGGGAGGAAAACATGACTGCAGTACTATGTACCTACATGAAGGAGGAACACATGGACTGCAGTACTATGTACCTACGTGAGGGAGGAACACATGACAGCAGTACTATGTACCTACGTGAGGGAGGAACACATGACTGCAGTACTATGTACGTACGTGAAGGAGGAACACATGACTGCAGTACTATGTACCTACGTGAGGGAGGAACACATGACTGCAGTACTATGTACCTACATGAAGGAGGAACACATGACTGCAGTACTATGTACCTACGTGAAGGAGGAACACATGACTGCAGTACTATGTACCTACGTGAAGGAGGAACACATGACTGCAGTACTATGTACCTACGTGAGGGAGGAACACATGACTGCAGTAACTATGTACCTACGTGAGGGAGGAACACATGACTGCAGTACTATGTACCTACATGAGGGAGGAACACATGACTGCAGTACTATGTACCTACGTGAAGGGAGGAACACATGACAGCAGTACTATGTACCTACGTGAGGGAGGAACACATGACTGCAGTACTATGTACCTACGTGAGGGAGGAACACATGACTGCAGTACTATGTACCTACGTGAGGAGGAACACATGACTGCAGTACTATGTACCTACGTGAGGGAGGAACACATGACTGCAGTACTATGTACCTACGTGAAGGAGGAACACATGACTGCAGTACTATGTACCTACGTGAGGGAGGAACACATGACTGCAGTACTATGTACCTACGTGAAGGAGGAACACATGACTGCAGTACTATGTACCTACGTGAGGGAGGAACACATGACTGCAGTACTATGTACCTACGTGAAGGAGGAACACATGACTGCAGTACTATGTACCTACGTGAAGGGAGGAACACATGACTGCAGTACTATGTACCTACGTGAAGGGAGGAACACATGACTGCAGTACTATGTACCTACGTGAGGGAGGAACACATGACTGCAGTACTATGTACCTACGTGAAGGAGGAACACATGACTGCAGTACTATGTACCTACGTGAGGGAGGAACACATGACTGCAGTACTATGTACCTACGTGAAGGAGGAACACATGACTGCAGTACTATGTACCTACGTGAAGGGAGGAACACATGACTGCAGTACTATGTACCTACGTGAGGGAGGAACACATGACTGCAGTACTATGTACCTACGTGAGGGAGGAACACATGACTGCAGTACTATGTACCTACGTGAGGGAGGAACACATGACTGCAGTACTATGTACCTACGTGAAGGAGGAACACATGACTGCAGTACTATGTACCTACGTGAGGAGGAACACATGACTGCAGTACTATGTACCTACGTGAAGGAGGAACACATGACTGCAGTACTATGTACCTACGTGAAGGAGGAACACATGACTGCAGTACTATGTACCTACGTGAGGGAGGAACACATGACTGCAGTACTATGTACCTACGTGAAGGAGGAACACATGACTGCAGTACTATGTACCTACGTGAAGGAGGAACACATGACTGCAGTACTATGTACCTACGTGAAGGAGGAACACATGACTGCAGTACTATGTACCTACGTGAGGGAGGAACACATGACTGCAGTACTATGTACCTACGTGAGGGAGGAACACATGACTGCAGTACTATGTACCTACGTGAGGAGGAACACATGACTGCAGTACTATGTACCTACGTGAAGGGAGGAACACATGACTGCAGTACTATGTACCTACATGAAGGAGGAACACATGACTGCAGTACTATGTACCTACTTGAAGGAGGAACACATGACTGCAGTACTATGTACCTACGTGAGGGAGGAACACATGACTGCAGTACTATGTACCTACGTGAAGGAGGAACACATGACTGCAGTACTATGTACCTACGTGAGGGAGGAACACATGACTGCAGTACTATGTACCTACGTGAAGGGAGGAACACATGACTGCAGTACTATGTACCTACGTGAGGGAGGAACACATGACTGCAGTACTATGTACCTACGTGAGGGAGGAACACATGACTGCAGTACTATGTACCTACGTGAAGGAGGAACACATGACTGCAGTACTATGTACCTACGTGAAGGAGGAACACATGACTGCAGTACTATGTACCTACGTGAAGGAGGAACACATGACTGCAGTACTATGTACCTACGTGAAGGAGGAACACATGACTGCAGTACTATGTACCTACGTGAGGGAGGAACACATGACTGCAGTACTATGTACCTACGTGAAGGAGGAACACATGACTGCAGTACTATGTACCTACGTGAGGGAGGAACACATGACAGCAGTACTATGTACCTACGTGAAGGAGGAACACATGACTGCAGTACTATGTACCTACGTGAGGGAGGAACACATGACAGCAGTACTATGTACCTACGTGAGGGAGGAACACATGACTGCAGTACTATGTACCTACGTGAGGGAGGAACACATGACTGCAGTACTATGTACCTACATGAAGGAGGAACACATGACTGCAGTACTATGTACCTACGTGAAGGAGGAACACATGACTGCAGTACTATGTACCTACATGAAGGAGGAACACATGACTGCAGTACTATGTACCTACGTGAAGGAGGAACACATGACTGCAGTACTATGTACCTACGTGAGGGAGGAACACATGACTGCAGTACTATGTACCTACGTGAAGGAGGAACACATGACTGCAGTACTATGTACCTACGTGAGGGAGGAACACATGACTGCAGTACTATGTACCTACGTGAGGGAGGAACACATGACTGCAGTACTATGTACCTACGTGAAGGAGGAACACATGACTGCAGTACTAAGTACCTACGTGAAGGAGGAACACATGACTGCAGTACTATGTACCTACATGAAGGAGGAACACATGACTGCAGTACTATGTACCTACATGAAGGAGGAACACATGACTGCAGTACTATGTACCTACGTGAAGGAGGAACACATGACTGCAGTACTATGTACCTACATGAAGGAGGAACACATGACTGCAGTACTATGTACCTACGTGAAGGAGGAACACATGACTGCAGTACTATGTACCTACATGAAGGAGGAACACATGACTGCAGTACTATGTACCTACGTGAAGGAGGAACACATGACTGCAGTACTATGTACCTACGTGAGGAGGAACACATGACTGCAGTACTATGTACCTACGTGAAGGAGGAACACATGACTGCAGTACTATGTACCTACATGAAGGAGGAACACATGACTGCAGTACTATGTACCTACGTGAGGGAGGAACACATGACTGCAGTACTATGTACCTACATGAAGGAGGAACACATGACTGCAGTACTATGTACCTACGTGAGGGAGGAACACATGACTGCAGTACTATGTACCTACGTGAGGGAGGAACACATGACTGCAGTACTATGTACCTACGTGAAGGAGGAACACATGACTGCAGTACTATGTACCTACATGAAGGAGGAACACATGACTGCAGTACTATGTACCTACGTGAGGGAGGAACACATGACTGCAGTACTATGTACCTACATGAAGGAGGAACACATGACTGCAGTACTATGTACCTACGTGAGGGAGGAACACATGACTGCAGTACTATGTACCTACGTGAGGGAGGAACACATGACTGCAGTACTATGTACCTACGTGAAGGAGGAACACATGACTGCAGTACTATGTACCTACGTGAAGGAGGAACACACGGCTGTAGTACTATGTACCTACGTGAGGGAGGAACACATGACTGTACTATTCTGAAGGTCGTCATGAGGTCTTGCTATGGTGGGCGCCAGCATCCTGCCTCTCATCCACAAGGAGCCGTCCAGCTGCTACGTGCGTGAGGGAGGAGCCGTCCAGCTGCTACGTACGTGAGGGAGGAGCCGTCCAGCTGCTACGTGCGTGAGGGAGGAGCCGTCCAGCTGCTACGTGCGTGAGGGAGGAGCCGTCCAGCTGCTACGGACGTGAGGGAGGAGCCGTCCAGCTGCTACGTGCGTGAGGGAGGAGCCGTCCAGCTGCTACGTACGTGAGGGAGGAGCCGTCCAGCTGCTACGTACGTGAGGGAGGAGCCGTCCAGCTGCTACGTACGTGAGGGAAGGAGTAACAACCCGACCTGATCATGGCCAACATGCGGTAATGTAGTAATACAATGGGGGCTGCTGTATGATAGTCGGGGCTGTTGTAATACAATGGGGGCTGCTGTATGATAGTCGGGGCTGTTGTAAGACAATGGGGGCTGCTGTATGACAGTCAGGGCTGTTGTAATACAATGGGGGCTGCCGTATGACAGTGGGGGCTGCTGTATGACAGTCGGAACTGTTGTATGACATACATACATTCGTACGAGCCTGGTTATGAGACGGGGCAACACCAGTGCCAAACTTTCTCCTCTCCCGCCCGCCCACAACACACACGGTCATCTCACAACTTCTGGTTATATTACACAAATGTGCAGCGTCACAACAAACGTCACTCCTCCAGCATTACCTACAACCCTGGACCCAGGTCATCACCTACAACCCTGGACCCAGGTCATCACCTACAACCCTGGATCCAGGTCATCACCTACAACCCTGGTCTCAGGTCATCACCTACAACCCTGGACCCAGGTCATCACCTACAACCCTGGACCCAGGTCATCACCTACAACCCTGGACCCAGGTCATCACCTACAACCCTGGATCCAGGTCATCACCTACAACCCTGGTCCCAGGTCATCACCTACAACCCTGGACCCAGGTCATCACCTACAACCCTGGACCCAGGTCATCACCTACAACCCTGGATCCAGGTCATCACCTACAACCCTGGTCCCAGGTCATCACCTACAACCCTGGACCCAGGTCATCACCTACAACCCTGGACCCAGGTCATCACCTACAACCCTGGACCCAGGTCATCACCTACAACCCTGGTCCCAGGTCATCACCTACAACCCTGGTCCCAGGTCATCACCAACCCTGGACCCAGGTCATCACCTACAACCCTGGTCCCAGGTCATCACCTACAACCCTGGTCCCAGGTCATCACCAACCCTGGTCCCAGGTCATCACCTACAACCCTGGTCCCAGGTCATCACCTACAACCCTGGTCCCAGGTCATCACCTACAACCCTGGACCCAGGTCATCACCTACAACCCTGGACCCAGGTCATCACCTACAACCCTGGACCCAGGTCATCACCTACAACCCTGGACCCAGGTCATCACCTACAACCCTGGACCCAGTTCATCACCTACAACCCTGGACCCAGGTCATCACCTACAACCCTGGTCCCAGGTCATCACCAACCCTGGACCCAGGTCATCACCTACAACCCTGGACCCAGGTCATCACCTACAACCCTGGACCCAGGTCATCACCTACAACCCTGGACCCAGGTCATCACCTACAACCCTGGACCCAGGTCATCACCTACAACCCTGGACCCAGGTGAGCATTACCACCACACCAGCTAATCTTCAAACACGCCAGGATGACGAGCGTTACGATAGCGTCACAAGAACCTAACTTCCTCTCGTTACGATAGCGTTACAAGAACCTAACTTCCTCTCGTTACGAAGCGTTACGATACCGTCACAAGAACCTAACTTCCTCTCGTTACGATAGCGTTACAAGAACCTAACTTCCTCTCGTTACGATAGCGTCATAAGAACCTAACTTCCTCTCGTTACGACAGCGTCACAAGAACCTAACTTCCTCTCGTTACGATAGCGTCACAAGAACCTAACTTCCTCTCGTTACGACGTCACAAGAACCCAACTTTCTCTCATTACGACGTCACAAGAACCTACCTTCCTCTCGTTAAGAAGCGTCACAAGAACCTACCTTCCTCTCGTTACGACGTCACAAGAACCTACCTTCCTCTCGTTACGAAACGTTACGTCACAAGAACCTGCCTTCCTCTCGTTACGAAGCGTTACGAAGCGTCACAAGAACCTACCTTCCACTCGTTACGATGCAAACTTCATCATGAACATCAACACTCACCTGAAAAGAACAACAAAATTCTTTAGGACTTTATGAAAATATAATACGAGTAAATAATGTATCCTGCCACCAAGACCTGTGAAGGAAAATATAATACGAGGAAATAATGTAACCTGCCACCAAGACCTGTGAAGGGAAATATAATACGAGGAAATAATGTAACCTGCCACCAAGACCTGTGAAGGGAAATATAATACGAGGAAATAATGTAACCTGCCACCAAGACCTGTGAAGGAAAATATAATACGAGGAAATAATGTAACCTGCCACCAAGACCTGTGAAGGGAAATATAATACGAGGAAATAATGTAACCTGCCACCAAGACCTGTGAAGGGAAATATAATACGAGGAAATAATGTAACCTGCCACCAAGACCTGTGAAGGGAAATATAATACGAGGAAATAATGTAACCTGCCACCAAGACCTGTGAAGGGAAATATAATACGAGGAAATAATGTAACCTGCCACGAAGACCTGTGAAGGGAAATATAATACGAGGAAATAATATATCCTGCCACCAAGACCTGTGAAGGGAAATAGAAATGGATTACTTCATGATCTTCATCTTAATAACAACTAATGAAAACAGGAATTTTTATATGTCGAGTTACACAAGGCACGACCAGCCAGCCAACAACAGTAGAGAAACTTGCTCTGTAATCACCATATCTTATCCTGATAACATCCCTACAACCTACCTCCCACACACACACACACACACACACACACAGCTACGGTCTGGTGTACTAGCAACACCTGGCCTCCCACACCTGAACTCACGAACATTTACCCAGTTTTCCTAACTGCAAAACAAACCCGTACCCCCCCCCCCCTCATCCTCAGCTTGTTAAGCAAGAGGCGCTACACACACACACTGCTCTCCCAAACGTGGTCAAGTAAGGCGTTCCTCTTTCAACCTGAATCACCATTATGAACCAAGTGCTTGTCGAGTGGGGACTTGGTCGTCCTCCTGTGTTGACCCTGGCGCTCTTAATGGGCCCCCCCCCCCCACCACCACCACCACCAGACATTTGCAGATTCTCTAAATAAATACAATATGTGACACCTATAGTAACGTGCAGCTTAAACATGTACAATATGTGACACATTCTATAGTAACGTGCAGCTTAAACATGTACAATATGTGACACATTCTATAGTAACGTGCAGCTTAAACATGTACAATATGTGACACATTCTATACTAACGTGCAGCTTAAACATGTACAATATGTGACACATTCTATAGTAACGTGCAGCTTAAACATGTACAATATGTGACACATTCTATACTAACGTGCAGCTTAAACATGTACAATATGTGACACATTCTATAGTAACGTGCAGCTTAAACATGTACAATATGTGACACATTCTATAGTAACGTGCAGCTTAAACATGTACAATATGTGACACATTCTATAGTAACGTGCAGCTTAAACATGTACAATATGTGACACATTCTATAGTAACGTGCAGCTTAAACATGTACAATATGTGACACCTATAGTAACGTGCAGCTTAAACATGTACAATATGTGACACCTATAGTAACGTGCAGCTTAAACATGTACAATATGTGACACCTTCTATACTAACGTGCAGCTTAAACATGTACAATATGTGACACATTCTATAGTAACGTGCAGCTTAAACATGTACAATATGTGACACATTCTATAGTAACGTGCAGCTTAAACATGTACAATATGTGACACATTCTATAGTAACGTGCAGCTTAAACATGTACAATATGTGACACATTCTATAGTAACGTGCAGCTTAAACATGTACAATATGTGACACATTCTATAGTAACGTGCAGCTTAAACATGTACAATATGTGACACATTCTATAGTAACGTGCAGCTTAAACATGTACAATATGTGACACATTCTATAGTAACGTGCAGCTTAAACATGTACAATATGTGACACATCTATAGTAACGTGCAGCTTAAACATGTACAATATGTGACACCTATAGTAACGTGCAGCTTAAACATGTACAATATGTGACACCTTCTATAGTAACGTGCAGCTTAAACATGTACAATATGTGACACATTCTATACTAACGTGCAGCTTAAACATGTACAATATGTGACACATTCTATACTAACGTGCAGCTTAAACATGTACAATATGTGACACATTCTATAGTAACGTGCAGCTTAAACATGTACAATATGTGACACATTCTATAGTAACGTGCAGCTTAAACATGTACAATATGTGACACATTCTATACTAACGTGCAGCTTAAACATGTACAATATGTGACACATTCTATACTAACGTGCAGCTTAAACATGTACAATATGTGACACATTCTATAGTAACGTGCAGCTTAAACATGTACAATATGTGACACATTCTATAGTAACGTGCAGCTTAAACATGTACAATATGTGACACATTCTATAGTAACGTGCAGCTTAAACATGTACAATATGTGACACATTCTATAGTAACGTGCAGCTTAAACATGTACAATATGTGACACCTATAGTAACGTGCAGCTTAAACATGTACAATATGTGACACATTCTATACTAACGTGCAGCTTAAACATGTACAATATGTGACACATTCTATACTAACGTGCAGCTTAAACATGTACAATATGTGACACATTCTATACTAACGTGCAGCTTAAACATGTACAATATGTGACACATTCTATACTAACGTGCAGCTTAAACATGTACAATATGTGACACATTCTATAGTAACGTGCAGCTTAAACATGTACAATATGTGACACATTCTATAGTAACGTGCAGCTTAAACATGTACAATATGTGACACATTCTATAGTAACGTGCAGCTTAAACATGTACAATATGTGACACATTCTATAGTAACGTGCAGCTTAAACATGTACAATATGTGACACATTCTATAGTAACGTGCAGCTTAAACATGTACAATATGTGACACATTCTATACTAACGTGCAGCTTAAACATGTACAATATGTGACACATTCTATAGTAACGTGCAGCTTAAACATGTACAATATGTGACACATTCTATAGTAACGTGCAGCTTAAACATGTACAATATGTGACACATTCTATAGTAACGTGCAGCTTAAACATGTACAATATGTGACACATTCTATAGTAACGTGCAGCTTAAACATGTACAATATGTGACACATTCTATAGTAACGTGCAGCTTAAACATGTACAATATGTGACACATTCTATAGTAACGTGCAGCTTAAACATGTACAATATGTGACACATTCTATAGTAACGTGCAGCTTAAACATGTACAATATGTGACACATTCTATACTAACGTGCAGCTTAAACATGTACAAAATGTGACACATTCTATACTAACGTGCAGCTTAAACATGTACAAAATGTGACACATTCTATACTAACGTGCAGCTTAAACATGTACAATATGTGACACATTCTATACTAACGTGCAGCTTAAACATGTACAATATGTGACACATTCTATACTAACGTGCAGCTTAAACATGTACAAAATGTGACACATTCTATACTAACGTGCAGCTTAAACATGTACAATATGTGACACATTCTATAGTAACGTGCAGCTTAAACATGTACAATATGTGACACATTCTATAGTAACGTGCAGCTTAAACATGTACAATATGTGACACATTGTATACTAACGTGCAGCTTAAACATGTACAGTATGTGACACCTTCTATAGTAACGTGCAGCTTAGACATGTACAATATGTGACACATTCTATAGTAACGTGCAGCTTAAACATGTACAATATGTGACACATTCTATAGTAACGTGCAGCTTAAACATGTACAATATGTGACACATTCTATAGTAACGTGCAGCTTAAACATGTACAATATGTGACACATTCTATAGTAACGTGCAGCTTAAACATGTACAATATGTGACACATTCTATAGTAACGTGCAGCTTAAACATGTACAATATCTGACACCTTCTATAGTAACGTGCAGCTTAAACATGTACAATATGTGACACATTGTATACTAACGTGCAGCTTAAACATGTACAATATGTGACACATTCTATAGTAACGTGCAGCTTAAACATGTACAATATGTGACACATTCTATAGTAACGTGCAGCTTAAACATGTACAATATGTGACACATTCTATACTAACGTGCAGCTTAAACATGTACAATATGTGACACATTCTATAGTAACGTGCAGCTTAAACATGTACAATATGTGACACATTCTATAGTAACGTGCAGCTTAAACATGTACAATATGTGACACATTCTATAGTAACGTGCAGCTTAAACATGTACAATATGTGACACATTCTATAGTAACGTGCAGCTTAAACATGTACAATATGTGACACCTTCATTAGTAACGTGCAGCTTAAGCATGTACAATATGTGACACATTCTATACTAACGTGCAGCTTAAACATGTACAATATGTGACACATTCTATAGTAACGTGCAGCTTAAACATGTACAATATGTGACACATTCTATAGTAACGTGCAGCTTAAACATGTACAATATGTGACACATTCTATAGTAACGTGCAGGTTTTAACACAGCTGAGCGGAATTACATTTTCTTGTCAAGTTCAACCCGTTTTGTAGCAGACAACCCGTCGTGGGGCAAGCAGGCCTCCAGTAGTCTGTGTTCCTCCTCATGTAAACCCGTTTTCTTATATTACCAAACATCTCTTAGTCTCTAATTACTTACTTGATGACACCATGTCACATCACTTACTCTCCTCAACCATTTCACTTCCAACATGTGAAGCTTTGATATGCACACACTTGCTCTGTGTGTGTGTGTGTGTGTGTGTGTGTGTGTGTGTGTGTGTATAAAAGACTGGAGAAACATTAGAGAATAATGTTAATATAAATAAACTCATGAATTTTAAAAGATGCCAAAACATATAATTATATATAAATAACTTAAAGTTATTACATATCTTGCAGTAAAGTAAGTTAAAATATATCAAACTACGTAAATAAGTAAGTTATTCCATCATATCATCTTCCAGCCAGCTAGCTACAGGGACTGACTTCCTCTCACGTTCTAACGTTTTCCAAATTCCACAAAACCATTCCATCTTGGCAATCATGACCACAGGTGGACACATAGCCACTATATCATTACTCTCATCTGTCTCTTACCATCTCCAGCCCACACATGACCACAGGTGGACACACAGCCACTATATCATTACTCTCATCTGTCTCTTACCATC
The DNA here is from genome assembly GCF_036320965.1 of Panulirus ornatus. Lineage (NCBI taxonomy): Eukaryota > Metazoa > Arthropoda > Malacostraca > Decapoda > Palinuridae > Panulirus > Panulirus ornatus. Next base: position 37,463,920 of record NC_092233.1, read on the forward strand.
TCCAGCCCACACCATGAACTGCCACTACTACGTATACAAACGAAAAATAAAATGCAAGACGCAGGACAACGAGTCTCATCCACACTTACCATGGCACCATACAAACTGCTGACTACCATGGCACCATACAAACTGCTGACTACCATGGCACCATACAAACTGCTGACTACCATGGCACCATACAAACTACTGACTACCATGTCACCATACAAACTGCTGACTACCATGACACCATACAAACTACTGACTACCATGGCACCATACAAACTACTGACTACCATGGCACCATACAAACTGCTGACTACCATGGCACCATACAAACTGCTGACTACCATGACACCATACAAACTACTGACTACCATGGCACCATACAAACTACTGACTACCATGGCACCATACAAACTGCTGACTACCATGTCACCATACAAACTGCTGACTACCATGTCACCATACAAACTGCTGACTACCATGTCACCATACAAACTACTGACTACCATGTCACCATACAAACTGCTGACTACCATGGCACCATACAAACTACTGACTACCATGTCACCATACAAACTACTGACTACCATGGCACCATACAAACTACTGACTACCATGTCACCATACAAACTGCTGACTACCATGGCACCATACAAACTACTGACTACCATGTCACCATACAAACTGCTGACTACCATGGCACCATACAAACTACTGACTACCATGGCACCATACATACTGCTGACTGATGGAGCCACATGTTGCCCGAGATATGTCTTAACATCGAGGGAGAAGTTGGTGCCGTAAATATGGCAGGAATGAAGGAGGGAATGGCCAAGATGAGAGGTTATACCATTCCGCCGTTGTGGGTTTGATGGTGAGTGGGGGGGGAGTGTAGTGGTGGTAAAGGAGAAGGTGGTGATAAGTGTGGTTGTGGTGAAGTGGGGGGGGTGGTGGTGGTGATAAGTGTGGTTGTGGTGAGGGAAGATTCGGTCGTCAAGGAAGGACAGAGCATCGTGGTCAGGGAATGTGGCAAAACCAGGCAGGGAGGGAGGCGGCCAGGGTGGGGCAGCATGGTGGTGGCGGAGGTGGATGTCGTCCTTAGCATGAATGACAAGACAGTCCCATCCCAACATGATAATCCCAACATGATAGTACGTTATGAAGAGTCCCATCCCAACATGATAATAAGTTATGAAGCGTCCCATCCCAACATAAGTTATGAAGCGTCCCATCCCAACATAAGTTATGAAGCGTCCCATCCCAACATGATAATCCCAACATGATAATAAGTTATGAAGCGTCCCATCCCAACATGATAATAAGTTATGAAGCGTCCCATCCCAACATAAGTTATGAAGCGTCCCATCCCAACATAAGTTATGAAGCGTCCCATCCCAACATGATAATCCCAACATGATAATAAGTTATGAAGCGTCCCATCCCAACATGATAATAAGTTATGAAGCGTCCCATCCCAACATGATAATCCCAACATGATAGTACGTTATGAAGCGTCCCATCCCAACATGATAATCCCAACATGATAATAAGTTATGAAGCATCCCATCCCAACATAAGTTATGAAGCGTCCCATCCCAACATGATAATCCCAACATGATAATAAGTTATGAAGCGTCCCATCCCAACATGATAATCCCAACATGATAGTATGTTATGAAGCGTCCCATCCCAACATGATAATCCCAACATGATAATAAGTTATGAAGCGTCCCATCCCAACATGATAATCCCAACATGATAATAAGTTATGAAGCGTCCCATCCCAACATGATAATCCCAACATGATAATAAGTTATGAAGCGTCCCATCCCAACATGATAATCCCAACATGATAGTACGTTATGAAGCGTCCCATCCCAACATGATAATCCCAACATGATAATAAGTTATGAAGCGTCCCATCCCAACATGATAATCCCAACATGATAATAAGTTATGAAGCATCCCATCCCAACATAAGTTATGAAGCGTCCCATCCCAACATGATAATCCCAACATGATAGTACGTTATGAGGCGTCCCATCCCAACATGATAATCCCAACATGATAATAAGTTATGAAGCGTCCCATCCCAACATGATAATCCCAACATGATAGTACGTTATGAAGCGTCCCATCCCAACATGATAATCCCAACATGATAATAAGTTATGAAGCGTCCCATCCCAACATAAGTTATGAAGCGTCCCGTCCCAACATGATAATCCCAACATGATAATAAGTTATGAAGCGTCCCATCCCAACATAAGTTATGAAGCGTCCCGTCCCAACATGATAATCCCAACATGATAGTACGTTATGAAGCGTCCCATCCCAACATAAGTTATGAAGCGTCCCGTCCCAACATGATAATCCCAACATGATAGTACGTTATGAAGCGTCCCATCCCAGCATGATAATCCCAACATGATAATAAGTTATGAAGCGTCCCATCCCAACATAAGTTATGAAGCGTCCCATCCCAACATGATAATCCCAACATGATAGTACGTTATGAAGCGTCCCATCCCAACATGATAATCCCAACATGATAATAAGTTATGAAGCGTCCCATCCCAACATAGGTTATGAAGCGTCCCATCCCAACATGATAATCCCAACATGATAGTACGTTATGAAGCGTCCCATCCCAACATGATAATAAGTTATGAAGCGTCCCATCCCAACATAGGTTATGAAGCGTCCCGTCCCAACATAAGTTATGAAGCGTCCCATCCCAACATAAGTTATGAAGCGTCCCATCCCAACATAAGTTATGAAGCGTCCCATCCCAACATAAGTTATGAAGCGTCCCATCCCAACATAAGTTATGAAGCGTCCCATCCCAACATAGGTTATGAAGCGTCCCGTCCCAACATAAGTTATGAAGCGTCCCATCCCAACATAAGTTATGAAGCGTCCCATCCCAACATAAGTTATGAAGCGTCCCATCCCAACATAAGTTATGAAGCGTCCCATCCCAACATAAGTTATGAAGCGTCCCATCCCAACATAAGTTATGAAGCGTCCCATCCCAACATAGGTTATGAAGCGTCCCGTCCCAACATAAGTTATGAAGCGTCCCATCCCAACATACGTTATGAAGCGTCCCATCCCAACATAAGTTATGAAGCGTCCCATCCCAACATAAGTTATGAAGCGTCCCATCTCAACATAAGTTCTGAAGCGTCCCATCCCAACATACGTTATGAAGCGTCCCATCCCAACATAAGTTATGAAGCGTCCCATCCCATCATAAGTTATGAAGCGTCCCATCCCAACATAAGTTATGAAGCGTCCCATCCCAACACCTGCAAACATCATTATGTGTTAATCATCACAATATATAACCATATATACGTATGTGTTGTGTGTGATCATCATCCGCTCCCTCATACATCAATGTTTTCTAACACCAACATTCGAATGTACCTTCACATTCTGACTCTTGGTAATTCAATAAATTATTTCTAATATCATTATTATTGAAGAGGGCTAATGGGGAGGTAAGAACAAGTAGTGGTGATGTGAGGAGGAGATGGAGTGAGTATTTTGAAGGTTTGTTGAATGTGTTAGATGACAGAGTGGCAGATGTAGGGTGTTTTGGTCGAGGTGGTGTGCGAAGAGAGGATTAGGGTGAATGGTTTGGTAAACAGAAAAGAGGTAGTGAAAGCTTTGCGGAAGATGAAAGCCGGCAAGGCGGCGGGTTTGGATGGTATTGCAGTGGACTTACATATATATAAAAAAAAAAAAGGGGATGACTGTGTTGTTGACTGACTGGTGATTATATTCAATGTATGTATGGCTCATGGTGAAGTGCCTGAGGATTGGCGGAATGCATACATAGTACCATTGTATAAAGGCAAAGGGGATAAAGGTGAGTGTTCAAATTACAGAGTAATTATACGGGAGGGTACTGATTGAGAGGGTGAAAGCGTGTACAGAGCATCAGATTGGGGAAGAGCAGTGTGGTTTTAGAAGTGGTAGAGGATGTGTGGATCAGGTGTTTGCTTTGAAGAATGTATGTGAGAAATACTTAGAAAAGCAAATGGATTTGTATGTAGCATTTATGGATCTGGAGAAGGAATATTATAAAGCTGATAGAGATGCTCTGTGGAAGGTATCAAGAGTGTGGGAGGCAAGTTACTAGAAGCAGTGAAAAGTTTTTATCAAGGATGTAAGGCATGTGTGCGAGTAGGAAGAGAGGAAGGTGATTGGTTCCCAGCGAATGTCGGCTTGCGGCAGAGGTGCGTGATGTATCCAAGGTCGTTTAATCTGTTTATAGATGGGGTTGTTAGGGAGGTGAATGCAAGAGTTTTGGAGAGGGGGCAAGCATGCAGTCTGTTGTGGATGAGAGGGCTTGGGAAGTGAGTCAGTTGTTCGCTGATGATACAGCCCCGGTGGCAGATTCGGGTGAGAAACTGCAGAAGCTGGTGACTGAGTTTGGTGAAGTGTGTGAAAGAAGAAAGCTGAGAGTATACGTGAATAAGAGCAAGGTTATTAGGTACAGTAGGGTTGAGGGACAAATCAATTGGGAGGTAAGTTTGAATGGTGAAAAATTGGAGGAAGTGGTTTTAGATATCTGGGAGTGGATTTGGTAGCGGATGGAACAATGGAAGCGGAAGTGAGTCACAGGGTGGGGAAGGGGGCGAAGGTTCTGGGAGCGTTGAAAAATGTGTGGAAGACGAGAACATTATCTCGGAAAGCAAAAATGGGTATGGTTGAAGGAATAGTGGTTCCACCAACATTATATGGTTGCGAGGCGTGGGCTATAGATAGGGTTGTGCGGAGGAGGGTGGATGCGTTGGAAATGAGATGTTTGAGGACAATATGTGGTGTGAGGTGGTTTGATCGAGTAAGTAATGAAAGGGTAAGAGAGATGTGTGATAATAAAGACAGTGTGGCTGAGAGAGCAGAAGAGTGTGTATTGAAATGGTTTGATCACATGGAGAGAATGAGTGAGAAAAGACTGACAAAGAGGATATATGTGTCAGAGGTGGAGGGAACGAGGAGAAGTGGGAGACCAAATTGGAGGTGAAAGATGGAGTGAAGAAGGCTTTGAGCAATCGGGGCCTGAACATGAAGGAGGGTGAAAGGCGTGCAAGGAATAGAGTGAATTGGAACGACGTGGTATATACATGTGGTATATACATATACGTCCACACACGCAAATATACATACCTATACATCTCAATGTATACATATATATACATATATATACATATGTATGTATACATATATATACATATATAAGGGAGTAATTGCTTATCATCATACTGGAGTAAGGGAGTAATTGCTTATCATCATACAGGAGTAAGGGATTAATTGTTTATCATCATACAGAAGGGAGTAATTGCTTATCATCATACAGAAGGGAGTAATTGCTTATCATCATACAGAAGGAAGGGAATAATTGCTTATCATCATACAGAAGGAAGGGAGTAATTGCTTATCATCATACAGCAGGAAGGGAGTAATTGCTTATCATACAGAAGGGAGTAATTGCTTATCATCACACAGAAGGGAGTAATTGCTTATCATCATACAGAAGGGAGTAATTGCTTATCATCACACAGAAGGGAGTAATTGCTTATCATCATACAGGAGTAAGGGAGTAATTGCTTATCATCATACAGGAGTAAGGGAGTAATTGCTTATCATCATACAGGAGTAAGGGAGTAATTGCTTATCATCATACAGAAGGAAGGGAGTAATTGCTTATCATCATACAGGGAAGGGAGTAATTGCTTATCATCATACAGGAGTAAGGGAGTAATTGCTTATCATCATACAGAAGGGAGTAATTGCTTATCATCATATAGAAGGGAGTAATTGCTTATCATCATACAGAAGGGAGTAATTGCTTATCATCATACAGGAGTAATTGCTTATCACACAGGAGTAAGGGAGTAATTGCTTATCGTCACACAGGAGTAAGGGAGTAATTGCTTATCATCACAGGAGTAAGGGAGTAATTGCTTATCATCATACACGAGTAAGGGAGTAATTGCTTATCATCACACAGGAGTAAGGGAGTAATTGCTTATCATCACACGGGAGTAAGGGAGTAATTGCTTATCATTACAGGAGTAATTGCTTATCATCATACAGGAGTAAGGGAGTAATTGCTTATCATCATACAGGAGTAAAGGAGTAATTGCTTATCATCACACTGGAGTAAGGGAGTAATTGCTTATCATCATAAAGGAGTAATTGCTTATCATCATAAAGGGAGTAATTGCTTATCATCACACAGGAGTAAGGGAGTAATTGCTTATCATCACACAGGAGTAAGGGAGTAATTGCTTATCATCATACAGGAGTAATTGCTTATCATCACACAGGAGTAAGGGAGTAATTGCTTATCATCACACAGGAGTAAGGGAGTAATCGCTTATCATCATACAGGAGTAATTGCTAATCATCACACAGGAGTAAGGGAGTAATTGCTTATCATCACACAGGAGTAAGGGAGTAATTGCTTATCAACATACAGGAGTAATTGCTTATCATCACACAGGAGTAAGGGAGTAATTGCTTATCATCATACAGGAGTAATTGCTTATCATCACACAGGAGTAAGGGAGTAATTGCTTATCATCACACAGGAGTAAGGGAGTAATTGCTTATCATCACACAGGAGTAAGGGAGTAATTGCTTATCATCACACAGGAGTAAGGGAGTAATTGCTTATCATCATACAGGAGTAAGGGAGTAATTGCTTATCATCACTCAGGAGTAGATTGCTTATCATCACACAGGAGTAAGGGAGTAATTGCTTATCATCATACAGGAGTAAGGGAGTAATTGCTTATCATCACACAGGAGTAAGGGAGTAATTGCTTATCATCACACAGGAGTAAGGGAGTAATTGCTTATCATCACACAGGAGTAAGGGAGTAATTGCTTATCATCACTCAGAGTAAGGAGTAATTGCTTATCATCACACAGGAGTAAGGGAGTAATTGCTTATCATCATACAGGAGTAAGGGAGTAATTGCTTATCATCACACAGGAGTAAGGGAGTAATTGCTTATCATCACACAGGAGTAAGGGAGTAATTGCTTATCATCACACAGGAGTAAGGGAGTAATTGCTTATCATCACACAGGAGTAAGGGAGTAATTGCTTATCATCACACAGGAGTAAGGGAGTAATTGCTTATCATCATACAGGAGTAATTGCTTATCATCACACAGGAGTAAGGGAGTAATTGCTTATCATCACACAGGAGTAAGGGAGTAATTGCTTATCATCACACAGGAGTAAGGGAGTAATTGCTTATCATCACACAGGAGTAAGGGAGTAATTGCTTATCATCACACAGGAGTAAGGGAGTAATTGCTTATCATCACACAGGAGTAAGGGAGTAATTGCTTATCATCATACAGGAGTAAGGGAGTAATTGCTTATCATCACACAGGAGTAAGGGAGTAATTGCTTATCATCACACAGGAGTAAGGGAGTAATTGCTTATCATCATACAGGAGTAAGGGAGTAATTGCTTATCATCACACAGGAGTAAGGGAGTAATTGCTTATCATCATACAGGAGTAAGGGAGTAATTGCTTATCATCATACAGGAGTAAGGAGTAATTGCTTATCATCACACAGGAGTAAGGGAGTAATTGCTTATCATCATACAGGAGTAAGGGAGTAATTGCTTATCATCACACAGGAGTAAGGGAGTAATTGCTTATCATCACACAGGAGTAAGGGAGTAATTGCTTATCATCATATAGGAGTAATTGCTTATCATCACTCAGGAGTAAGAGAGTAATGGTTACTACATATACCGCTACATAACACGTACTACATTTCCTCCTACCACAGAGTTTGCTACACCAGTCTAATGATTTACCACTTGGTATATTCTGTAACTATTCTCTTGGTAAGGTTCTCGTTGGACTGGTTAATTCTTCCCTAGGTCAAAACTGAGCAATATCAACTTCCTCTTCTCTCGTGAGGAATTTGAATATTTGGTCGAATATTTCTCTATTGTAAACACGAAGAAGTAGACGTGATACCTCTGGCAGTCCTGTACGAGTAGAGTCAACGCAAGACGTGCTATTATTACCTGTACCACGACCAGTTACATAATGTAACCTGTACCACGACCAGTTACATAATGTAACCTGTACCACGACCAGTTACATAATGTAACCTGTACCACGACCAGTTACATAATGTAACCTGTACCACAACCAGTTACATAATGTAACCTGTACCACAACCAGTTACATAATGTAACCTGTACCACAACCAGTTACATAATGTAACCTGTACCACGACCAGTTACATAATGTAACCTGTACCACGACCAGTTACATAATGTAACCTGTACCACGACCAGTTACATAATGCAACCTGTACCACGACCAGTTACATAATGTAACCTGTACCACGACCAGTTACATAATGTAACCTGTACCACGACCAGTTACATAATGCAACCTGTACCACGACCAGTTACATAATGTAACCTGTACCACGACCAGTTACATAATGTAACCTGTACCACGACCAGTTACATAATGTAACCTGTACCACGACCAGTTACATAATGTAACCTGTAACCTACAATTTTCTTCCGGCCTTCTTTTAACCGCTTGTCCATTATGTATTTCCTATGTGGCCATGTTATGGACATGACGTGTTTAGACATGTGTCATAACCATGTCTCGCATGTGATGTAATTCTGACCCTCCCATGTGATACTATGAAGGTCAACATGTGCACATTATGCTCCGGGTTCGTGGCACCATCATCCTACGTCACAGCACTGTACCCATCCACCGTACGCTCCACAAACATGATCACACAAATGCTTTCTGTACAATTAGATGTCACAATCCTTGATGTGAAACACTGGACACATTCTGTCTGGAATATTATGACACCCCCAGCCACATACTGGTGAGTCTTCATGAGCAAATACTCCCCCCCCCCCCACACCACCACCTCCTCACAGATATTTACGTCCTCATGAGGGACACTGTGTGGTCGTAGCTCTCCTGGGACGGACTGAGCGTGAGTAAATAATGAGTAAGTGTGAGCGGTGGCTACCTCCGAGCGGTATGTATGGCGTAACATACCTCACATCTCCTACCTTGTGAGGTGAAGGTCGCCTGCTGCCCGCCACCCTCACACCTCACCACCGCCCGAAACATGACCCGACTGGACATGATGTGCCTCACTCATCAACATGACCCTACTGGACCACATGATGCGCCTCACTCATCAACATAACCCTACTGGACTACATGATGTGCCTCACCCACCAACATGACCCTACTGGACCACATGATGCGCCTCACTCATCATGACCCTACTAGACCACATGATGTGCCTCACTCATCAACATGACCCTACTGGACCACATAATGTGCCTCACTCATCAACATGACCCTACTGGACCACATGATGTGCCTCACTCATCATGACCCTACTAGACCACATGATGTGCCTCACTCATCAACATGACCCTATTGGACCACATGATGCGCCTCACTCATCAACATGAACCTACTGGACCACATGGTGTGCCTCACTCATCATAACCCTACTAGACCACATGATGTGCCTCACTCATCAACATGACCATAATGGACCACATAATGTGCCTCACTCATCAACATGACCCTACTGGAACACATGAGGTGCCTCACTCATCAACATGACCCTACTGGACTACATGATGTGCCTCACTCATCAACATGACCATACTGGACCACATGATGTGCCTCACTCATCAACATGACTCTACTGGACCACATGGTGTGCCTCACTCGTCATGACCCTACTAGACCACATGATGTGCCTCACTCATCAACATGACCCTACTAGACCACATGATGTGCCTCACTCAACATGACCCTACTAGACCACATGATGTGCCTCACTCATCAACATAACCCTACTGGACCACATGATGTGCCTCACCTATCAACATGACCCTACTGGACCACATGACGTGCCTCACTCATCAACATGACCCTGCTGGACACATGATGTGCCTCACTCATCAACATGACCCTACTGGACAACATGATGTGCCTCACTCATCAACATGACCCTACTGGACAACATGATGTGCTTCACTCATCAACATGACCCTACTGGATCACAAGATGTGTCTCACTCATCAACATGACCCGACTGGACCACATGATGTGCCTCACTCATCAACATGACCCAACTGGACCACATGATGTGCCTCACTCATCAACATGACCCTACTGGACCACATGATGTGCCTCACTCATCAACATGACCCTACTGGACCACATGATGCGCCTCACACATCAACGTGACCCTACCAGATCACATGATGTGCCTCACCCATCATGACCCTACTAGACTACATGATGCGCCTCACTCACCAACATGACCCTACTGGACCACATATTGCGCCTCACTCATCAACATGACCCTACTGGATCACATGATGTGCCTCACTCATCAACATGACCCTACTGGACCACATGATGTGCCTTACTCATCAACATGACCCTACTGGACCACATGATGTGCCTTACTCATCAACATGACCCTACTGGACAACATGATGTGCCTCACTCATCATGACTGTTGGACCACATAATGTGCCTCACTCATCAACATGGCCCTACTGGACAACATGATGTGCCTCACTCATCAACATGACTCTACTGGACCACATGATGTGCCTCACTTATCAACATGACCCTACTGGACCACATGGTGTGCCTCACTCTTCAGCATGACCCTACTGGACCACATGATGTGCCTAACTTATCAACATGACCCTACTGGACCACATGATGTGCCTCACTCATCAACATGACCCTACTGGACCACATGATGTGCCTCACTCATCAACATGACCCTACTAGACACATGATGTGCCTCACTCATCAACATGACCCTACTGGACCACATGATGTGCCTCACTCATCAACATGACTCGACCGGACCACATGATGTGTCTCACTCATCAACCTGACCCTACTGGACCACATGATGTGCCTCACTCATTAACATGACCCTACTGGACCACATGATGTGTCTCAATCAACATAACCCTACTGGACCACATGATGCGCCTCACTCATCAACATGACCCTACTGACCACATGATGTGCCTCACTCATCAACATGACCCTACTAGACATGATGCGCCTCACTCATCAACATGACCCTACTGGACCATATGATGTGCCTCACTCATCAACATGACCCTACTGGAGAACATGATGTGCCTCATTCATCAACATGACCCTACTGGACCACATAATGTACCCCATTCATCATGACTCTACTGGACCACATGATGTGCCTCACTATCAACATAACCCTGCTGGACCACAGGATGTGCCCCACTCATCAACATGACCCTACTGGACCACATGATGTGCCTCACTCATCAAAATGAACCTACTGAACCATATGATGCGCCTCACTCATCAACATGACCCTACTGAACCACATGATGCGCCTCACTAATACACATGACCCTACTGGACCATATAATGTGCCTCCCTCATCAACATGACCCTAGTGGACCACATGATGTGTGTCTCATGAACATGACCCTACTGGACCATATGATGTGCCTCTCATCAACATGATCATACTGGACCACATGCGCCTCACTCATCAACATCACCCTACTGAACCACATGATGTGCCTCACTCATCAAAATGACCCTACTAGACCACATGATTTGCCTCACTCATCAACATAACCCGACTGGATCACACGGTGTGCCTCACTCATCATGATCCTACAGGACCACATGATGTGCCTCACTCATCATGATCCTACCGGACCACATGATGTGCCTCACTCATCAACATGACCATAATGGACCACATAATAAGCCTCATTCATCAACATGACCCTACTGGACCACATGATGTGCCTCACTCATAACATGACCCAACTGAACCACATGATGTACCTCACTCATCAACATGACCCTATTGGACCACATGATGCACCTCACTCATCAACATGACCCTACTGGACCACATGATGCACCTCACTCATCAACATGACCCTACTGGACCACATAATGTGCCTAACTCATCAACATGACCCTACTGGACAGCATGATGTGCCTCACTCATCAACACGACCCTACTGGACCACATGATGTGCCTCACTCATCAACATGACCCTACTGGATCACATGATGTCCCTCACTCATCAACATGACCCTACTGAACCACATGATGTGCCTCACTCACCAACATGACTCTACTAGACCACATAATGTGCCCCTCATCAACATGACCCTACTGGACCACATGATGTGCATCACTCATCAACATAACCCTACTGGATCACATGATGTGCCTCACCAACATGACTCTACTAGACCACATAATGTGTCTCACTCATCAACATGACGCTACTGGACCACATGATGTACCCCTCATCAACATGACCCTACTGGACCACATGATGTGCCCCACTTATCAACATGACCCTACTGGACAACATGATGTGCCTCACTCATCAACATGACCCTACTGGACCACATGATGTGTCTCACTCATCAACATGACCCTACTGGACCACATGATGTGCCTTACTCATCAACATGGCCCGACTGGACCACATGATGCGCCTCACTCATCAAAATGACCCTACTGGACCACATGTGCCTCACTCATCAACATGACCCTACTGAACCACATGATGCGCCTCACTCATCAACATGACCCTACTGGACAACATGATGTGCCTCACTCATCAACATGACCCTACTGGACCACATGATGTGCCTCACTCATCAACATGAACCTACTGGACCACATGATGTGCCTCACTTATCAACATGACCCTACTGAACCACATGATGTGCCTCACTCATCACCATGACTCTACTGGACCACATGATGCGCCTCTCATCAAAATGACCCTACTGGACCACATGATGTGCCTCACTCATCAACATGACCCTACTGGACCACATGATGTGCCTCACTTATCAACATGACCCTACTGGACCACATGATGTGCCTCACTCATCACCATGACTCTACTGGACCATATGAAGTGCGTCACTCATCACCATGACCCTACTGGACCACATGATGTGCCTCACTCATCACCATGACTCTACTGGACCATATGAAGTGCGTCACTCATCACCATGACCCTACTGGACCACATGATGTGCCTCACTTATCAACATGACCCTACTGGACAACATGTGTGCCTCACTTATCACCAAGACCCTAGTGAATCACATGATGTGCCTCACTCATCACCATGACCCTACTGGACCACATGATGTGCCTCACTTATCAACATGACCCTACTGGACCACATTATGTGCCCCTCATCACCATGACCCTACTGGACCACATGATGTGCCTCACTTATCAACATGACCCTACTGGACCACATGATGTGCCTCACTTATCACCATGACCCTACTGGACCACATGATGTGCCTCACTTATCACCATGACCCTAGTGAATCACATGATGTGCCCCACTTATCAACATGACCCTACTGGACAACATGATGTGCCTCACTCATCAACATGACCCTACTGGACCACATGATGTGCCTCACTCATCAACATGACCCTACTGGACCACATGATGTGCCTTACTTATCACCATGACCCGACTGAACCACACGATGTGCCTCACTCATCACCATGACCCTATTGGACCACATGATGTGCCTCACTCATCACCATGACCCTACTGGACCACATGATGAGCCTCACTCATCAACATGACCCTATTGGACCACATGATGTGCCTCACTCATCAAGTGCCAACACAACCAGATACAGGAACGGATCACAAGATGAGGATAATGAACTTACCATGATGTTTGTTACCAGGCAGGATGCGAGTCGTGATGCAGGTCACTGTGCAACGCACAAGATGTTAAGATAAACCAGAGGCTTCCTGCTGGTGTGTCAGCCGTCGGACCTACACCAACTGGCAGCCACCCCAACATCCGGCCAAGGACTGTTTGACTTATCGTCCACACGGTCGCCATAACATGTACATGTTACCTTTAACATTACCATGGTGCGGCTTTATGACACGAACGCCTGGGACGGCACACACCAGGTACGTTCTGGAGGGAGCAATGGTCTTCACAGGATGACTCTAAACTGTCTGTTGCCAGTGATCCAGGACAATACACCATCATCATCATCATCAGCAGGAGGAGGAAGGTTCCTCTGGTCCCTTGTACAAGAAAGGTCCTCCCTCCACCGCCTGTATGGTAGGTACACCAGACTAACTGTACACCAGACACATGTAGTTATCAAACATAAACTACCGACGACTTATGTCAACTCGACGCTTGATACACACTCTACGGTGATATAATCAATCAGATATCAACCATTATCAACGGTATGGTCTACCACACTTCAACTGTACGGTCCAGCAGACATCAAGTGTACAAGGCACCAACCATCAATGATACGGTCCACCAGTTATCAAAAGAATGACCAACCAGACATCAACTGTAGTTCCACAAGAAATCAACAGTACAGTGTACCAGACATTAACAGTATGGTCTACTGGTCTACCATACATCAATTGTACCATCCATCAAAATCATCTGTTGGGTCCAAGAGACATCAATTGTATAATACAACAGACATCAATCGTGGACCAAAAGGCATCAGCGACTTGACATCAACTGTACTGTCGACCAGATATCAACTATAGGATCCATCAATTATCAACAACAATGGTCTGCCAGATACCAACACCCCCAGCACAATTGACTGGTCCAGTACCATGGCAGTTACTGTTGCAATGCTGCTGAAGCAGGAGTTGTGGGAGGGTGTGAATGTAATGAAGTGAGGTGTAGATTGATGTGGGTAAATATGAGATCATGAAAGGCAAGTTTTGGGAGTTGTGTGCTGAGTAAGGACTGATGACTGGGATACCTGACGTATAAAGACGGACATACACAAGTATACGTATGCCAGCAGGCCAGCGGGAATTATTGGATTACAAACTAAGTGATAAGCGAGCGGACGTGGAAAGTAATCTTGGATGTGGATGTGGTGATAGGTGCAGCTGGTGATATGTCTGATCATTACGAGGGTGAAGATTTGTATTGGTTTTCGGAAAATAGGAAACGATATGGGTGAGAAGAGGATGGGGAAATTAAGTGAGCGAGGAAAAGACTATTGTACGAAGAATTGCCAGGAGAGATTGAGCGTAGAATGGCAAAAAATGAGATTAAAAGAAGTGAGGAGAGTAGGTGAGGAATGGGAGGGATGTAGGGAAGCTGTGATAGGCATGTGCAAGAGAAGTGAATGGAATGTGGGATGAGGGCTGGTGAGAAAGGATAGTGAATGGTGGGATGATGAAGTTGTTTGTGAAAGAGAAAAGACAGGAATATGGATATCTTAAAGAAAGGAATGCAATGATTGGGAGATGTACAAGAGAAAGTGACAGGAGGTCAAGAAAAAGGCGCGGATATATTAAGATGGCAAATACGAGTTGGCAAGAATGATGATCAGTAAACTTCTGAGAGAATAAGCTGTGTGGGAAGGAGGTTAATATTGCGACACAAACAAGAGAACATGGGTGAAGGGGCAAATGGGGAAGTAGTTACAAAAAGTGATGAGGTTAGAGGGAAATGGAAGGAGTAATTTGAAGAATCATTTAATGTGTTTGAAATAGGCAGAAATAGGATGTTTGGGTCAGAGAACATGTGAAGTGAGAGAGTTATGAAAAATGGTATGGTGGAGAGGTGGTGAAAGTCTTGCCTCAGGTGAAACGTGGCAAGGCGGCTGGAGTGGATGGTACTGTAGTTGAAACTATTAAGAAAGGGGATGACGTGTTTATGATTGGTTAGTCAAGATTTTTAGTGTAGGTACGAATCATGGCGAGGTGGCAGAGGACTGGCGGATATGCTCGTAAAGCGTCATGGTATAAAGATAAAGGGGACAAGTGTGAGTGTTCGAACTACAGAGGCGTAAGTTTGCTGAGTGTACCTGGTAAGCTGTACGGGAGAAGGATCACTGAGAGGGTGAAGACATGTACGTGGCATGAGACTAGGGATGAACAATGTCGTCTCAGGAGTTGTAGAGGATGTGTGGATCAGGTGTTTGCTTTATGGAATACGTAAGAGAAATAACAACATAACATAAACGTGCCATCTATGGATCTGGGAAAAGCATATGACAGATCTGAAAGAGATACGTTATGGAAAGTCTTCTGAATATACGATGCACGTGGACGGAGCCTCCTACATACACATACTCAACACAGCAGCCATCACAATCGTTCATCATGCACGTGAATATGAATGCACGTGACGGAGTCTCCTACATACACATCCTCAACACAGCTGCCATCACAAACGTTCATCATGCACGTTAATATGATGCCACGTGACGGAGCCTCTACATACACATCTCAACACAGCAGCCATCACAACGTTTATGATGCACGTTATATGATGCACGTGAATATGATGCACGTGACGGAGGCTCCTACATACACATACTCAACACGGCAGCCATCACAAACGTTTATGATGCACGTGACGGAGTCTCTACATACACATCCTCAACACAGCTGCCATCACAAACGTTTATGATGCACGTTATATGATGCACGTGAATATGATGCACGTGAATATGATGCACGTGACGAAGCCTCCTACATACACATCCTCAAACAGCAGCCATCACAACGTTTATGATGCACGTTAATATGATGCACGTTATATGATGCACGTGAATATGAATGCACGTGACGGAGCCTCCTACATAACATCCTCAACACAGCAAGCCATCACAAACGTTTATGATGCCGTTAATATGATGCACGTGAATATGATGCACGTGAATATGATGCACGTGAATATGATGCACGTGAATATGATGCACGTGAATATGATGCACGTGAATATGATGCACGTGAATATGATGCACGTGAATATGATGCACGTGAATATGATGCACGTGAATATGATGCACGTGAATATGATGCACGTTATATGATGCACGTGAATATGATGCACGTGAATATGATGCACGTGAATATGATGCACGTGAATATGATGCACGTGAATATGATGCACGTGAATATGATTGCACGTGACGGAGCTCCTACATACACATCCTCAACACAGCAAGCCATCACAAACGTTTATGATGCCGTTAATATGATGCACGTGAATATGATGCACGTGAATATGATGCACGTGAATATGAATGCACGTGACGGAGGCTCCTACATACACATCTCAACACAGCAGCCATCACAAACGTTCATCATGCACGTGAATATGATGCACGTGAATATGATGCACGTGAATATGATGCACGTGAATATGATGCACGTGACGGAGGCTCCTACATACACATTCTCAACACAGCAGCCATCACAACGTTTATGATGCACGTGACGGAGGCTCCTACATACACATACTCAACACGGCAGCCATCACAAACGTTTATGATGCACGTTAATATGATGCACGTGAATATGATGCACGTGAATATGATGCACGTGAATATGATGCACGTGAATATGATGCACGTGAATATGATGCACGTGAATATGATGCACGTGAATATGATGCACGTGAATATGATTGCACGTGACGGAGCTCCTACATACACTTCCTCAACACAGCAGCATCACAAACGTTTATGATACACGTTAATATGATGCACGTTAATATGATGCACGTGACGAAGCCTCCTACATACAACATCCTCAACACAGCTGCCATCACAAACGTTTATGATGCACGTTAATATGATGCCACGTGACGGAGCCTCCTACATTACACATCCTCAACCACAGCAG
Organism: Panulirus ornatus; assembly: GCF_036320965.1. Classification (NCBI taxonomy): domain Eukaryota; kingdom Metazoa; phylum Arthropoda; class Malacostraca; order Decapoda; family Palinuridae; genus Panulirus; species Panulirus ornatus. The sequence continues at coordinate 37,481,720 of NC_092233.1, forward strand.
CCATCACAACGTTCATCATGCACGTTATATGATGCACGTGACGGAGGCTCCTACATACACATCCTCAAACAGCAGCCATCACAATCGTTCATCATGCACGTTATATGATGCACGTGAATATGATTGCACGTGACGGAGCTCCTACATACACATCTCAACACAGCAGCCATCACAATCGTTCATCATGCACGTGACGAAGCCTCCTACATACAACATCCTCAACACAGCAGCCATCACAACGTTCATCATGCACGTTAATATGATGCACGTGACGGAGCCTCTACATACACATCCTCAACACAGCAGCCATCACAAACGTTTATGATGCACGTTAATATGATGCACGTGAATATGATGCACGTGAATATGATGCACGTGACGGAGCCTCTACATACACATCTCAACACAGCAGCATCACAAACGTTTATGATGCACGTTATATGATGCACGTGAATATGATGCACGTGAATATGATGCACGTGAATATGATGCACGTGACGGAGGCTCCTACATACACATCCTCAACCCAGCAGCCATCACAATCGTTCATCATGCACGTTAATATGATGCACGTGACGAAGCCTCCTACATACACATCCTCAACACTGCAGCCATCACAAACGTTCATCATGCACGTTATATGATGCACGTGACGGAGGCTCCTACATACACATCCTCACACAGCAGCCATCACAATCGTTCATCATGCACGTGAATATGATGCACGTGACGGAGCTCCTACATACACATCCTCAACACTGCAGCCATCACAAACGTTATGATGCACGTTATATGATGCACGTGAATATGAATGCACGTGACGGAGTCCTCCTACATACACATCCTCAACACAGCTGCCATCACAAACGTTCATCATGCACGTGAATATGATGCACGTGAATATGAATGCACGTGACGGAGCCTCCTACATTACACATCCTCAACACAGCTGCCATCACAAACGTTCATCATGCACGTTATATGATGCACGTGAATATGATGCACGTGAATATGATGCACGTGAATATGATGCACGTGAATATGATGCACGTGAATATGATGCACGTGACGGAGCCTCCTACATACAACATCCTCAACACAGCACCATCACAAACGTTTATGATGCACGTTATATGATGCACGTGAATATGATGCACGTGACGGAGTCTCCTACATACACATCTCAACACAGCAGCCATCACAATCGTTCATCATGCACGTGAATATGATGCACGTGAATATGAATGCACGTGACGGAGGCTCCTACATACACATACTCAACACAGCAGCCATCACAAAAGTTTATGATGCACGTTAATATGATGCACGTGAATATGATGCACGTGAATATGATGCACGTGACGGAGCTCCTACATACACTTCCTCAACACAGCAGCCATCACAAAAGTTTATGATGCACGTTAATATGATGCACGTGAATATGATGCACGTGAATATGATGCACGTGAATATGATGCACGTGAATATGATGCACGTGAATATGATGCACGTGAATATGATGCACGTGAATATGATGCACGTGAATATGATGCACGTGACGAAGCCTCCTACATACACATCTCAACACAGCAGCCATCACAAACGTTATGATGCACGTTATATGATGCACGTGAATATGAATGCACGTGACGGAGCCTCCTACATTACACATCCTCAACACAGCAGCCATCACAAAAGTTTATGATGCACGTGAATATGATGCACGTGAATATGATGCACGTGACGGAGGCTCCTACATACACATCTCAACACAGCAGCCATCACAAACGTTATGATGCACGTTATATGATGCACGTGAATATGATGCACGTGACGGAGCCTCCTACATTACACATCCTCAACACAGCTGCCATCACAAACGTTTATGATGCACGTGAATATGATGCACGTGAATATGATGCACGTGACGGAGGCTCCTACATACACATACTCAACACAGCAGCCATCACAAAAGTTTATGATGCACGTTAATATGATGCACGTGAATATGATGCACGTGAATATGATGCACGTGAATATGATGCACGTGAATATGATGCACGTGAATATGATGCACGTGAATATGATGCACGTGAATATGATGCACGTGAATATGATGCACGTGAATATGATGCACGTGAATATGATGCACGTGAATATGATGCACGTGAATATGATGCACGTGAATATGATGCACGTGAATATGATGCACGTGAATATGATGCACGTGAATATGATGCACGTGAATATGATGCACGTGACGGAGGCTCCTACATACACATACTCAACACAGCAGCCATCACAAAAGTTTATGATGCACGTTATATGATGCACGTGAATATGAATGCACGTGACGGAGCCTCCTACATAACATCCTCAACACAGCAGCATCACAAACGTTTATGATGCACGTGACGGAGGCTCCTACATACACATACTCAACACAGCAGCCATCACAAAAGTTTATGATGCACGTTATATGATGCACGTGAATATGATGCACGTGAATATGATGCACGTGAATATGATGCACGTGACGGAGCTCCTACATACACATACTCAACACAGCAGCCATCACAATCGTTCATCATGCACGTAATATGATGCACGTGAATATGATGCACGTGAATATGATGCACGTGAATATGATGCACGTGAATATGATGCACGTGAATATGATGCACGTGAATATGATGCACGTGACGAAGCCTCCTACATACACATCCTCAACACAGCTGCCATCACAAACGTTCATCATGCACGTGACGAAGCCTCCTACATACACATCTCAACACAGCAGCCATCACAACGTTCATCATGCACGTGAATATGAATGCACGTGACGGAGCTCCTACATACACATCCTCAACACAGCTGCCATCACAAACGTTATGATGCACGTTAATATGATGCAGTGACGGAGCCTCCTACATAACATCCTCAACACAGCAGCCATCACAAAGTTCATCATGCACGTTAATATGATGCACGTGAATATGATGCACGTGAATATGAATGCACGTGACGGAGCCTCCTACATTACACATCCTCAACACAGCAAGCCATCACAAACGTTTATGATGCACGTGAATATGATGCACGTGAATATGATGCAGTGACGGAGCCTCCTACATACACATACTCAACACAGCAGCCATCACAAAAGTTTATGATGCACGTGACGAAGCCTCCTACATACAACATCCTCAACACAGCAAGCCATCACAAACGTTCATCATGCACGTGACGAAGCCTCCTACATACACATCCTCAAACAGCAGCCATCACAATCGTTCATCATGCACGTTAATATGATGCACGTGAATATGATGCACGTGAATATGATGCACGTGAATATGATGCACGTGAATATGATGCACGTGAATATGATGCACGTGAATATGATGCACGTGACGAAGCCTCCTACATACACATACTCAACACAGCAGCCATCACAAACGTTATGATGCACGTTATATGATGCACGTGAATATGATGCACGTGAATATGATGCACGTGAATATGATGCACGTGAATATGATGCACGTGAATATGATGCACGTGAATATGATGCACGTGAATATGATGCACGTGAATATGATGCACGTGAATATGATTGCACGTGACGGAGCCTCCTACATTACACATCCTCAACACAAGCAGCCATCACAAACGTTTATGATGCACGTGAATATGATGCACGTGAATATGATGCACGTGAATATGATGCACGTGAATATGATGCACGTGAATATGATGCACGTGAATATGATGCACGTGAATATGATGCACGTGAATATGATGCACGTGACGGAGTCTCCTACATACACATTCTCAACACAGCAGCCATCACAAACGTTATGATGCACGTTATATGATGCACGTGACGGAGGCTCCTACATACACATCCTCAACCCAGCAGCCATCACAACGTTTATGATGCACGTGACGGAGCCTCCTACATACAACATCCTCAACACAGCAAGCCATCACAAACGTTTATGATGCCGTTAATATGATGCACGTGAATATGATGCACGTGAATATGATGCACGTGAATATGATGCACGTGAATATGATGCACGTGAATATGATGCACGTGAATATGAATGCACGTGACGGAGGCTCCTACATACACATACTCAACACGGCAGCCATCACAAACGTTTATGATGCACGTTAATATGATGCACGTGAATATGATGCACGTGACGGAGGCTCCTACATACACATACTCAACACAGCAGCCATCACAACGTTTATGATGCACGTGACGGAGGCTCCTACATACACATACTCAACACGGCAGCCATCACAAACGTTTATGATGCCGTTAATATGATGCACGTGAATATGATGCACGTGAATATGATGCACGTGACGGAGGCTCCTACATACACATTCTCAACACAGCAGCCATCACAAACGTTCATCATGCACGTTAATATGATGCACGTTAATATGATGCACCGTGACGGAGTCTCCTACATACACATCCTCACACAGCAGCCATCACAACGTTCATCATGCACGTGACGAAGCCTCCTACATACACATACTCAACACAGCAGCCATCACAAACGTTCATCATGCACGTTAATATGATGCACGTGACGGAGCCTCCTACATACACATCTCAACACAGCAGCCACCACAAACGTTCATCATGCACGTTAATATGATGCACGTGACGGAGTCTCCTACATACACATCCTCAACACAGCAGCCATCACAAACGTTCATCATGCACGTGAATATGATGCACGTGACGGAGTCTCCTACATACACATCCTCAACCACAGCAGCCATCACAAACGTTCATCATGCACGTGAATATGATGCACGTGACGGAGTCTCCTACATACACATCCTCAACACAGCAGGCCATCACAAACGTTTATGATACACGTTAATATGATGCAGTGACGGAGCCTCCTACATACAACATCCTCAACACAGCAGCCATCACAAACGTTTATGATGCACGTTAATATGATGCACGTGACGGAGCCTCCTACATACACATCCTCAACACAGCAGCCATCACAAACGTTTATGATGCACGTGAATATGATGCACGTGACGGAGCCTCCTACATACACATCCTCAACACAGCAGCCATCACAAACGTTCATCATGCACGTTAATATGATGCACGTGACGGAGCCTCCTACATACACATCCTCAACACAGCAGCCATCACAAACGTTTCATGCATGCACGTTAATATGATGCACGTGACGGAGCCTCCTACATACACATCCTCAACACAGCAGCCATCACAAACGTTCATCATGCACGTTAATATGATGCACGTGACGGAGCCTCCTACATACACATCCTCAACACAGCAGCCATCACAAACGTTCATCATGCACGTTAATATGATGCACGTGACGGAGCCTCCTACATACACATCCTCAACACAGCAGCCATCACAAACGTTCATCATGCACGTTAATATGATGCACGTGACGGAGCCTCCTACATACACATCCTCAACACAGCAGCCATCACAAACGTTTATGATGCACGTTAATATGATGCACGTGACGGAGCCTCCTACATACACATCCTCAACACAGCAGCCATCACAAACGTTCATCATGCACGTTAATATGATGCACGTGACGGAGTCTCCTACATACACATCCTCAACACAGCAGCCATCACAAACGTTTATGATGCACGTTAATATGATGCACGTGACGGAGCCTCCTACATACACATCCTCAACACAGCAGCCATCACAAACGTTCATCATGCACGTGAATATGATGCACGTGACGGAGCCTCCTACATACACATCCTCAACACAGCAGCCATCACAAACGTTCATCATGCACGTTAATATGATGCACGTGACGGAGCCTCCTACATACACATCCTCAACACAGCAGCCATCACAAACGTTCATCATGCACGTTAATATGATGCACGTGACGGAGCCTCCTACATACACATCCTCAACACAGCAGCCATCACAAACGTTTATGATGCACGTTAATATGATGCACGTGACGGAGCCTCCTACATACACATCCTCAACACAGCAGCCATCACAAACGTTTATGATGCACGTTAATATGATGCACGTGACGGAGCCTCCTACATACACATCCTCAACACAGCAGCCATCACAAACGTTCATCATGCACGTAATATGATGCACGTGACGGAGCTCTCTACATACACATCCTCAACACAGCAGCCATCACAAACGTTTATGATGCACGTTAATATGATGCAGGTGACGGAGCCTCCTACATACACATACTCAACACGGCAGCCATCACAAACGTTCATCATGCACGTGAATATGATGCACGTGACGGAGCCTCCTACATACACATACTCAACACAGCAGCCATCACAAACGTTCATCATGCACGTTAATATGATGCACGTGACGGAGCCTCCTACATACACAGTGTATGTCTGGATAACAACACCTTACTTACTGTCTCTCTGTCACTAACACAGTTAACACACGCAAAATGATAACACCTGACACCATCCATCTCCCAGTAACATGATGACTGTACTGGTGCTCACAATATACCCATTACTGGGGTCATGACTGTACTGGTGCTCACAATATACCCATTACTGGGGTCATGACTGTACTGGTGCTCACAATATACCCACTACTGGGGTCATGACTGTACTGGTGCTCACAATATACCCATTACTGGGGTCATGACTGTACTGGTGCTCACAATATACCCATTACTGGGGTCATGACTGTACTGGTGCTCACAATATACCCATTACTGGGGTCATGACTGTACTGGTGCTCACAATATACCCATTACTGGGGTCATGACTGTACTGGTGCTCACAATATACCCATTACTGGGGTCATGACTGTACTGGTGCTCACAATATACCCACTACTGGGGTCATGACTGTACTGGTGCTCACAATATACCCATTACTGGGGTCATGACTGTACTGGTGCTCACAATATACCCACTACTGGGGTCATGACTGTACTGGTGCTCACAAAATACCCATACGGGGTCATGACTGTAGGGTGCTCAAATATCCCCATAGGGGGTCAGACTGTACTGGTGCTCACAATATCCCCAACGGGGTCTGACAACTGGTGCTCACAAAAACCCCATAGGGGGTCATGCTGTACGGGGCTCAAAATATCCCATTATTTTGGGCTGACTGTACGGGTGCTCCAATATACCCACTCGGGGGTCTGACTGTACTGGTGCTCACAAATACCCATACTGGGGTCATACGACGGGTGCCCCAATATCCCCATTACTGGGGTCTTTCTGTACTGGTCTCACAATATACCCATTACGGGCATACGTACGGGTGCTCACAAATACCCACTACGGGGTCAGACTTACTGGTGTCACAATATACCCATTACGGGGGCGACTGACTGGTGCTCACAAATACCCACACTGGGGTCATGACTGACGGTGCTCACAAATACCCATTACTGGGTAAAGACGTACGGTGCTCACAATATACCCACACGGGGTCATGACTGTACTGGTCTCACAATAACCCACTACTGGGGTCATGACTGTACTGGTGCTCACAATATACCCCAATTACGGGGTCATGACTGACGGGTGTCACAATATCCCCACTACTGGGGTCAGACTGTACGGTGCTCAAAATAACCCACACGGGGGGTCAAAACTGTACTGGGCCCCACAATATACCCATTACTGGGGTCAGACGTACGGGCCCCAAATATCCCCTTAGGGGGTCATGATGTACGGTCTCACAATATCCCCACTACTGGGTCATGACTGTACGGGTGCCACAATATACCCATTACTGGGGCAAACTGTACTGGTGCCACAATATCCCCATTAAAAGGGGTCATGACACTGGTGCTCACAATATCCCCACTACTGGGGTCGACTGTACTGGTCCCAATATAACCCACTACTGGGGTCATGACTTCTGGTGCTACAATAACCCACTACGGGGGCATGACTGTACTGGTGTCACAATATACCCATTACGGGGGTCATACTGTACTGGTGCCACAAAACCCCAAATACGGGGGTCATACTGACGGGCTCACAAAACCCCATTACTGGGGTCATGACGTACTGGTGCTCAAAAATAACCCATTCCCGGGGGTCATGACTGTACTGGTGCTCCAATATACCCCACTACGGGGGGTCATGACTGAAACTGGTGCTCACAATATACCCAACGGGGCATGACGTACTGTGCTCAAATATCCCATTACGGGGGTCATGACTGACTGGTCCACAATATACCCACTACTGGGTCTATGTACTGGTGCCACAATATCCCATACGGGGGTCAGAGGGCCCAGCCCAAAAACACACTCAGGAAATTTGGCATCATCAACAGAAAACTACACCTGCAAGTGACACTAAATGTCTGGTTATAACATCCCACAACTGTCAAGGTGAAGCAGGAGGGATCATAAACCATCATCCCGTTGTACCGGGTCAACCATCAGTCCTCATTGTACCGGGCAACCACATCCTCAGGTACCAGGTCAACCATCAGTCCTCGTGTGTACCAGGTCAACCACCCCTTTTTCCGGGTTCCTCATGTTACCAGGCAACCTCAGTCCTCAGTGTACCGGGTCAAAAACCATCTTCTCCCCCCCTCATTTTTACCAGTAAACCCATCTCCTCATGTGTACCGGGTCAACCACATCCCGGGGTGTACCAGGCAACCTCATCCTCTGGAAACCAGCAACCTCAGTCCCAGTTACCAGGTCAACCATCAGTCCTCATGTGTACCAGTAAAACCATCATCCCATTGTACCATCAACCTCATCCTCAGGTCCCAGGTCAACCATCAGCCCCTCAGGTTACCGGGTAAACCATCACCCCTCTTTTTTAAAACCAGGTCAACCTCAGTCCTCATGTGTCCCCCTTACCCACAACAGGAAAATTCTCTAACCTGCGAAATATGATTAATAATATATATATAAAAATATATAAATATAATATATATATATATATTATATATAATATTTATCCCTGGGGATGGGGGATTAAGAATACCCCCACTATTCCCTGCGTGTCGTAAAGGGGCACTAAAAGGGGGGGAGGGGGGGGCTGGAAATCCTCCCCTCTCTTTTTTTTTTTTTTTCCCAAAAAAAGGAAAAAGAATTGGGCCAGGTGAGGGTATTCCCTCAAAGGCCCATCCTCTGTTCTTAACGCACCCCGCTAAGCGGGAAAAGGCGAATAGTTTGAAAGAAAAAAAAAGATATATATATAATAAAAATAAATATATAATATAATATAAATTATAATTATAAAATATAAATATATATTCTTTTCTTCTTTCTTTCAAATATTCCCATTTTCCCGCATTAGGAGGGAGCGTTAAGAACAAGGACTGGGCCTTTGAGGGGAAAACCCTCACCCGGGCCCAAATTCTCGTTCCTTTTTTTGGAAAATTAAAAAAAAAAAAACAGAGGGGGGTTTTTCCCGCCCCACGCTCCCTTATATAATATATATATAATATATAATTAAATAAATATAAAAATTTAAATATAATATATAAACCGAATAAAGGCATATAACGCGCACCTTCATAGAACATCAAACCTTCAACAGCCAGGGGGCCCGGTTCGTCCGGCTGTTGGGGGTTTGTATGAATATATATATATAATAATATATATAATATATATATATATATATATTTATAAATAATATATAAATAAAAAATATATATATTGTCAAAAAATTTTTCACTAAGGCATGACCGTCTTGCTGCTGTCCTCACTAAGGGCGTGACCGCCTGCGGCTGTCCTCACTAAGGCAGTTACCGTCTTGCTGGGGTGTCCTCACAAAAGGGCAGTGTACCGCTTTCTGGGTGTCCCCACTAAGGGCAGTTACCGCCTTGCTGGTGTCCTCATAAGGGCAGTGTACCGTTGCTGGCTGCCCCACTAAGGCAGGTCCCCTTGCTAGCTGTCCTCACTAAGGTCAGTGTACCGTCTTGCTGGCTGTCCTCACTAAGGTCAGTGTACCGTCTTGCTAGCTGTCCTCACTAAGGTCAGTGTACCGTCTTGCTGGTTGTCCTCACTAAGGTCAGTGTACCGTCTTGCTGGCTGTCCTCACTAAGGTCAGTGTACCGTCTTGCTAGCTGTCCTCACTAAGGTCAGTGTACCGCCTTGCTGGCTAACGTAATCTAAAATGAGCCAAACATGAACGTGAGAAGTTACCTGGCAGACCTGCACACCTCACCTTGTTATGTTATGGTAGTGATGAGGAGAAGCCAGACACCACATGAGGCAGGAGGTCGGTAATGGCGGACATCAGCAGGCGTCTCTGCCTGGTGCAATGTATACATTCATCCACACAACAACAATGACGGTCAATACGAGCAATATTTCTCCAACAGTATCGTCAACACCAAACATAACGTCATGGATCTCCAGCAATACCAATGAGGGAGACAGTGAAGCTGCTGGTGATGAAGGGCTTGACCAAACCTCTCTGTACACAGGCAAGGTACACACACTCTCCTGTTATCATGATAACCTTCCTTCCTTCCTTCCTGTCCATGTTAACATAACAGCCAAGAGTTACCCATTGTTCACTCGCGTCCCATGCATCATGCATGGTACGTGGCAGCGACCCCTCTCGTACACCACCTCCTCCAACATAACAATTCGTGTGGCTGATCTCGAGCCAAGATGGAGCAGCTGTGTCATGAGGTGATCGGTGTCTCCTCTCCCTCGAGGGATCTGTGTTATGCTGTACGTACTCACAACCTTATAATGAGGCGAGGCCACCCTGCTCTGAGCACAAGAGTGAGGCGCCTCATGCAAGACTATGTCTGCTGCTGCTGGAAGTCAACCAACTTAGCCTTCCACAACCATACACTGGCCTCTGTCTCACTCACCCTGGTCATATCTGTTCACCTTCACAAAATTTCATCATCAAACACCAAACATATATCGATCACCAAAGATGTGTCGATCACCAAACACGTGTCGATCACCAAACACGTGTCGATCACCAAAAATGCCGATTACCAGAGATGTGTCGATCACCAAAGATGTGTCGATCGCCAAACACGTGTCGATCACCAAAGATGTGTCGATCACTAAACACGTGTCGATCACCAAACACATGTCGACCACCAAAGATGTGTCGATCATCAACGACGTGTCGATCACCAAAGACGTGTCGATCACCAAAAACATGTCGACCACCAAAGATGTGTCGATCACCAAAGACGTGTCGACCACCAAAGACGTGTCGATCATCAACGACGTGTCGATCACCAAAGACGTGTCGATCACCAAACACATGTCGCCCACCAAAGACGTGTCGATCACCAAAAACATGTCGACCACCAAAGATGTGTCGATCACCAAAGACGTGTCGACCACCAAAGACGTGTCGATCATCAACGACGTGTCGATCACCAAAGACGTGTCGATCACCAAACACATGTCGACCACCAAAGATGTGTCGATCACCAAACACGTGTCAACCACCAAAGATATGTCGATCACCAAACACGTGTCGATCATGTTTGATCGAGAAGAAAAGAAGTCTACAGTTACACACGTCAGACTTCATAGCCATGTCATCTGGTAATGACGTACAACTGTTGTGATTGATACAACCGGATCTCCTGGATACAATATAACATGTTCCCATAATGTTACAACATAAGGTATATTTTGTGTTGCTCCAACAGGAATGTCGACGACCTATCGTAACGTAACGGGAGAGTAACACCTGTTGTCACGAGAAAGTGTCATCACAAACAAGTTTGGTAACGTAACGTATGTTTGGCAGCAGCAGAGTTCACTGTGGTAAACCTTCACATGATGACGGTCCCACATAACTACACCAAGCACAACCTGAACCATTGATGACGGGCCCACATAACTACACCAAGCACAACCTGAACCATTGATGACGGGCCCACATAACTACACCAAGCACAACCTGAACCATTGATGACGGGCCCACATAACATAACTACACCAAGCACAACCTGAACCATTGATGACGGGCCCACATAACTACACCAAGCACAACCTGAACCATTGATGACGGGCCCACATAACATAACTACACCAAGCACAACCTGAACCATTGATGACGGTCCCACATAACTACACCAAGCACAACCTGAACCATTGATGACGGTCCCACATAACTACACCAAGCACAACCTGAACCATTGATGACGGTCCCACATAACTACACCAAGCACAACCTGAACCATTGATGACGGGCCCACATAACTACACCAAGCACAACCTGAACCATTGATGACGGGCCCACATAACATAACTACACCAAGCACAACCTGAACCATTGATGACGGGCCCACATAACTACACCAAGCACAACCTGAACCATTGATGACGGGCCCACATAACATAACTACACCAAGCACAACCTGAACCATTGATGACGGTCCCACATAACTACACCAAGCACAACCTGAACCATTGATGACGGGCCCACATAACATAACTACACCAAGCACAACCTGAACCATTGATGACGGGCCCACATAACTACACCAAGCACAACCTGAACCATTGATGACGGGCCCACATAACATAACTACACCAAGCACAACCTGAACCATTGATGACGGGCCCACATAACTACACCAAGCACAACCTGAACCATTGATGACGGGCCCACATAACTACACCAAGCAGAACCTGAACCATTGATGACGGGCTCACATAACATAACTACACCAAGCACAACCTGAACCATTGATGACGGGCCCACATAACATAACTACACCAAGCAGAACCTGAACCATTGATGACGGGCCCACATAACATAACTACACCAAGCAGAACCTGAACCATAGGAAGGTACACCACGCCAACTCACACCATGACCAGGGTGGAGCACAGGAGAGTGTTCTCCCTCCCACACATCACTGTCTCCTCACATCAACAACTGCTACAAGATCGTTACACAAAACAGGTGTAACAAGGCAGCTCCCCGTGTCATCATCATCATCATCATGAGAGAGCGTGATGGTTGTCATGATCACCTCACCGTCGTACATGTAGCTCCGGCCCTGAAGTATAAGATTCACTTATACTACTTGTACAGCGGCGGACGTCTGCATGATGACAGATGTCCACCAATGGACGGTTCTCATGCACTCATGACAACATGGAGTGTGACACCGTCTGGCCCTCTCCTCTGTAATATGACACGTTATCATGACACTACAACCTTCTACTGCACAACACCTACCACCTGGAATGACATGTAACACTACAACCTTCTACTGCACAACATCTGCCACCTGTAATGACATGTAACGCTACAACCTTCTACTGCACAACATCTGCCATCTGTAATGACATGTAACACTACAACCTTCTACTGCACAACACCAGCCATCTGTAATGACATGTAACACTACAACCTTCTACTGCACAACACCAGCCATCTGTAATGACATGTAACACTACAACCCTCTACTGCACAACACCTGCCATCTGTAATGACATGTAACACTACAACCTTCTACTGCACAACATCTGCCATCTGTAATGACATGTAACACTACAACCTTCTACTGCACAACACCTGCCATCTGTAATGACATGTAACACTACAACCTTCTACTGCACAACATCTGCCATCTGTAATGACATGTAACATTACAACCTTCTACTGCACAACACCAGCCATCTGTAATGACATGTAACGCTACAACCTTCTACTGCACAACATCTGCCATCTGTAATGACATGTAACACTACAACCTTCTACTGCACAACACCAGCCATCTGTAATGACATGTAACACTACAACCTTCTACTGCACAACACCAGCCATCTGTAATGACATGTAACACTACAACCCTCTACTGCACAACACCTGCCATCTGTAATGACATGTAACACTACAACCTTCTACTGCACAACATCTGCCATCTGTAATGACATGTAACACTACAACCTTCTACTGCACAACACCTGCCATCTGTAATGACATGTAACACTACAACCTTCTACTGCACAACATCTGCCATCTGTAATGACATGTAACATTACAACCTTCTACTGCACAACACCAGCCATCTGTAATGACATGTAACACTACAACCTTCAATCCTACGCTTCGCACCGGCTGACAGACTATGATAAAATAATGTATACTTGTTCAACTTATGTTATACAAGAATGTAACACTACAACAATGCTTGCCTGGCAACATGTAGAACAACTCCTACGGCTTATTATGATGACACAAGAACCACCTGACCACCTTGGACTTCAGTAAACCCTCTCTCACGTCTCTCATGTCAGGTACCTGACCACCATGGCACACAACCTACAATCCAAGACTTTCCTCAAGACACAACACACAACCATCCCGCCTGGTTGGTGATGTCTGCGTGTTGTGTCAGACACCCACGTGCCTTCTAACTTCCCTCCACTCAGCCATGAATCACACACACCTGTACCATACAGTCATGCTTCCTGTAACATAACTGTCACTGGCACTGTCGACATGACTATAACTGTCACTGCCACTGTGGACATGACTATAACTGTCACTGCCACTGTGGACATGACTATAAGTACTGATGAAGTTCGACAGAGAAAGAACATGATGATGATGATGATGATGATGATGATGATACAAGTAAGAGAGTACATGAGTGTGTACCTACAGTATAGTACGGTCTACTGTACTAACCATGTACAACAGACACCAGTTAGTGTGGAAGATGCAAGTGTTCGTATTGTCACGTCAAGTGTTGCATGTCCCTGGCAGCCACAACCACGAGTTAAAGAAACACCAGCCTACTGTTAAGGACGGTGCACAGGTTATGATGTAGGTTAATGTTATCATTCTACTGTGACTACATCACCCACACCTCCCACCATTGATCACCAAGCTTCCAGCACACACACAAGAACACATCAACCATGAGCGCGCGACTCAACCAGCCAGCCAGGTGGGTGGGCAGCAAGCCAGCAGTTAATGATCGTGGGTGATGAAGATTGTGATAAAGGAACACCAGCAGAGTTGATGGGTCGACCAAAGAGTACGTCCCTCACTTGTCCTGACCACCACCACCCAACACACGTCACACCACAACCTCCTGACCAGCACCACCCAACACACGTCACACCACAACCTCCTGACCACCACCACCCAACACACGTCACACCACAACCTCCTGACCAGCACCACCCAACTCACGTCACACCACAACCTCCTGACCACCACCACCCAACACACGTCACACCACAACCTCCTGACCAGCACCACCCAACTCACGTCACACCACAACCTCCTGACCAGCACCACCCAACACACGTCACACCACAACCTCCTGACCACCACCACCCAACACACGTCACACCACAACCTCCTGACCAGCACCACCCAACTCACGTCACACCACAACCTCCTGACCACCACCACCCAACACACGTCACACCACAACCTCCTGACCACCACCACCCAACTCACGTCACACCACAACCTCCTGACCAGCACCACCCAACACAGACAGCTCTGGCTCACGTCACACCACACCCTCCTGACCAGCACCACCCAAAGCACGTCACACAACAACCTCCTGACCACCACCACCCAACACAGACAGCTCTGGCTCACGTCACACCACAACCTCCTGACCAGCACCACCCAACACACGTCACACAACAACCTCCTGACCACCACCACCCAACACAGACAGCTCTGGCTCACGTCACACCACAACCTCTACCTCAGTATGGTGATATGTTGCTACCTGGCAGAGGACCCAACCATCAACCTTAGGGGGGGAGAGAGAGAGAGAGAGAGAGAGAGAGAGAGAGAGAGAGAGAGAGAGAGAGAGAGAGAGAGAGAGAGAGGTACAACGTTCACCGTGAGCATTATTAACCATCACAACAACGACCTGGCCTGACCTGAATTCAGGCTCTCCCACGACAGCCATCTGATGATACTGGGTCAGGGTCTGGTTCTGCTTGGTTATACCATGGTTTACTGGGGCGGTGTTTGGTTATACCATGGTTTACTGGGGCGGTGTTTGGTTATACCATGGTTTACTGGGGCGGTGTTTGGTTATACCATGGTTTACTGGGGCGGTGTTTGGTTATACCAAGGTTTACTGGGGCGGTGTTTGGTTATACCATGGTTTACTGGGGCGGTGTTTGGTTATACCATGGTTTACTGGGGCGGTGTTTGGTTATACCATGGTTTACTGGGGCGGTGTTTGGTTATACCAAGGTTTACTGGGGCGGTGTTTGGTTATACCATGGTTTACTGGGGCGGTGTTTGGTTATACCATGGTTTACTGGGGCGGTGTTTGGTTATACCAAGGTTTACTGGGGCGGTGTTTGGTTATACCATGGTTTACTGGGGCGGTGTTTGGTTATACCAAGGTTTACTGGGGCGGTGTTTGGTTATACCATGGTTTACTGGGGCGGTGTTTGGTTATACCATGGTTTACTGGGGCGGTTTGGTTATACCATGGTTTACTGGGGCGGTGTTTGGTTATACCAAGGTTTACTGGGGCGGTGTTTGGTTATACCATGGTTTACTGGGGCGGTGTTTGGTTATACCATGGTTTACTGGGGCGGTGTTTGGTTATACCATGGTTTACTGGGGCGGTGTTTGGTTATACCATGGTTTACTGGGGCGGTGTTTGGTTATACCATGGTTTACTGGGGCGGTGTTTGGTTATACCATGGTTTAATGAGGTAGTTTGGTTATACCATGGTTTACTGGGGCGGTGTTTGGTTATACCATGGTTTACAGGGATAGTGTTTTGTTATACCATGGTTTACTGGGTAAAGTTTGGTTATAGCACAGCTTGCTGGGGAAGTGTTTGGTTATAAACTGGTTTACCTGGTCTGCCTATCCTTCCGTGTCAGGATTTACTTGTTCCATTGCCATAGTTTACATGGTACTCATACCTTCCTAGCTTATGGTTAACTGCTACTCTTACCCAAACGCCTCACGGTTTACCTAGTCCCCTACCCTCCCGTCTGATGGTTTACCTGGTCACCGTACCTTCTACATTTACCCACATACATCACAGTTTACCTAGTCCCCTACCCTCCCGTCTGATGGTTTACCTGGTCCCCATACCTTCTCCTCTTACCCACATACATCATGGTTTACCTAGTCCCCTACCCTCCCGTCTGATGGTTTACCTGGTCACTGTACCTTCTACACTTACCCACATACATCACAGTTTACCTAGTCCCCTACCCTCCCGTCTGATGGTTTACCTGGTCCCCATACCTTCTCCTCTTACCCACATACATCATGGTTTACCTAGTCCCCTACCCTCCCGTCTGATGGTTTACCTGGTTTCCAACCCTTGTCTTTGGGTTTACTTGTTCCTTTAAGTTCTCGCCACATGGTTCCGTGTTGGCCCACCCCACGTGTTACTTTATCTTCCCCTCCGCCCTCCCAGGTCATGATTCCCCCGTGGGTCTAGCCTCCCCTGTGGTCACCATGTCTTCACTACAGTGCTCAGCAGTGCCTCACTACAAGCGTCACTCCTGCTTTTCATTCACCTCGCAAATTATAAACTTATGGAAAGATCCTTCATACTAACATTTTATATTATTCACCTTAATATCATTACACATTATATATATATATATATATATATATATATATATATATATATATATATATATATATATATATATATATATATTCTGTTTCCCATTTTAGAAAGTTAAAAAATACAAGAAGGGGAGGATTTCTGGCCCCCGCTCCCGTCCCCTCTAGTCGCCTTCTACGACACGCGAGGAATGCGTGGGAAGTATTCTTTCACCCCTATCCCCAGGGATAATATATATATATATATATATATATATTTTTTTTTTTTTTTCAAACTATTCGCCATTTCCCGCATTAGCGAGGTAGCGTTAAGGACAGAGGACTGGGCCTTTGAGGGAATACCCTCACCTGGCCCAATTCTCTGTTCCTGCTTTTGGAAAATTAAAAAAAAACGAGAGGGGAGGATTTCCAGCCCCCCGCTCCCTCCCCTTTTAGTCGCCTTCTACGACACGCAGGGAATACGTGGGAAGTACTCTTAATCCCCTATCCCCAGGGATAATATATATATATATATATACATATATATATATACACACGTGCGTGCGTGTGTGTGCGTGTGTGTGTGTGTGTTGCTGATCGGGAATCGGTATATATACATATATATACATATATATACATATATATACATATATATATATACATACACATACATACGCACATATACAAACACACACACATATTCATATATATACATATGAAAAATGTAAGAAATAATTTAGAAAACAAACTTCTAGCTTGAAATGAAATGAAAAAATGAATGTCACATAATGGTTCAACCTCTGGCTATGGAAAAGGATCATAGGGTGGGGGAGGGGGCGAAAATCCTGGGAGCCTTGAAGAATGTGTGGAAGTCGAGAACATTATCTCGGAAAGCAAAAATGGGTATGTTTGAAGGAATAGTGGTTCCAACAATGTTGTATGGTTGCGAGGCGTGGGCTATGGATAGAGTTGTGCGCAGGAGGATGGATGTGCTGGAAATGAGATGTTTGAGGACAATATGTGGTGTGAGGTGGTTTGATCGAACAAGTAACGTAAGGGTAAGAGAGATGTGTGGAAATAAAAAGAGCGTGGTTGAGAGAGCAGAAGAGGGTGTTTTGAAATGGTTTGGGCACATGGAGAGAATGAGTGAGGAAAGATTGACTAAGAGGATATATGTGTCGGAGGTGGAGGGAACGAGGAGAAGTGGGAGACCAAATTGGAGGTGGAAAGATGGAGTGAAAAAGATTTTGTGTGATCGGGGCCTGAACATGCAGGAGGGTGAAAGGAGGGCAAGGAATAGAGTGAATTGGATCGATGTGGTATACCGGGGTCGACGTGCTGTCAGTGGATTGAATCAGGGCATGTGAAGCGTCTGGGGTAAACCATGGAAAGCTGTGTAGGTATGTATATTTGCGTGTGTGGACGTATGTATATACATGTGTATGGGGGTGGGGTTGGGCCATTCTTTCGTCTGTTTCCTTGCGCTACCTCGCAAACGCGGGAGACAGCGACAAAGCAAAAAAAAAAAGAAAAAAAGAAAAAAAAAAAAAAATATATATATATATATATATATATATATATATATATATATATATATATATATATATATATATATATATATACACAGTAAAGTAGGTCATTGGTGTTTAAGATGAGAGTAGTTCATCGTAGAACTGGTGTGGAGGTCAGCCATTACCGGGGAAGAGGAACCTTGAGTGATAGTCACTTTCTCATGAGAGTCAACCTCGGGAATGTTGTCTACAACACAACCTCGGGAATGTTGTCTACAACACAACCTCGGGAATGTTGTCTACAACACAACCTGGGCAATATACTGTGTGTTACCATCATGGTTGACTTCCTCCTACTACCAACCTCTCATGGTTTACTAGCACGGCAAATATTACGACAACCACACACACACATAAGCACACATATTACGACAACCACACACACACAAGTACACATATTACGACAACCACACACACACAAGTACACATATTACGACAACCACACACACACAAGTACACATATTACGACAACCACACACACAATATAAGTACACATATTACGACAACCACACACACAATATAAGTACACATATTACGACAACCACACATACAATATAAGTACACATATTACGACAACCACACACAGTTCAGGCAACTGAGTGCCGTAATCAAGGTCATTGCATTAATATATATATATATATATATATATATATATATATATATATATATATATATATATATATATATATATATATATATTGGTTCTCAGTGAATGTAGGTTTGCGGCAGGGGTGTGTGATGTCTCCATGGTTGTTTAATTTGTTTATGGATGGGGTTGTTAGGGAGGTGAATGCAAGAGTTTTGGAAAGAGGGGCAAGTATGAAGTCTGTTGGGGATGAGAGAGCTTGGGAAGTGAGTCAGTTGTTGTTCGCTGATGATACAGCGCTGGTGGCTGATTCATGTGAGAAACTGCAGAAGCTGGTGACTGAGTTTGGTAAAGTGTGTGAAAGAAGAAAGTTAAGAGTAAATGTGAATAAGAGCAAGGTTATTAGGTACAGTAGGGTTGAGGGTCAAGTCAATTGGGAGGTGAGTTTGAATGGAGAAAAACTGGAGGAAGTGAAGTGTTTTAGATATCTGGGAGTGGATCTGGCAGCGGATGGAACCATGGAAGCGGAAGTGGATCATAGGGTGGGGGAGGGGGGCGAAAATTCTGGGAGCCTTGAAGAATGTGTGGAAGTCGAGAACATTATCTCGGAAAGCAAAAATGGGTATGTTTGAAGGAATAGTGGTTCCAACAATGTTGTATGGTTGCGAGGCGTGGGCTATGGATAGAGTTGTGCGCAGGAGGATGGATGTGCTGGAAATGAGATGTTTGAGGACAATGTGTGGTGTGAGGTGGTTTCATCGAGTAAGTAACGTAAGGGTAAGAGAGATGTGTGGAAATAAAAAGAGCGTGGTTGAGAGAGCAGAAGAGGGTGTTTTGAAATGGTTTGGGCACATGGAGAGAATGAGTGAGGAAAGATTGACCAAGAGGATATATGTGTCGGAGGTGGAGGGAACGAGGAGAAGAGGGAGACCAAATTGGAGGTGGAAAGATGGAGTGAAAAAGATTTTGTGTGATCGGGGCCTGAACATGCAGGAGGGTGAAAGGAGGGCAAGGAATAGAGTGAATTGGAGCGATGTGGTATACCGGGGTTGACGTGCTGTCAGTGGATTGAATCGGGGCATGTGAAGCGTCTGGGGTAAACCATGGAAAGCTGTGTAGGTATGTATATTTGCGTGTGTGGACGTATGTATATACATGTGTATGGGGGTGGGTTGGGCCATTTCTTTCGTCTGTTTCCTTGCGCTACCTCGCAAACGCGGGAGACGGCGACAAAAAAAAAAAAAAAAAAATATATATATATATATATATATATATATATATATATATATATATATATATATTTGGGAGGTAAGTTTGAATGGAGAAAAACTGGAGGAAGTGAAGTGTTTTAGATATCTGGGAGTGTATTCAGCAGCGGATGAAACCATGGAAGCAGAAGCAAGTCACAGGGTGGGGGAGGGGGCGAAGGTTCTGAGAGTGTTGAAGAATGTGTGGAAGTCGAGAACATTATCTCAGAGAGCAAAAATGGGTATGTTTGAAGGGATAATGGTTCCAACAATGTTGTATGGTTGCGAGGCGTGGGCTATAGATAGGGGTGCGGAGGAGGATGGATGTGTTGGAAATGTAATGTTTGAGGACAATGTGTGGTGTGAGGTGGTTTGATCGAGTAAGTAATGGAAGGGTAAGAATGTCGTTGAGAGAGAAGAGGGTGTATTCAAAAGGTTAGGTCACATGGAGAGAATGAGTGAGGAAAGATTGACCAAGAGGATATATGTGTCAGAGGTGGAGGGAACGAGGAGAAGTGGGAGATCAAACTGGAGGTGGAAGGATGGAGTGAAAAAGATTTTGAGCGATCGGGGCCTGAACATGCAAGCGGGTGAAAGGCGTGCAAGGAATAGAGTGAATTGGAACGATGTGGTATACCGGGGTCGACGGGCTGTCCATGGATTGAACCAGGCCATGTGAAGAGTCTGGGGTAAACCATGGAAAGTTTGGTGGAGCCTGGATATGGAAAGGGAGCTGTGGTTTCGGTGCAATACACATGGCAGCTAGAGACTGAGTGTGAACGAATGTGGTCTTTGTTGTCTTTTCCTTAGCGGTAACTCGCGCGCGCGAGGGCTGGGGGGGGCCACTTCATTTGTGTGTGGGGGGGGGGTACACTTCATGTGTGGCGGGGTGGCGACGGAAATGGATGAAGGCAGCAAGTATGAATATATACGTGTACATATGTATATGTCTGTGTATGTATATGTATGTATACGTTGAAAGGTATAGGCATGTATATGGGCGTATGTGGGGGTTTATGTATACATATGTGTATGTGGGTTGGGTTGGCCATTCTTTCGTCTGTTTCTTTGTGCTACCTCGCTAATGCGGTAGACAGCGACTAAGTATAATAAATAAATAAATAAATATATATATATATATATATATATATATATATATATATATATATATATATATATATATATATATACATATATGATAATTTGATCAACCTTCTCCTAAGGGAGGATGAACAGCTGGGTTGACTGTGGACCGAGTGTGGCAAGCAAGATCGTAAGGTTATGCACCCGCTGGACCCCGAGCAGCTGGTGACTACGTGCACTAGATCATTCCTCTCAGCTGTCACCTCCATTACACAATTATCCGTCAGGCAGGCGTAGTGTGAGAGAGAGAGAGAGAGAGAGAGAGAGAGAGAGAGAGAGAGAGAGAGAGAGAGAGAGAGAGAGAGAGAGAGGTGCCTGAACATAACTATTATTAACAATCATCTGGGCAAAGTGAATCTAACTGTTGCTGATAACTACATATATCAACAATTAGCATGTATGTTATTTTGTGTGTTGTGTCAAGTATATATTTCATATGAAGTAATAATTGTGGAAATCCTCACACATTGTCAGTCATCTGACGCGCAACTAAATGTTACGTGTTAATGAATACATAAATAAATAAATGCAGTGGTTTCAAGCAGCGTTACTGCGGTAAATACAGTTGAGGATTTATATCATTGAGGGGGGGGCGGGGATGTCGTAGTAACAACGAGATAATAACCACATAAATGCTGAAGATCAAGGTGGGGGGGGGGGTCTTGTACACCCTGGACGTACACATGACAGTGAGTGAGTGAGTGAGTGAGTGTACACTGTATACCAGGTATGACAACACAACAAATGTTATGGTTTATACATTTTGTGTTGATTATTTAAACATTACATGATGTCAACTTATATTTGGGTTGCATTACAACAGTAATGTGATGTTGACATACATTAGAAGTACAATTATGAACATTAAGTGATGCAAAGTTACATATCTGTAGAACTATAGTAATATCATATATGTTGTATTAGTGAATATTAAATGATGAATATTTTCACGATGTATGTGTTACAGTAATAGGGTAGTTAACATACACATAATGACGGGAAGACCCAGCTGTATACCTGCTTAACTGTGGACTTAGAGTTCACAGCAGCAGGTACAGGACAATATTCCTATGTATACAACAACACTGGCTGGCTGGCTGGTGCTAGGTGAGGGAGGTGACGCACGGCTCGGTGGGTCACAACTGCTGTGGTAAGCTATGTCGGTCACAACTGCTGTGGTCAGCTGGGTGGGTCACAACTGCTGTGGTCAGCTGGGTGGGTCACAACTGCTGTGGTCAGCTGGGTGGGTCACAACTGCTGTGGTCAGCTGGATGGGTCACAACTGCTGTGGTAAGCTATGTCGGTCACAACTGCTATGGTCAGCTGGGTGGGTCACAACTGCTGTGGTAAGCTATGTCGGTCACAACTGCTGTGGTCAGCTGGGTGGGTCACAACTGCTGTGGTCAGCTGGGTGGGTCACAACTGCTGTGGTAAGCTATGTCGGTCACAACTGCTATGGTCAGCTGGGTGGGTCACAACTGCTGTGGTAAGCTATGTCGGTCACAACTGCTGTGGTCAGCTGGGTGGGTCACAACTGCTGTGGTCAGCTGGGTGGGTCACAACTGCTGTGGTCAGCTGGGTGGGTCACAACTGCTGTGGTAAGCTGGGTGGGTCACAACTGCTGTGGTCAGCTGGATGGGTCACAACTGGTCAGCTGGGTGGGTCACAACTGCTGTGGTCAGCTGGGTGGGTCACAACTGCTGTGGTAAGCTATGTCGGTCACAACTGCTGTGGTCAGCTGGTTGGGTCACAACTGCTGTGGTCAGCTGGGTGGGTCACAACTGCTGCGGCCAGCTAGGTGGATCACAATTGCTGTGGTCAGCTGGGTGGGTCACACCTGCTGTGGTCAGCTGGGTGGGTCACAACTGCTGTGGTCAGCTGGGTGGGTCACAACCGCTGTGGCAAGCTATGTCGGTCACAACTGCTGTGGTCAGCTGGGTGGGTCACAACTGCTGTGGTAAGCTATGTCAGTCACAACTGCTGTGGTCAGCTGGGTGGGTCACAACTGCTGTGGTAAGCTATGTCGGTCACAACTGCTATGGTAAGCTATGTCGGTCACAACTGCTGTGGTCAGCTGGGTGGGTCACAACTGCTGTGGTCAGCTAGGTGGGTCACAACTGCTGTGGTCAGCTGGGTGGGTCACAACTGCTGTGGTCAGCTAGGTGGGTCACAACTGCTGTGGTCAGCTGGGTGGGTCACAACTGCTGTGGTCAGCTGGGTGGGTCACAACCGCTGCGGTCAGCTGGGTGGGTCACAACTGCTGTGGTAAGCTATGTCGGTCACAACTGCTGTGGTCAGCTATGTCGGTCACAACTGCTGTGGTAAGCTGGGTGGGTCACAACTGCTGTGGTCAGCTGGGTGGGTCACAACTGCTGTGGTCAGCTGGGTGGGTCACAACTGCTGTGGTCAGCTGGGTGGGTCACAACTGCTGTGGTCAGCTGGGTGGGTCACAACTGCTGTAGTCAGCAAGGTGGGTCACAACTGCTCTGGTCAGCTGGGTGGGTCACAACTGCTGTGGTCAGCTGGGTGGGTCACAACTGCTGTGGTCAGCTGGGTGGGTCACAACTGCTGTGGTCAGCTGGGTGGGTCACAATTGCTGTGGTCAGCTGGGTAGGTCACAACTGCTGTGGTCAGCTGGGTGGGTCACAACTGCTGTGGTAAGCTATGTCGGTCACAACTGCTATGGTCAGCTGGGTGGGTCACAACTGCTGTGGTAAGCTATGTCGGTCACAACTGCTGTGGTCAGCTGGGTGGGTCACAACTGCTGTGGTCAGCTGGGTGGGTCACAACTGCTGTGGTAAGCTATGTCGGTCACAACTGCTGTGGTCAGCTGGGTGGGTCACAACTGCTGTGGTCAGCTGGGTGGGTCACAACTGCTGTGGTCAGCTGGGTGGGTCACAACTGCTGTGGTAAGCTATGTCGGTCACAACTGCTGTGGTCAGCTGGGTGAGTCACAACTGCTGTGGTCAGCTAGGTGGGTCACAACTGCTGTGGTCAGCTGGGTGGGTCACAACTGCTGTAGTCAGCTGGGTGGGTCACAACCGCTGTGGTCAGCTAGGTGGGTCACAACTGCTGTGGTCAGCTAGGTGGGTAACAACTGCTGAGGTCAGCTGGGTGGGTCATAACTGCTGTGGTCAGCTAGGTGGGTCACAACTGCTGTGGTCAGCTGGCTGGGTCACAGGGATGTTATAAAAACAATCTTAACCTCTTTCCTCACACAAGTTTCTAATCTGATGTCCAACTATAACCTCTGGTGTTATAACCTCTGGTTGTGTCATAACCGCTGGCTGTGTTATAACCTCTGGTTCTGTTATAACCTCTGGTTGTGTTATAACCTCTGCTTGTGTTATAACCTCTGGTTGTGTTATAACCTCTGCTCGTGTTATAACCTCTGCTTGTGTTATAACCTCTGGTTGTGTTATAACCTCTGCTCGTGTTATAACCTCTGCTTGTGTTATAACCTCTGCTTGTGTTATAACCTCTGGTTGTGTTATAACCTCTGCTTGTGTTATAACCTCTGGTTGTGTTATAACCTCTGCTCGTGTTATAACCTCTGCTTGTGTTATAACCTCTGGTTGTGTTATAACCTCTGGTTGTGTTATAACCTCTGCTCGTGTTATAACCTCTGCTTGTGTTATAACCTCTGGTTGTGTTATAACCTCTGCTTGTGTTATAACCTCTGGTTGTGTTATAACCTCTGCTCGTGTTATAACCTCTGCTTGTGTTATAACCTCTGCTTGTGTTATAACCTCTGGTTGTTATAACCTCTGCTTGTGTTATAACCTCTGGTTGTGTTATAACCTCTGCTCGTGTTATAACCTCTGCTTGTGTTATAACCTCTGGTTGTGTTATAACCTCTGCTTGTGTTATAACCTCTGGTTGTGTTATAACCTCTGCTCGTGTTATAACCTCTGCTTGTGTTATAACCTCTGGTTGTGTTATAACCTCTGGTTGTGTTATAACCTCTGCTCGTGTTATAACCTCTGCTTGTGTTATAACCTCTGGTTGTGTTATAACCTCTGCTTGTGTTATAACCTCTGGTTGTGTTATAACCTCTGCTCGTGTTATAACCTCTGCTTGTGTTATAACCTCTGCTTGTGTTATAACCTCTGGTTGTTATAACCTCTGCTTGTGTTATAACCTCTGGTTGTGTTATAACCTCTGCTCGTGTTATAACCTCTGCTTGTGTTATAACCTCTGGTTGTGTTATAACCTCTGCTTGTGTTATAACCTCTGGTTGTGTTATAACCTCTGCTCGTGTTATAACCTCTGCTTGTGTTATAACCTCTGGTTGTGTTATAACCTCTGGTTGTGTTATAACCTCTGCTTGTGTTATAACCTCTGCTTGTGTTATATTGCCGTTCTGGAAGAACTGTTCTCAAGTAACATCATCAAAATGGTTTACAAACTTACATGTTGTGATCAGGTCACCCCTCACTCGTCGTTAATCTTCCCCAGTAACTACTCATCTCTCTTACTTGCATCATCTTTCCTTCTAACTCTTGTGTGTGTCAGGGTGGGGGGGGGGGGGGGGTGAGGGCGGGGTTGGGTGGGAGCCAGAAATGTGAACTTCCCAGGATCAGCCACGTGCTGCTGGTTGTCTCCCCCCCCCCCCCACACACACACACACACACACACCACCTTCCACACTCCTAACCCCCCCCCCCCCCCCCGCACCACGGGAGACCTGGCGGAGGTGGGGGGGGGGGGGGGGTCGTCATTCTACACCAGGACCAACGTAGTTCTTAGTTCCCGTCTACATGTGCCCCCAACCCCCGCCACACTACACTACACCATACTTGCCACAACATAGTGTGACAATGACGGTTACATATACACCTACATGAGGAACACTCACATATACGACATGTGTCGGCTGGGTGAGCAATACATACTACACTCAGCGGCTCTGCTGTATATTACCACAAGTGGGTGGGTGGGCTGCTCCTGTGTGGTGCCCACCTACGGCCACCTACACCATGCACGACACTCCCTGTTTCCCGCCCACCTGCACCCACCCACGCACGGCCCACCACGACACTTCCTGTGTCCCACCCATGTACACCCTCCCATGCACGGCCCACCACGACACTTCCTGTGTCCCACCCACCTACACCCTCCCATGCACGACCCACCACGACACTTACTGTGTCCCGCCCACCTGCACCCACCCACGCACGGCCCACCACGACACTTCCTGTGTCCCACCCATGTACACCCTCCCATGCACGGCCCACCACGACACTTCCTGTGTCCCACCCACCAACACCCTCCCAAGACACTTCCTGTGTCCTGCCCACATACACCTCCAGTAATGACCAAGTTGGTCTAGAGGACCAGGGACCTGTGTACTCCTGGACCCATCTCTGAGTACTGGAGGACCAGGGACCTGTGTACTCCTGGACCCATCTCTGAGTACTGGAGGACCAGAGACCTGTGTACTCCTGGACCCATCTCTGTGTACTGGAGGACCAGGGACCTGTGTACTCCTGGACCCATCTCTGGGTACTGGAGGACCAGGGACCTGTGTACTCCTGGACCCATCTCTGAGTACTGGAGGACCAGGGACCTGTGTACTCCTGGACCCATCTCTGTGTACTGGAGGACCAGGGACCTGTGTACTCCTGGACCCATCTCTGAGTACTGGAGGACCAGGGACCTGTGTACCCCTGGACCCATCTCTGAGTACTGGAGGACCAGGGACCTGTGTACTCCTGGACCCATCTCTGGGTACTGGAGGACCAGGGACCTGTGTACTCCTGGACCCATCTCTGAGTACTGGAGGACCAGGGACCTTTGTACTCCTGGACCCATCTCTGGGTACTGGAGGACCAGGGACCTGTGTACTCCTGGACCCATCTCTGGGTACTGGAGGACCAGGGACCTGTGTACCCCTGGACCCATCTCTGAGTACTGGAGGACCAGGGACCTGTGTACACCTGGACCCATCTCTGGGTACTGGAGGACCAGGGACCTGTGTACCCCTGGACCCATCTCTGGGTACTGGAGGACCAGGGACCTGTGTACTCCTGGACCCATCTCTGAGTACTGGAGGACCAGGGACCTGTGTACTCCTGGACCCATCTCTGGGTACTGGAGGACCAGGGACCTGTGTACTCCTGGACCCATCTCTGGGTACTGGAGGACCAGGGACCTGTGTACTCCTGGACCCATCTCTGAGTACTGGAGGACCAGGGACCTGTGTACTCCTAGACCCATCTCTGGGTACTGGAGGACCAGGGACCTGTGTACTCCTGGACCCATCTCTGGGTACTGGAGGACCAGGGACCTGTGTACTCCAGGACCCATCTCTGGGTACTGGAGGACCAGGGACCTGTGTACTCCTGGACCCATCTCTGAGTACTGGAGGACCAGGGACCTGTGTACTCCTGGACCCATCTCTGGAACACTGTCGACTATCATACATATGTGTAAACTTGTGCATGTTGTGTGAGTAATAATAATAATATGCTGGCTGAAGCATCCATACCTCATGTGTCACATCTCTACCAACCAAACCTGAGCCGCAGTTGCCAGTGGAACTAGCATGAGGCTGGCTCCCTCCCGTCCTACCTACCTACCGCCACCATGAGTGAGGGGCTGGCTCCCTCCCGTCCTACCTACCTACCTACCTACCGCCACCATGAGTGAGGGGCTGCCTCCCTCCCGTCCTACCTACCTACCTACCTACCGCCACCATATAATGCTAACATCAACACGCCAGTGGGTCCATATCTTGGCTGCCTCTGATAGCGGACCCATGCATGATAGCGGACCCATGTATGATAGCGGACCCATGCATGATAGCGGACCCATGCATGATAGCGGACCCATGCATGATAGCGGACCCATGTATGATAGTGGACCCATGTATGATAGCGGACCCATGCATGATAGCGGACCCATGCATGATAGCGGACCCATGTATGATAGTGGACCCATGTATGATAGCGGACCCATGCATGATAGCGGACCCATGCATGATAGCGGACCCATGTATGATAGTGGACCCATGCATGATAGCGGACCCATGCATGATAGCGGACCCATGTATGATAGCGGACCCATGCATGATAGCGGACCCATGTATGATAGCGGACCCATGTATGATAGCGGACCCATGCATGATAGCGGACCCATGCATGATAGTGGACCCATGCATGATAGCGGACCCATGCATGATAGCGGACCCATGCATGATAGTGGACCCATGCATGATAGCGGACCCATGCATGATAGCGGACCCATGCATGATAGCGGACCCATGCATGATAGTGGACCCATGCATGATAGCGGACCCAAGCATGATAGCGGACCCATGCATGATAGCGGACCCATGCATGATAGTGGACCCATGCATGATAGCGGACCCATGCATGATAGTGGACCCATGCATGATAGCGGACCCATGCATGATAGCGGACCCATGCATGATAGCGGACCCATGCATGATAGCGGACCCATGCATGATAGCGGACCCATGCATGATAGCGGACCCATGCATGATAGTGGACCCATGCATGATAGCGGACCCATGCATGATAGTGGACCCATGCATGATAGCGGACCCATGCATGATAGCGGACCCATGCATGATAGCGGACCCATGCATGATAGTGGACCCATGCATGATAGCGGACCCAAGCATGATAGCGGACCCATGCATGATAGCGGACCCATGCATGATAGCGGACCCATGCATGAATGTGGCAGGAGAAGAAAGACATAATACAGGAGGAGAAAACGCCGTCTTACAAGATGATCACATTTCCTGACTCATTCTCGAGTGTGAGGTCAGGGTCACGTGGTACAGCTTGGGTCACTGTACATGTGACTCACTGTGGTCAGCCAGACATGAACGTGTCAACCTCATCATGAGTTGTTAACGTTCATGTGTGACCTCTGAACACATACCACCACACACACTGCCACCCCTCCACCCTTCACCTCTGACCTGACCTTTAGCGAAAGTAAGGTAATGAAGCGCACACAACACCTGGAACAGCACATGCAGCACCACCCACAGTACCTGGGACAGCTCACGCAGCACCACCCACAGCACCTGGGACAGTACATGCAGCACCACCCACAGCACCTGGAACAGCACATGCAGCACCACCCACAGTACCTGGGACAGCTCACGCAGCACCACCCACAGCACCTGGGACAGTACATGCAGCACCACCCACAGCACCTGGGACAGCTCACGCAGCACCACCCACAGCACCTGGGACAGCTCACGCTGCACCACGCACAGCACCTGGGACAGTACATGCAGCACCACCCACAGCACCTGGGACAGCACACGCAGCACCACCCACAGCACCTGGGACAGCTCACGCAGCACCACCCACAGCACCTGGGACAGCTCACGCAGCACCACCCACAGTACCTGGGACAGTACATGCAGCACCACCCACAGTACCTGGGACAGCTCACGCAGCACCACCCACAGCACCTGGGACAGCTCACGCAGCACCACCCACAGCACCTGGAACAGCTCACGCAGCACCACCCACAGTACCTGGGACAGCTCACGCAGCACCACCCACAGTACCTGGAACAGCTCACGCAGCACCACCCACAGCACCTGGGACAGCTCACGCAGCACCACCCACAGTACCTGGGACAGCTCACGCAGCACCACCCACAGTACCTGGGACAGCTCACGCAGCACCACCCACAGCACCTGGGACAGCTCACGCAGCACCACCGACAGTACCTGGGACAGCTCACGCAGCACCACCCACAGCACCTGGGACAGCTCACGCAGCACCACCCACAGTACCTGGGACAGTACATGCAGCACCACCCACAGTACCTGGGACATCACACGCAGCACCACCCACAGCACCTGGGACAGCTCACGCAGCACCACCCACACCACCTGGGACAGCTCACGCAGCACCACCCACAGTACCTGGGACAGCTCACGCAGCACCACCCACAGTATCTGGTACAGCTCACGCTGCACCACCCACATCACATGGGACAGCTCACGCAGCACCACCCACAGTACCTGGGACAGTCACGCAGCACCACCCACAGTACCTGGGACAGCTCACGCAGCACCACCCACAGCACTGGGACAGCTCACGCAGCACCACCCACAGCACCTGGGACAGCTCACGCACACCACCCACAGCACCTGGGACATCACGCAGCACCACCCACAGCTACCTGGGACAGCTCACGCAGCACCACCCACAGCACTGGGACAGCTCACGCGCAACCCCAGGGGGGGGGGGGGGGGGGGGGGGGGGGGGGGGGGGGGGGGGGGGGGGGGGGGGGGGGGGGGGGGGGGGGGGGGGGGGGGGGGGGGGGGGGGGGGGGGGGGGGGCACCTGGGACAGCTCAGCAGCACCACCCACAGCACCTGGGACGGCTCACGAAGCACCACCCACAGCACCTGGGACAGCTCACGCAGCACCAACCACAGCACCTGGGACAGCTCACGCAGCACCACCCACAGCACCTGGGACACCTCACGCAGCTCCACTCACAGCACCTGGGACAGCTCACGCAGCACCACCCACAGTACCTGGGACAGCACATGCAGCACCAACCACAGTACCTGGGACAGCTCACGCAGCACCACCCACAGCACCTGGGACAACTCACACAGCACCAACCACAGCACCTGGGACAGCTCACGCAGCACCACCCACAGCACCTGGAACAGCTCACGCAGCACCACCCACAGTACCTGGGACAGCTCACGCAGCACCACCCACAGTACCTGGGACAGCTCACGCAGCACCACCTGGGACAGTACATGCAGCACCACCCACAGTACCTGGGATAGCTCACGCAGCACCACCCACACCACCTGGGACAGTACATGCAGCACCACCCACAGCACCTGGGACAGCTCACGCACCACCACCCACAGCACCTGGGACAGTACATGCAGCACCACCCACAGTACCTGGGACAGCTCACGCAGCACCAACCACAGCACCTGGGACAGCTCACGCAGCACCACCCACAGTACCTGGGACAGCTCACGCAGCACCACCCACAGCACCTGGGTCAGCTCACGCAGCACCACCCACAGTACCTGGGACAGCTCACGCAGCACCACCCACACCACCTGGGACAGTACATGCAGCACCACCCACAGTACCTGGGACAGCTCACGCAGCACCACCCACAGTACCTGGGACAGTACATGCAGCACCACCCACAGCACCTGGGACAGCTCACGCACCACCACCCACAGCACCTGGGACAGTACATGCAGCACCACCAACAGCACCTGGGACAGCTCACGCAGCACCACCCACACCACCTGGGACAGTACATGCAGCACCACCCACAGTACCTGGGACAGTACATGCAGCACCACCCACAGCACCTGGGACATCTCACGCAGCACCACCCACAGCACCTGGGACAGCTCACGCAGCACCACCCACAGCACCTGGGACAGCTCACGCAGCACCACCAACAGCACCTGGGACAGCTCACGCAGCACCACCCACAGTACCTGGGACAGCTCACGCAGCACCACCCACAGCACCTGGGACAGTACATGCAGCACCACCCACAGCACCTGGGACAGCTCACGCAGCACCACCAACAGCACCTGGGTCAGCTCACGCAGCACCACCAACAGCACCTGGGACAGTACATGCAGCACCACCCACAGCACCTGGGACAGCTCACGCAGCACCACCCACAGTACCTGGGACAGCTCACGCAGCACCACCCACAGCACCTGGGACAGCTCACGCAGCACCACCCACAGTACCTGGGACAGCTCACGCAGCACCACACACAGCACCTGGGACAGCTCACGCTGCACCACCCACAGCACCTGGGACAGCTCACGCAGCACCACCCACAGCACCTGGGACAGCTCACGCAGCACCACCCACAGTACCTGGGACAGCTCACGCAGCACCACCCACAGTACCTGGGACAGCTCACGCAGCACCACCCACACCACCTGGGACAGTACATGCAGCACCACCCACAGTACCTGGGACAGCTCACGCAGCACCACCCACAGTACCTGGGACAGTACATGCAGCACCACCACAGCACCTGGGACAGCTCACGCAGCACCACCAACAGCACCTGGGTCAGCTCACGCAGCACCACCCACAGCACCTGGGACAGTA
Organism: Panulirus ornatus; assembly: GCF_036320965.1. Lineage (NCBI taxonomy): Eukaryota > Metazoa > Arthropoda > Malacostraca > Decapoda > Palinuridae > Panulirus > Panulirus ornatus. The sequence goes on from NC_092233.1 coordinate 37,514,953, forward strand.
CACTGCAGCACCACCCACAGCACCTGGGACAGCTCACGCAGCACCACCCACAGTACCTGGGACAGCTCACGCAGCACCACCCACAGCACCTGGGACAGCTCACGCAGCACCACCCACAGTACCTGGGACAGCTCACGCAGCACCACACACAGCACCTGGGACAGCTCACGCTGCACCACCCACAGCACCTGGGACAGCTCACGCAGCACCACCCACAGCACCTGGGACAGCTCACGCAGCACCACCCACAGTACCTGGGACAGCTCACGCAGCACCACCCACAGTACCTGGGGACAGCTCACGCAGCACCACCCACACCACCTGGGACAGTACATGCAGCACCACCCACAGAACCTGGGACAGCTCACGCAGCACCACCCACAGCACCTGGGACAGCTCACGCAGCACCACCCACAGCACCTGGGACAGCTCACGCAGCACCACCCACAGTACCTGGGACAGCTCACGCAGCACCACCCACAGCACCTGGGACAGCTCACGCAGCACCACCCACAGCACCTGGGACAGCTCACGCAGCACCACCCACAGTACCTGGGACAGCTCACGCAGCACCACCCACAGCACCTGGGACAGCTCACGCAGCACCACCCACAGCACCTGGGACAGCTCACGCAGCACCACCCACAGCACCTGGGACAGCTCACGCAGCACCACCCACAGCACCTGGGACAGTACATGCAGCACCACCCACAGCACCTGGGACAGCTCACGCAGCACCACCCACAGCACCTGGGACAGCTCACGCAGCACCACCCACAGCACCTGGGACAGCTCACGCAGCACCACCCACAGTACCTGGGACAGCACATGCAGCACCACCCACAGCACCTGGGACAGCTACATGCAGCACCACCCACAGCACCTGGGACAGCTCACGCAGCACCACCCACAGCACCTGGGACAGCTCATGCAGCACCACCCACAGCACCTGGGACAGCTCACGCAGCACCACCCACAGCACCTGGGACAGCTCACGCAGCACCACCCACAGCACCTGGGACAGCTCACGCAGCACCACCCACAGCACCTGGGACAGCTCACGCAGCACCACCCACAGCACCTGGGACAGCTCATGCAGCACCACCCACAGCACCTGGGACAGCTCACGCAGCACCACCCACAGTACCTGGGACAGCTCACGCAGCACCACCCACAGCACCTGGGACAGCTCACGCAGCACCACCCACAGCTACCTGGGACAGCTCACGCAGCACCACCCACAGCACCTGGGACAGCTCACGCAGCACCACCCACAGCACCTGGGACAGCTCACGCAGCACCACCCACAGCACCTGGGACAGCTCACGCAGCACCACCCACAGCACCTGGGACAGTACATGCAGCACCACCCACAGCACCTGGGACAGCTCACGCAGCACCACCCACAGCACCTGGGACAGCTCACGCAGCACCACCCACAGCTACCTGGGACAGCTCACTGCAGCACCACCAACAGCACCTGGGTCAGCTCACGCAGCACCACCCACAGCACCTGGGACAGTAACATGCAGCACCACCCACAGCACCTGGGACAGCTCACGCAGCACCACCCACAGCACCTGGGACAGCTCTCGCAGCACCACCCACAGTACCTGGGACAGCACATGCATCACCACCCACAGCACCTGGGACAGTACATGCAGCACCACCCACAGCACCTGGGACAGCTCACGCAGCACCACCCACAGCACCTGGGACAGCTCACGCAGCACCACCCACAGCACCTGGGACAGCTCATGCAGCACCACCCACAGCACCTGGGACAGTACATGCAGCACCACCCACAGCACCTGGGACAGCTCACGCAGCACCACCCACAGCACCTGGGACAGCTCATGCAGCACCACCAACAGCACCTGGGACAGCACATGCAGCACCACCCACAGCACCTGGGACAGCTCACGCAGCACCACCCACAGCACCTGGGACAGCTCACGCAGCACCACCAACAGCACCTGGGTCAGCTCACGCAGCACCACCCACAGCACCTGGGACAGTACATGCAGCACCACCCACAGCACCTGGGACAGCTCACGCAGCACCACCCACAGTACCTGGGACACCTCACGCAGCACCACCCACAGCACCTGGGACAGCTCACGCAGCACCACCCACAGTACCTGGGACAGCTCACGCAGCACCACCCACAGCACCTGGGACAGCTCACGTAGCACCACCCACAGCACCTGGGACAGCTCACGCAGCACCACCCACAGTACCTGGGACAGCTCACGCAGCACCACCCACAGCACCTGGGACAGCTCACGCAGCACCACCCACAGTATCTGGGACAGCTCACGCAGCACCAACCACAGCACCTGGGACAACTCACGCTGCACCACCCACAGCACCTGGGACAGCTCACGCAGCACCACCCACAGTACCTGGGACAGCTCACGCAGCACCACCCACAGCACCTGGGACAGCTCACGCTGCACCACCCACAGCACCTGGGACAGCTCACACAGCACCACCAACAGCACCTGGGACAGCTCACGCAGCACCACCCACAGCACCTGGGACAGCTCACGCAGCAACACCCACAGTACCTGGGACAGCTCAAGCAGCACCACCCACAGTACCTGGGACAGTACATGCAGCACCACCCACAGCACCTGGGACAGCTCACGCAGCACCACCCACAGCACCTGGGTCAGCTCACGCAGCACCACCCACAGCACCTGGGACAGCTCACGCAGCACCACCCACAGCACCTGGGACAGCACACGCAGCACCACCCACAGCACCGGGGACAGTACATGCAGCACCACCCACAGCACCTGGGACAGCTCACGCAGCACCACCCACAGTACCTGGGACAGCACATGCAGCACCTCCCACAGCACCTGGGACAGGTCACGCAGCACCACCCACAGCACCTGGGACAGCTCACGCAGCACCACCCACAGCACCTGGGTCAGCTCACGCAGCACCACCCACAGCACCTGGGACAGTACATGCAGCACCACCCACAGCACCTAGGACAGCTCACGCAGCACCACCCACAGTACCTGGGACAGCACACGCAGCAACACCCACAGTACCTGGGTCAGCTCATGCAGCACCACTCACAGCACCTGGGTCAGCTCACGCAGCACCACCCACAGCACCTGGGTCAGCTCACGCAGCACCACCCACAGTACCTGGGACAGCACATGCAGCACCTCCCACAGCACCTGGGACAGCTCACGCAGCACCACCCACAGCACCTGGGTCAGCTCACGCAGCACCACCCACAGCACCTGGGTCAGCTCACGCAGCACCACCCACAGCACCTGGGACAGCTCACGCAGCACCACCCACAGCACCTGGGACAGCTCACGCAGCAACACCAGTATGGACCAGGTCATAAGGACTACAATTTGTATCGCCATGTGTGCCTCAGTAGGGGGGGAGGGGGGGCAGGTCACATTACCTGGGAGTGTCAGGTATCTTGCCTGGTTGTCCTGCTCTGCCCTGCTCTACACTGCTCTGCCCTGCTCTACCCTGCCCTGCTCTGCTAGTTCGTATTGTTCGCTTACATAAGTTCCCGCGACTCCATATGTGTGCCAGCCTCTGTGTTGGTTGTATAATGAATGCATTATGGAATATGTCGTCTGGTCAAGGAAGAGCCCAGCAACAGTGAGTGTTATCATGAAAACCATCACTTATGTGTCACTGGTAACTTGTACAGACCCAACGTACCATCACTGATGTGTCACTGGTAACTTGTACAGACCCAACGTACCATCACTGATGTGTCACTGGTAACTTGTAAAGACCCAACGTACCATCACTGATGTGTCACTAATAACTTGTAAAGACCCAACGTACCATCACTGATGTGTCACTAATAACTTGTAAAGACCCAACGTACCATCACTGATGTGTCACTAATAACTTGTATAGTAAAGACCCAACGTACCATCACTGATGTGTCACTGGTAACTTGTACAGACCCAACGTACCATCACTGATGTGTCACTAATAACTTGTATAGTAAAGACCCAACGTACCATCACTGATGTGTCACTAATAACTTGTATAGTAAAGACCCAACGTATCATCACTAATGTGTCACTAATAACTTGTATAGTAAAGACCCAATGTACCATCACTGATGTGTCACTAATAACTTGTATAGTAAAGACCCAACGTATCATCACTAATGTGTCACTAATAACTTGTATAGTAAAGACACAACGTACCATCACTCATGTGTCACTAATAACTTGTATAGTAAAGACCCAACGTATCATCACTAATGTGTCACTAATAACTTGTATAGTAAAGACACAACGTACCATCACTGATGTGTCACTAATAACTTGTATAGTAAAGACACAACGTACCATCACTGATGTGTCACTGGTAACTTGTACAGACCCAACGTACCATCACTGATGTGTCACTAATAACTTGTATAGTAAAGACCCAACGTACCATCACTGATGTGTCACTAATAACTTGTATAGTAAAGACCCAACGTATCATCACTAATGTGTCACTAATAACTTGTATAGTAAAGACCCAATGTACCATCACTGATGTGTCACTAATAACTTGTATAGTAAAGACCCAACGTATCATCACTGATGTGTCACTAATAACTTGTATAGTAAAGACACAACGTACCATCACTGATGTGTCACTAATAACTTGTATAGTAAAGACACAACGTACCATCACTCATGTGTCACTAATAACTTGTATAGTAAAGACACAACGTACCATCACTCATGTGTCACTAATAACTTGTATAGTAAAGACACAACGTACCATCACTGATGTGTCACTAATAACTTGTATAGTAAAGACACAACGTACCATCACTGATGTGTCACTAATAACTTGTATAGTAAAGACACAACGTACCATCACTGATGTGTCACTAATAACTTGTATAGTAAAGACACAACGTACCATCACTCATGTGTCACTAATAACTTGTATAGTAAAGACACAACGTACCATCACTGATGTGTCACTAATAACTTGTATAGTAAAGACACAACGTACCATCACTGATGTGTCACTAATAACTTGTATAGTACAGACACAACGTACCATCACTCATGTGTCACTAATAACTTGTATAGTAAAGACACAACGTACCATCACTGATGTGTCACTAATAACTTGTATAGTAAAGACACAACGTACCATCACTCATGTGTCACTAATAACTTGTATAGTAAAGACACAACGTACCATCACTGATGTGTCACTAATAACTTGTATAGTAAAGACACAACGTACCATCACTGATGTGTCACTAATAACTTGTATAGTAAAGACACAACGTACCATCACTGATGTGTCACTAATAACTTGTAAAGACACAACGTACCATCACTCATGTGTCACTAATAACTTGTATAGTAAAGACACAACGTACCATCACTCATGTGTCACTAATAACTTGTATAGTAAAGACACAACGTACCATCACTGATGTGTCACTAATAACTTGTATAGTAAAGACACAACGTACCATCACTGATGTGTCACTAATAACTTGTATAGTAAAGACACAACGTACCATCACTGATGTGTCACTAATAACTTGTATAGTAAAGACACAATGTACGAGTGTGTGTGTGTCAGCCGGGCAGGCGGGTTCCATCGTCTTCGATGATGTAGATATAATACATGTTTGTATACACCCGTCTGACGGACAGAGACGGTAAATGGATGGTGGAGACAGCTGAGGTACAGACGGTAAATGGATGGTGGAGACAGCTGAGGTACAGACGGTAAATGGATGGTGGAGACAGCTGAGGTACAGACGGTACATGGATGGTGGAGACAGCTGAGGTACAGACGGTACATGGATGGTGGAGACAGCTGAGGTACAGACGGTAAATGGATGGTGGAGACAGCTGAGGTACAGACGGTAAATGGATGGTGGAGACAGCTGAGGTACAGACGGTACATGGATGGTGGAGACAGCTGAGGTACAGACGGTACATGGATGGTGGAGACAGCTGAGATACAGACGGTACATGGATGGTGGAGACAGCTGAGGTACAGACGGTACATGGATGGTGGAGACAGCTGAGATACAGACGGTACATGGATGGTGGAGACAGCTGAGGTACAGACGGTACATGGATGGTGGAGACAGCTGAGGTACAGACGGTACATGGATGGTGGAGACAGGTGCTCCAGTGAGGGAGGCAGGCTGGAGGAGAGTGTATGCAGGAGAGGCCAGCCATATGACCTTACACACACACACATACACACACACACACACACACATACACACACACACACACACACACACACATACACACAGTCAACATCATCATGATCATTCGCTCCACAAATCCAGTCTTTGCAAGTGGTGCAGCCAGGAGTCAAACCCACGACTGGTCAGCCAGGAGTCAAACCCACGACCGGTCAGCCAGGAGTCAAACCCACGACCGGTCAGCCAGGAGTCAAACCCACGACCGGTCAGCCAGGAGACAACCCACGACCGGTCAGCCAGGAGTCAAACCCACGACCGGTCAGCCAGGAGTCAAACCCACGACCGGTCAGCCAGGAGTCAAACCCACGACCGGTCAGCCAGGAGTCAAACCCACGACCGGTCAGCCAGGAGTCAAACCCACGACTGGTCAGCCAGGAGTCAAACCCACGACTGGTCAGCCAGGAGTCAAACCCACGACTGGTCAGCCAGGAGTCAAACCCACGACCGGTCAGCCAGGAGTCAAACCCACGACTGGTCAGCCAGGAGTCAAACCCACGACCGGTCAGCCAGGAGTCAAACCCACGACCGGTCAGCCAGGAGTCAAACCCACGACTGGTCAGCCAGGAGTCAAACCCACGACCGGTCAGCCAGGAGTCAAACCCACGACCGGTCAGCCAGGAGTCAAACCCACGACCGGTCAGCCAGGAGTCAAACCCACGACCGGTCAGCCAGGAGTCAAACCCACGACTGGTCAGCCAGGAGTCAAACCCACGACCGGTCAGCCAGGAGACAACCCACGACCGGTCAGCCAGGAGTCAAACCCACGACTGGTCAGCCAGGAGTCAAACCCACGACCGGTCAGCCAGGAGACAACCCACGACCGGTCAGCCAGGAGTCAAACCCACGACCGGTCAGCCAGGAGTCAAACCCACGACCGGTCAGCCAGGAGTCAAACCCACGACCGGTCAGCCAGGAGTCAAACCCACGACCGGTCAGCCAGGAGTCAAACCCACGACTGGTCAGCCAGGAGTCAAACCCACGACTGGTCAGCCAGGAGTCAAACCCACGACTGGTCAGCCAGGAGTCAAACCCACGACCGGTCAGCCAGGAGTCAAACCCACGACTGGTCAGCCAGGAGTCAAACCCACGACCGGTCAGCCAGGAGTCAAACCCACGACCGGTCAGCCAGGAGTCAAACCCACGACTGGTCAGCCAGGAGTCAAACCCACGACCGGTCAGCCAGGAGTCAAACCCACGACTGGTCAGCCAGGAGTCAAACCCACGACCGGTCAGCCAGGAGTCAAACCCACGACCGGTCAGCCAGGAGTCAAACCCACGACCGGTCAGCCAGGAGACAACCCACGACCGGTCAGCCAGGAGTCAAACCCACGACTGGTCAGCCAGGAGTCAAACCCACGACCGGTCAGCCAGGAGACAACCCACGACCGGTCAGCCAGGAGTCAAACCCACGACCGGTCAGCCAGGAGTCAAACCCACGACCGGTCAGCCAGGAGTCACACCCACGACCGGTCAGCCAGGAGTCAAACCCACGACTGGTCAGCCAGGAGACAAACCCACGACCGGTCAGCCAGGAGACAACCCACGACTGGTCAGCCAGGAGTCAAACCCACGACCGGTCAGCCAGGAGTCAAACCCACGACTGGTCAGCCAGGAGTCAAACCCACGACCGGTCAGCCAGGAGTCAAACCCACGACCGGTCAGCCAGGAGTCAAACCCACGACCGGTCAGCCAGGAGACAACCCACGACCGGTCAGCCAGGAGTCAAACCCACGACCGGTCAGCCAGGAGTCAAACCCACGACCGGTCAGCCAGGAGTCAAACCCACGACCGGTCAGCCAGGAGTCAAACCCACGACCGGTCAGCCAGGAGACAACCCACGACCGGTCAGCCAGGAGTCAAACCCACGACCGGTCAGCCAGGAGTCAAACCCACGACCGGTCAGCCAGGAGTCAAACCCACGACTGGTCAGCCAGGAGACAAACCCACGACCGGTCAGCCAGGAGTCAAACCCACGACCGGTCAGCCAGGAGTCAAACCCACGACCGGTCAGCCAGGAGTCAAACCCACGACCGGTCAGCCAGGAGTCAAACCCACGACCGGTCAGCCAGGAGACAACCCACGACCGGTCAGCCAGGAGTCAAACCCACGACCGGTCAGCCAGGAGTCAAACCCACGACTGGTCAGCCAGGAGTCAAACCCACGACCGGTCAGCCAGGAGTCAAACCCACGACCGGTCAGCCAGGAGTCAAACCCACGACCGGTCAGCCAAAAACGACCCAAACTAGAATGATGTGGAACATCATGAAGTGAGGCTGCTCAGTGCATGACGCAACCTTGAACCACATCATGAACACTATGCTCGTCATGTGCATGACAGGACAGGCTAGTAGAGACATGTTCACTATAACACATCATGTAGGTACCAATGTTCACTATAACACATCATGTAGGTACCAATGTTCACTATAACACATCATATAGGTACCAATGTTCACTATAACACATCATGCAGGTACCAATGTTCACTATAACACATCATATAGGTACCAATGTTCACTATAACACATCATGTAGGTACCAATGTTCACTATAACACATCATGTAGGTACCAATGTTCACTATAACACATCATGTAGGTACCAATGTTCACTATAACACATCATATAGGTACCAATGTTCACTATAACACATCATGCAGGTACCAATGTTCACTATAACACATCATATAGGTACCAATGTTCACTATAACACATCATGTAGGTACCAATGTTCACTATAACACATCATGTAGGTACCAATGTTCACTATAACACATCATGTAGGTACCAGTGTTCACTATAACACATCATGTAGGTACCAATGTTCACTATAACACATCATGTAGGTACCAATGTTCACTATTCACATAATGCAGGTACCAATGTTCACTATAACACATCATGTAGGTACCAATGTTCACTATAACACATCATGTAGGTACCAATGTTCACTGTAACACATCATGTAGGTACCAATGTTCACTGTAACACATCATGTAGGTACCAATGTTCACTATAACACATTATGTAGGTACCAATGTTCACTGTAACACATTATGTAGGTACCAATGTTCACTATAATACATTATGTAGGTACCAATGTTCACTATAACACATCATGTAGGTACCAATGTTCACTATAACCCATCATGTAGGTACCAATGTTCACTATAACACATCATGTAGGTACCAATGTTCACTATAACACATTATGTAGGTACCAATGTTCACTATAACACATCATGTAGGTGCCAATGTTCACTATAACACATCATGTAGGTACCAATGTTCACTATAACACATCATGTAAGTACCAATGTTTACTATAACACATCATGTAGGTACCAATGTTCACTATAACACATCATGTAGGTACCAATGTTCACTATAACACATCATGTAGGTACCAATGTTCACTATAACACATCATGTAGGTACCAATGTTCACTATAACACATCATGTAGGTACCAATGTTCACTATAACACATCATGTAGGTACCAATGTTCACTATAACACATCATGTAGGTACCAATGTTCACTATAACACATCATGTAGGTACCAATGTTCACTATAACACATCATGTAGGTACCAATGTTCACTATAACACATCATGTAGGTACCAATGTTCACTATAACACATCATATAGGTACCAATGTTCACTATAACACGTCATGTAGGTACCAATGTTCATATTAACATCAGTAATACATATGAGAACCTTGGGTCTGGTTCATGATGATAAGGTGACGTCATCAGTAATACATATGAGAACCTTGGGTCTGGTTCATGATGATAAGGTGACGTCATCAGTAATACATATGAGAACCTTGGGTCTGGTTCATGATGATAAGGTGACGTCATCAGTAATACATATGAGAACCTTGGGTCTGGTTCATGATGATAAGGTGACGTCATCAGTAATACATATGAGAACCTTGGGTCTGGTTCATGATGATAAGGTGACGTCATCAGTAATACATATGAGAACCTTGGGTCTGGTTCATGATGATAAGGTGACGTCATCAGTAATACATATGAGAACCTTGGGTCTGGTTCATGATGATAAGGTGACGTCATCAGTAATACATATGAGAACCTTGGGTCTGGTTCATGATGATAAGGTGACGTCATCAGTAATACATATGAGAACCTTGGGTCTGGTTCATGATGATAAGGTGACGTCATCAGTAATACATATGAGAACCTTGGGTCTGGTTCATGATGATAAGGTGACGTCATCAGTAATACATATGAGAACCTTGGGTCTGGTTCATGATGATAAGGTGACGTCATCAGTAATACATATGAGAACCTTGGGTCTGGTTCATGATGATAAGGTGACGTCATCAGTAATACATATGAGAACCTTGGGTCTGGTTCATGATGATAAGGTGACGTCATCAGTAATACATATGAGAACCTTGGGTCTGGTTCATGATGATAAGGTGACGTCATCAGTAATACATATGAGAACCTTGGGTCTGGTTCATGATGATAAGGTGACGTCATCAGTAATACATATGAGAACCTTGGGTCTGGTTCATGATGATAAGGTGACGTCATCAGTAATACATATGAGAACCTTGGGTCTGGTTCATGATGATAAGGTGACGTCATCAGTAATACATATGAGAACCTTGGGTCTGGTTCATGATGATAAGGTGACGTCATCAGTAATACATATGAGAACCTTGGGTCTGGTTCATGATGATAAGGTGACGTCATCAGTAATACATATGAGAACCTTGGGTCTGGTTCATGATGATAAGGTGACGTCATCAGTAATACATATGAGAACCTTGGGTCTGGTTCATGATGATAAGGTGACGTCATCAGTAATACATATGAGAACCTTGGGTCTGGTTCATGATGATAAGGTGACGTCATCAGTAATACATATGAGAACCTTGGGTCTGGTTCATGATGATAAGGTGACGTCATCAGTAATACATATGAGAACCTTGGGTCTGGTTCATGATGATAAGGTGACGTCATCAGTAATACATATGAGAACCTTGGGTCTGGTTCATGATGATAAGGTGACGTCATCAGTAATACATATGAGAACCTTGGGTCTGGTTCATGATGATAAGGTGACGTCATCAGTAATACATATGAGAACCTTGGGTCTGGTTCATGATGATAAGGTGACGTCATCAGTAATACATATGAGAACCATGGGTCTGGTTCATGATGATAAGGTGACGTCATCAGTAATACATATGAGAACCTTGGGTCTGGTTCATGATGATAAGGTGACGTCATCAGTAATACATATGAGAACCATGGGTCTGGTTCATGATGATAAGGTGACATCACAGTGGGAGATTCCAGCAGCCCAACATCACAGTGGGAGATTCCTGCAGCCCAACATCACAGTGGGAGATTCCTGCAGCCCAACATCACAGTGGGAGATTCCTGCAGCCCAACATCACAGTGGGAGATTCTAGCAGCCCAACATCACAGTGGGAGATTCCTGCAGCCCAACATCACAGTGGGAGATTCCTGCAGCCCAACATCACAGTGGGAGATTCCAGCAGCCCAACATCACAGTGGGAGATTCCAGCAGCCCATCACAGTGGGAGATTCCTGCAGCCCAACATCACAGTGGGAGATTCTAGCAGCCCAACATCACAGTGGGAGATTCTAGCAGCCCAACATCACAGTGGGAGATTCTAGCAGCCCAACATCACAGTGGGAGATTCCTGCAGCCCAACATCACAGTGGGAGATTCCTGCAGCCCAACATCACAGTGGGAGATTCCTGCAGCCCAACATCACAGTGGGAGATTCTAGCAGCCCAACATCACAGTGGGAGATTCTAGCAGCCCAACATCACAGTGGGAGATTCCTGCAGCCCAACATCACAGTGGGAGATTCTAGCAGCCCAACATCACAGTGGGAGATTCCTGCAGCCCAACATCACAGTGGGAGATTCTAGCAGCCCAACATCACAGTGGGAGATTCTAGCAGCCCAACATCACAGTGGGAGATTCCAGCAGCCCAACATCACAGTGGGAGATTCCTGCAGCCCAACATCACAGTGGGAGATTCCAGCAGCCCAACATCACAGTGGGAGATTCCAGCAGCCCAACATCACAGTGGGAGATTCTAGCAGCCCAACATCACAGTGGGAGATTCCAGCAGCCCAACATCACAGTGGGAGATTCTAGCAGCCCAACATCACAGTGGGAGATTCCTGCAGCCCAACATCACAGTGGGAGATTCCTGCAGCCCAACATCACAGTGGGAGATTCCAGCAGCCCAACATCACAGTGGGAGATTCCTGCAGCCCAACATCACAGTGGGAGATTCCAGCAGCCCAACATCACAGTGGGAGATTCCAGCAGCCCAACATCACAGTGGTAGATTCCTGCAGCCCAACATCACAGTGGGAGATTCCAGCAGCCCAACATCACAGTGGAGGATTCCAGCAGCCCAACATCACAGTGGGAGATTCTAACATCCCGACATCACAGTGGGAGATTCTAACATCCCGACATCACAGTGGGAGATTCTAACATCTCGACATCACAGTGGGAGATTCTAACATACCGACATCACAGTGGGAGATTCTAACATCCCAACATCACAGTGGGAGATTCTAACATCCCGACATCACAGTGGGAGATTCTAACATCCCAACATCACAGTGGGAGATTCTAACATCTCAACATCACAGTGGGAGATTCTAACATCCCGACATCACAGTGGGAGATTCTAACATCCCGACATCACAGTGGGAGATTCTAACATCCCAACATCACAGTGGGAGATTCTAACATCCCGACATCACAGTGGGAGATTCTAACATCCGACATCACAGTGGGAGATTCTAACATCCCGACATCACAGTGGGAGATTCTAACATCCCAACATCACAGTGGGAGATTCTAACATCCCGACATCACAGTGGGAGATTCTAACATCCCGACATCACAGTGGGAGATTCTAACATCTCAACATCACAGTGGGAGATTCTAACATCCCGACATCACAGTGGAGATTCTAACATCCCGACTTCACAGTGGGAGATTCTAACATCCCGACATCACAGTGGGAGATTCTAACATCCCGACATCACAGTGGGAGATTCTAACATCCCGACATCACAGTGGGAGATTCTAACATCCCGACATCACAGTGGGAGATTCTAACATCCCGACATCACAGTGGGAGATTCTAACATCCCGACTTCACAGTGGGAGATTCTAACATCCCGACATCACAGTGGGAGATTCTAACATCCCGACATCACAGTGAGAGATTCTAACATCCCGACATCACAGTGGAGTTCATCCATTTCAGTGGCCCCGGGCGTTGGCTCTACCAACCTACGTTGTCTTGCCAAGTGACCTAAAACAATTACCTTCCTAACTTCGTGACGACAAGCATGACACGTGATCATGTGCCCCCGTGGTGTACATACACCCAGCACCCCGTGGTGTACATACACCCAACACCCCGTGGTGTACATACACCCAGCACCCCGTGGTGTACATACACCCAGCACCCCGTGGTGTACATACACCCAGCACCCCGTGGTGTAAATACACCCAGCACCCCGTGGTGTACATACACCCAGCACCCCGTGGTGTACATACACCCAGCACCCCGTGGTGTACATACACCCAGCACCCCGTGGTGTACATACAACCAGCATAGCCTTATTGACCATGACTCATTCACCAGCCGCCCAGGGTCCAGTGCATAGGTTCCAATCGTAGTTGCGGCAATCAGTCCACAGTCAACCCAGCTGTTCATCCAACTCCAGGGATTGGTCGATAATATAGGCACCTGGCTGAAGCTACGATATATATAGAGAGACTGAGACTGAGTGTGAACGAATGGGGCCTTTGTTGTCTTTCCTAGCGCTACCTCGCACACATGAGGGGGGAGGGGGATGGTATTCCATGTGTGGCGAGGTGGCGATGGGAATGAATAAAGGCAGACAGTATGAATTGTGTGCATGTGTATATATGTATGTTTCTGTGTGTGTGTATATATATGTAGTGTTGGTCAACATGTGATCATCGGGAAACACTACATGTAGGTAGTGTTGGTCAACATGTGATCATCGGGAAACATTCCTCCACACTACATGTAGGTAGTGTTGGTCAATATGAAAATCAATAACATTTCACACTTGCACACTGGTCATCATCACATTGATGATGACATACACATGCAGGAAGGAACAGTAAATAAAGACAGTGTGGACGTGCTCTGGAAAACCTTAAATACAATGTTCACAATAACCGAGGAAGCAACGTGCCAGGGCCACCGTAGGCGAGGGTCTTATACCATACCGAAGGTAACATGGTGGAATGATGAAACATAAATATGAGTCTCATTATATAAGTAACACACACACACACACACACACACACACACACTGATACACAACATGTTACAGTCAATTACGTAAATCTGAGCAGAAAAACAGACAAACTTCAAAGTAAACATCAGTAAGAAGCGTAAACTGCTGAAAATTGCAAAATATATACAGAATAATATAACCGTTAACTTAATAGTATGAAAGTCACTCTTGTGGAATATGGTTCAAGACACGCAGGCAGAGACCTGAAATGGTAGTTTTTGTTCACCTGTTTTTATGATTGAAGACACAAATAATGTCATACAATCAATTTCATTGCTGAGAGGTGAAACGATTTCAACATATAAACATAAAAGTTGATGATATACCATCAAGACAACAAGGAATAGAAGTATATTAAATAGAAAGACCAGAAAAGATTTATCCAAGGACACAGAGACACTTCCAGCAATCACTTGTTATGAACAAGTCGTGAGTAAGTATGAGCTGATGTACAGCCATGTTGAGAGAAGGTAAGATATCGTTGTCCACAGATTATCACACAATCAGTTCAACCTCAACACTTGATCAACTTCAGCCAACCTTCATCTGGGGTAAACCATGAAATCCTCAGAGCAATGATTCCCAAAACCCGGGTTCGAAACCCCATATGGAGTCCAAACTTCATCACGTGACAGGTTCTGAGTCGCTAAGGTTGTAAGTATCTTTTCAAAGGTTAGGTTAGGTTAGGTTAAGTCAGCTTAGGTCAGGTTAGGTTAGGTTAGGTTAGGTTAGGTTAGGTTAGCTTAGGTCAGGTTAGGTTAGATTAGGTCAAGTCAGGTCAGGTTAGGTTAGGTTAGGTCAAGTCAGGTCACAAGATGAGCGCGGTCACTTGTGCTGTGGCCAGAATATCGTCTGGGGTATGTGACGTCAGGTCAGGTTAGGTTAGGTTAGGTTAGGTCAGGTCAGGTCAGGTCAGGTTAGGTTAGGTTAGGTTAGGTTAGGTTAGGTCACAAGATGAGCGTGGTCACTTGTGCTGTGGCCAGAATATCGTGTGGGGTATGTGAGGTTAGGTTAGGTTAGGTTAGGTCAGGTCAGGTTAGGTTAGGTTAGGTTAGGTCACAAGATGAGCGTGGTCACGTGTGCTGTGGCCAGAATATCGTGTGGGGTATGTGAGGTTAGGTTAGGTTAGGTTAGGTCAGGTTAGGTTAGGTTAGGTCACAAGATGAGCGTGGTCACGTGTGCTGTAGCCAGAATATCGTGTGGGGTATGTGAGGTTAGGTTAGGTTAGGTCAGGTTAGGTTAGGTTAGGTCACAAGATGAGCGTGGTCACGTCTGCTGTAGCCAGAATATCGTGTGGGGTATGTGAGGTCAGGTCAGGTTAGGTTAGGTTAGGTCACAAGATGAGCGTGGTCACGTCTGCTGTAGCCAGAATATCGTGTGGGGTATGTGAGGTCAGGTTAGGTTGCCAGATTAACATCAGGTACGCCAAGTGAAGCTTCTGCTGACCCAAAACTCAGCCTAATGACAACATGACAACCTACACTCACACACACACACACACACACACACAGTTTACTGGTGAAGTTCGACCAAAGATGTGCACTTACTGTTAGGTTCTTTACTACGTATATTGTATTTACCAAGTTGTCCCGAGTTGTGTGATTATTTATGTTCAGAAGTGGTACAAGATGCTATACACTACACACTCACCTCTCATAACTGCAGCCAAGAAAACCTTTGAATTAAGGTTGTTCATTGGTTAATGAAAGACTGGGGAGTGTGGTCAATGTACAGCTCTTCTTATTTCAACAAATATATTCATATTTGTAAACTGCTTGCAATATAATCAGCCAGTTTAAATATGCAATAACTCCCGAAGAGGTAAAAATTAGCTTCAAAAGTTTATCGTTATGAAAGAAAAACTTTAATCGTAAAGTTATATAAAATGATAAGTGACATTTGAAGTGAATGTGGTCATGTAGGTGTTTCCAGTCCAGCAGGTGACGTGGTTGGTCTCCTAATGTTACCGAAGCTGTATGCACTCCTACTGTACATATTGCTTACTGCTATTTATTATCATTCTCTAGATCAATGTTATTTGCCAGTTTACGTCAGTGTTTTTGTAAATCATTTCTGTCTGGCTTCATTTCATTTTACACAACTTAAAGAAAAAATAGGCAAATTACATGCGTTTTCAAAACGTCAGTTTAATATTTTCCTATTCATTCACTACGATGCGTTGTGCATTGGTCAATATATTTCCGGAGATACGAGATTAATCACATACTATTCCTAAAATGTTATACCAACTCTTATTTCGTTTTATTTCTGGCTGAGGAAATATTTGAAAAAAATGAAGAAATGGCGGGAAAGTAGAGCAGCGCGTGGCAGTCTGCCAACACAACAACTTACTCCACATTATTTCTAGGTTGGAGGCTGTTTATTTCTAGGTTGGAGGCTGTTTATTTCTAGGTTGCAGGCTGTTTATTTCTAGGTTGGAGGCTGTTTATTTCTAGGTTGCAGGCTGTTTATTTCTAGGTTGGAGGCTGTTTATTTCTAGGTTGGAGGCTGTTTATTTCTAGGTTGCAGGCTGTTTATTTCATACCGTCCTACTGTAACGTGATGTCATGAAACATTCTCATTATAGAATTGAAATTTCTTTGAAAGATAATCGGTACTGATACACAGTTATCTCTCTCTCTCTCTCTCTCTCTCTCTCTCTCTCTCTCTCTCTCTCTCTCTCTCTCTCTCTCTCTCTTGTTTCATGAATGGCATGTAAACTATGACATGTACTCAGATGTAGCTTGGATAATAAACTACTGGAGACACGAGTCTGTTATATTACCGAGTGGAGCAGTATTATGTAATAGAGTTGACATGTGTCGTGAGCAGGTAAGGTTTATACAGCAGCGGATAATGAGCCAGTGTTAGAACAACTGTCAGATTTTCATGTCTTAACCAGCAGTAATTACGTCTGATAATCATGAAATATCAAGAAATATTTTAGATTTATCCTAATTCAAGCAGCGTCTTGATCTGTCAGACCACAAGTAACCCAACATCTGGCAATGAAACGTGAGCTAGGACATCACATCAGCCTGCCTGGTGCTGGGTCGCCTGGCACCCTCTGGCTGGAGATGTTTCTGCGGCGGCCAGGCAATGTTGTCTGGTAACCAAAGTGACTCCCTACTCCAGGTACGCCCTTCACCTGCTGGGTCGCCACACTCTGGCTGGAGATGTTCCCGCGGCAGCCAGGTCGCCACCTATTTAAGTTTAATGCCTCAAAAAAAAAAAAAAAACCTAATTGCTTCCTATATTTGTATGGAATCACTGTATCTCCTTCCCTAATTACTGTATGTAATGTCTCTGTAAGTCCACCACTCAACACAATAAACATAATTTGTATGACCATGGTATCGTCCAACCATCCATCTAGGTATGTACACATTACATTACTAGGTTTGTACAGGATGCCACTGAAGAACTCAGCGAGTCCTACTCAATTACCCACAAGTCTTCTCCTGAGAACACAGTTAC
Organism: Panulirus ornatus; assembly: GCF_036320965.1. Classification (NCBI taxonomy): domain Eukaryota; kingdom Metazoa; phylum Arthropoda; class Malacostraca; order Decapoda; family Palinuridae; genus Panulirus; species Panulirus ornatus. The sequence goes on from NC_092233.1 coordinate 37,533,063, forward strand.
TTGAGTTCTCCAAGTGACTGATATATCATTGTATGGAGTAATGCTCTCTCTCTCTCTCTCTCTCTCTCTCTCTCTCTCTCTCTCTCTCTCTCTCTCTCGTGTATGAGGGGAAGGTGTCTCCCACTATGACTGTGTCACCAGCTGACCGTCACCCACCTGCTCTACGCCACAAACCTGCTTCACTTTCCCTATGTTTGGTTCCTCCAACGCCTGAGAACTGGGTGCTTGTTGGTCCCACCATTAACTAGACCATGTAATACTCGAGGAAGCTACACCATCAAGATGTGTGCCGCTCCTGACCACATGATGATGAGCCACTGTTTACTGACACTACACACCACCTCCGCACCCCTCACTCGACCACACGATGATGGGCCACTGTTTACTGACACTACAACACCTGACCTCCTCATCTCTCTCACTCCTGACCACATGATGATGGGCCACTGTTTACTGACACTACAACACCTGACCTCCTCATCTCCCTCACTCCTGACCACATGATGATGAGCCACTGTTTACTGACACTACAACACCTGACCTCCTCATCTCCCTCACTCCTGACCACATGATGATGAGCCACTGTTTACTGACACTACAACACCTGACCTCCTCATCTCCCTCACTCCTGACCACATGATGATGGGCCACTGTTTACTGACACTACAACACCTGACCTCCTCATCTCCCTCACTCCTGACCACATGATGATGAGTCACTGTTTACTGACACTACAACACCTGACCTCCTCATCTCCCTCACTCCTGACCACATGATGATGAGCCACTGTTTACTGACACTACAACACCTGACCTCCTAATCTCCCTCACTCCTGACCACATGATGATGAGCCACTGTTTACCTGTTTACTGACACTACAACACCTGACCTCCTCATCTCCCTCACTCCTGACCACACGATGATGGGCCACTGTTTACTGACACTACAACACCTGACCTCCTCATCTCCCTCACTCCTGACCACATGATGGTGAGCCACTGTTTACCTACACTACAACACCTGACCTCCTCATCTCCCTCACTCCTGACCACATGATGATGAGCCACTGTTTACTGACACTACATCACCTGACCTCCTCATCTCCCTCACTCCTGACCACATGATGATGAGCCACTGTTTACTGACACTACAACACCTGACCTCCTCATCTCCCTCACTCGTCATCTTCAACACATTCTCCACCTCCACAAAAACTTTATTTTTTCCTCTTCTCTCTTTCCATTTCTATATGTTTAGCCTTTTTAAACGTTCTATTGAAGACATGGCCTCGAAAAACTACTGTTCATGACCAAAGGATACAGCACAAAATACAGCTTACATGCACGAACAAACAAAATGCACGCACGAACGAATTTAACAAACACGGACACAAATATGTACGTATCTACACACGTACACCCAGATATACCCAGCCCTCACCTGCTGGTTATATACACACGTACACCCAGATATACCCAGCCCTCACCTGCTGACTATATACACACGTACACTCAGATATACCCAGCCCTCACCTGCTGGCTATATACACACGTACACCCAGATATACCCAGCCCTCACCTGCTGGCTATATACACACGTACACCCAGATATACCCAGCCCTCACCTGCTGGTTATATACACACGTACACCCAGATATACCCAGCCCTCACCTGCTGGCTATACACAGTCTAGTACACCAGGAGCACAACACACACCTGGTCAGGTCATTCACCAGCGGGTGAGGCTCACACCTCAGGAGGCAACCCCCCCCCCCCCCAAGGTGCTGACCCACCAGGTCATGTACTATACAGCCAGGTGTACGTACGTCACGCGTAGGACACGTGCACACACAGCCAGGTGTACGTGCCTCACGTGTAGGACACGTGCACACAGAGCCAGGTGTGCGTACCTCACGCGTAGGACACGTGCACACACAGCCAGATGTACGTACCTCACGCGTAGGACACGTGCACACACAGCCACGTGTACGTACCTTACGCGTAGGGCACGTGCACAGAGCCAGGTGTACGTACCTCACGCGTAGGACACGTGCACACACAGCCAGGTGTACGTACCTCACGCGTAGGACACGTGCACACAGCCAGGTGTACGTACCTCACGCGTAGGGCACGTGCACACTTAGCCAGTTGTACGTATCTCACGTGTAAGACACGTGCACACAGAGCCAGGTGTACGTGCCTCACGTGTAGGGCACGTGCACACAGCCAGGTGTGCGTACCTCACGCGTAGGACACGTGCACACAGCCAGGTGTACGCACCTCACGCGTAGGACGTGCACACAGAGCCAGGTGTACATACCTCACGCGTAGGGCACGTGCACACAGAGCCAGGTGTACGCACCTCACGCGTATGGCACGTGCACACAGAGCCAGGTGTACGTACATCACGTGTAGGACACGTGCACACAGCCAGGTGTACGTACCTCACGCGAAGGACACGTGCACAGAGCCAGGTGTACGTACCTCCTGCGTAGGACACGTGCACACAGCCAGGTGTACGTACCTCACGCGTAGGACACGTGCACACAGAGCCAGGTGTACGTGCCTCACGTGTAGGGCACGTGCACACAGAGCCAGGTGTACGTACCTCACGCGTAGGACACGTGCACACAGAGCCAGGTGTACGCACCTCACGCGTAGGACACGTGCACACAGAGCCAGGTGTACGCACCTCACGCGGAGGGCACGTGCACACAGAGCCAGGTGTACGTACATCACGTGTAGGGCACGTACACACAGAGCCAGGTGTACGTCCCTCACGCGTTGGGCACGTGCACACAGAGCCAGGTGTACGTACCTCATGTGTAGGGCACGTGCACACAGCCAGGTGTACGTACCTCACGTGTAGGGCACGTGCACACGTTCCTCAGGTCTCGTGATAAAACTATTACTAACGTGTCTCATGTACGTGATCTATGTACATTTTCCTAACAGGTCTTGTGTACATGTCACGTGCAGAACACTGGAAAGTCTTACGTACATACATGTGTACATCAGTGATGCTGGCTTGTGTTAATGGCTTACATCAAACCTTCGACATGGCGCTCCTGCGCATTCCACGTGTACATCTTTGGTGGCTCTCACGTACGTACATACACATCCAACATACATACATACATACATATATACACATCCAACATACATACATACATACATACACATCCAACATCCATACATACATACATACACATCCAACATACATACATACATATATACATACACATCCAACATACATACATACATACCAACATACATACATACACATCCAACATACATACATACACATCCAACATACATACATACATATATACACATCCAACATACATACATACATACATACATACATACATACATACATACATACATACATACATACACATCCAACATCCATACATACATACATACACATCCAACATCCATACATACACATCCAACATACATACATACATATATACATACACATCCAACATACATACATACATACACATACAACATACATACATACACATACAACATACATACATACACATACAACATACATACATACATACACATCCAACATACATACATACACATACAACATACATACATACACATACAACATACATACATACACATACAACATACATACATACACATACAACATACATACACATCTAACATACATACATACATATCCAACATACATACATACACATCCAACATACATACATGCACATACAACATACATACATACACATACAACATACATACAGACACATACAACATACATACATACACATACAACATACATACATACACATCCAACATACATACATACACATACAACATACATACATACACATACAACATACATACATACACATACAACATACATACATACACATACAACATACATATATACATACACATCCAACATACATACATACACATACAACATACATACAGGTATGCTGGAGAGGTTTTAGCGGAGGAGTGTAGGCAGTGAGAGGGAAGTTTGGTGTACACATGAAGGTGAGGAAGTGTAGGCAGTGAGAGGGAAGTTTGGTGTACACATGAAGGTGAGGAAGTGTAGGCAGTGAGGGAAGTTTGGTGTACACATAAAGGTGAGGAAGTGTAGGCAGTGAGAGGGAAGTTTGATGTACACATGAAGGTGAGGAAGTGTAGGCAGTGAGAGGGAAGTTTGGTGTACACATGAAGGTGAGGAAGTGTAGGCAGTGAGGGAAGTTTGGTGTACACATGAAGGTGAGGAAGTGTAGGCAGTGAGGAAAGTTTGGTGTACACATGAAGGTGAGGAAGTGCAGGAAGTGAGAGGGAAGTTTGGTGTACACATGAAGGTGAGGAAGTGCAGGAAGTGTGAGGGAAGTTTGGTGTACACATGAAGGTGAGGAAGTGCAGGAAGTGTGAGGGAAGTTTGGTGTACACATGAAGGTGAGGAAGTGCAGGAAGTGTGAGGTAAGTTTGGTGTACACATGAAGGTGAGGAAGTGCAGGAAGTGTAAGGGAAGTTTGGTGTACACATGAAGGTGAGGAAGTGCAGGAAGTGTGAGGGAAGTTTGGTGTACACATGAAGGTGAGGAAGTGTAGGCAGTGAGGGAAGTTTGGTGTACACATGAAGGTGAGGAAGTGTAGGCAGTGAGGGAAGTTTGGTGTACACATGAAGGTGAGGAAGTGCAGGAAGTGTGAGGGAAGTTTGGTGTACACATGAAGGTGAGGAAGTGCAGGAAAAGTGAGGGAAGTTTGGTGTACACATGAAGGTGAGGAAGTGCAGGAAGTGTGAGGGAAGTTTGGTGTACACATGAAGGTGAGGAAGTGTAGGCAGTGAGGGAAGTTTGGTGTACACATGAAGGTGAGGAAGTGTAGGCAGTGAGGGAAGTTTGGTGTACACATGAAGGTGAGGAAGTGCAGGAAATGTGAGGGAAGTTTGGTGTACACATGAAGGTGAGGAAGTGTAGGCAGGTAGTGTGAGGGAAGTTTGGTGTACACATGAAGGTGAGGAAGTGCAGGAAGTGTGAGGGAAGTTTGGTGTACACATGAAGGTGAGGAAGTGCAGGCAGGTAGTGTGAGGGAAGTTTGGTGTACACATGAAGGTGAGGAAGTGCAGGAAGTGTGAGGGAAGTTTGGTGTACACATGAAGGTGAGGAAGTGTAGGCAGTGTGAGGGAAGTTTGGTGTATACATGAAGGTGAGGAAGTGCAGGCAGTGAGGGAAGTTTGGTGTACACATGAAGGTGAGGAAGTGCAGGAAGTGAGAGGGAAGTTTGGTGTACACATGAAGGTGAGGAAGTAAGGGTAGTGTGAGGGAAGTTTGGTGTACACATGAAGGTGAGGAAGTGTAGGCAGTGAGGGAAGTTTGGAGTACACATGAAGGTGAGGAAGTGCAGGCAGTGAGGGAAGTTTGGTGTACACATGAAGGTGAGGAAGTGCAGGCAGTGAGGGAAGTTTGGTGTACACATGAAGGTGAGGAAGTGCAGGAAGTGAGAGGGAAGTTTGGTGTACACATGAAGGTGAGGAAGTAAGGGTAGTGTGAGGGAAGTTTGGTGTACACATGAAGGTGAGGAAGTGTAGGCAGTGAGGGAAGTTTGGTGTACACATGAAGGTGAGGAAGTGCAGGCAGGTAGTGTGAGGGAAGTTTGGTGTACACATGAAGGTGAGGAAGTGCAGGAAGTGTGAGGGAAGTTTGGTGTACACATGAAGGTGAGGAAGTGTAGGCAGTGTGAGGGAAGTTTGGTGTACACATGAAGGTGAGGAAGTGCAGGCAGTGAGGGAAGTTTGGTGTACACATGAAGGTGAGGAAGTGCAGGAAGTGTGAGGGAAGTTTGGTGTACACATGAAGGTGAGGAAGTGTAGGCAGTGTGAGCGAAGTTTGGTGTACACATGAAGGTGAGGAAGTGCAGGCAGTGAGGGAAGTTTGGTGTACACATGAAGGTGAGGAAGTGCAGGAAGTGAGAGGGAAGTTTGGTGTACACATGAAGGTGAGGAAGTAAGGGTAGTGTGAGGGAAGTTTGGTGTACACATGAAGGTGAGGAAGACGTGTGTGTGGCAGTGAGGTTCGTGTACATCTAGTGGCCAGGATCACCACGTACACCAGCCACGTCTCCCGGATATTTGTACCTTACGACACCTACACGTGTGTTCATGTGTACATCAAACCTCGCACGTACATATATTACTTACATGTGCACATATCTTACACGAGTCTCATACAAGAATATGAAAGTGATCTTGTGTAAACATGTGGCGTCATGTGAACCTTCCTATACGTCTCTGAGAAGCGTATCGCAGGTGTACATGAACGCCTTGCGTCAACATGGACATGTACACACAAACCAGCGGCCAGTCACCCGCTCCAATCTGTGAGGAGGGGAGGGAGGGAGGGAGGGAGGGGGGGGGGCTGCTGACCGCGGAGGGAGGGAAGGAGGGAGGGAGGGATGAGGGGAGGGAGGGAGGTACTGGGAGTGGTAAGAAGCAGTGACCTACAAACACCGGTCAGGCTTTCCTGGTTCACGCCCGCACACCTCACACACACACACACACACACCTGACACATACTAGCATGAGTATATATACATATCCATTTTCATTTATTATAATTGATCGTCGTTTCCCGCGTCAGCGAGGTAGCGCCAGGAAGCGGACAAAGAACGGCTTATCCTCTCATGTGTGTGTGTGTGTGTGTATATATATATATATATATATATATATATATATATATATATATATATATATATATATATACACACACACACAAACGCCCATACACGAACATATACAATTAACATAAACACATACATAAATACACATGTACATACATATTCACACTTGCCTACTTTCATCCATTCCTAGCACCATCCCACCCCACAGGAGACAGCATCGCTAACCCTGCTTCAGCGAGGTAGCGCCAGGAAAACATACAAAAAGGCCACATTCTTTCACACATAGTCTCTAGCTTTCATGTATAATGCATACAAACCACAGCTCCCTATTCACATCCAGGACCCACAGACCTTTTCATGGTTTACCCCTAACACTTCACATACCCTGGTTTAGTCCCCATTATACCACATAGTTCCAATTCACTCTATCCCGAGCACGCCAATCACCCTACTGCATGTTGAAGCCCCGCCCGCTTAAATTTTTTGTCACTCCATCCTTTCATCTCCAATTTGGTCTCCTGCTGTCCTTGTTTCCTTCAATTCTGACACACACACACACACACACACATATATATATATATATATATATATATATATATATATATATATATATATATATATATATATATATATATATATATATTTTTTTTTTATACTTTGTCGCTGTCTCCCGCGTTTGCGAGGTAGCGCAAGGAAACAGACGAAAGAAATGGCCCAACCCCCCCCCCATACACATGTATATACATACGTCCACACACGCAAATATACATACCTACACAGCTTTCCATGGTTTACCCCAGACGCTTCACATGCCTTGATTCAATCCACTGACAGCACGTCAACCCCGGTATACCATATCGCTCCAATTCACTCTATTCCTTGCCCTCCTTTCACCCTCCTGCATGTTCAGGCCCCGATCACACAAAATCTTTTTCACTCCATCTTTCCACCTCCAATTTGGTCTCCCTCTTCTCCTCGTTCCCTCCACCTCCGACACATATATCCTCTTGGTCAATCTTTCCTCACTCATTCTCTCCATGTGCCCAAACCACTTCAAAACACCCTCTTCTGCTCTCTCAACCACGCTCTTTTTATTTCCACACATCTCTCTAACCCTTACATTACTCACTCGATCAAACCACCTCACACCACACATTGTCCTCAAACATCTCATTTCCAGCACATCCATCCTCCTGCGCACAACTCTATCCATAGCCCACGCCTCGCAACCATACAACATTGTTGGAACCACTATTCCTTCAAACATACCCATTTTTGCTTTCCGAGATAATGTTCTCGACTTCCACACATTCTTCAAGGCCCCCAGAATTTTCGCCCCCTCCCCCACCCTATGATCCACTTCCGCTTCCATGGTTCCATCCGCTGCCAGATCCACTCCCAGATATCTAAAACACTTCACTTCCTCCAGTTTTTCTCCATTCAAACTCACCTCCCAATTGACTTGACCCTCAACCCTACTGTACCTAATAACCTTGCTCTTATTCACATTTACTCTTAACTTTCTTCTTCCACACACTTTACCAAACTCAGTCACCAGCTTCTGCAGTTTCTCACATGAATCAGCCACCAGCGCTGTATCATCAGCGAACAACAACTGACTCACTTCCCAAGCTCCCTCATCCCCAACAGACTTCATACTTGCCCCTCGTCATAAACACCACTTTACTATGTCTAAATCATGAGGAACGTACGACAGTGGCAGAGCACAGGGGCCCATGACCGTGTGAATGTATGACACATTATAGTGGGTCACAGTATGACACATTATAGTGGGTCACAGTATGACACATTATAGTGGGTCACAGTATGACACATTATAGTGGGTCACAGTATGACACATTATAGTGGGTCACAGTATGACACATTATAGTGGGTCACAGTATGACACATTATAGTGGGTCACAGTATGACACATTATAGTGGGTCACAGTATGACACATTATAGTGGGTCACAGTATGACACATTATAGTGGGTCACAGTATGACACATTATAGTGGGTCACAGTATGACACATTATAGTGGGTCACAGTATGACACATTATAGTGGGTCACAGTATGACACATTATAGTGGGTCACAGTATGACACATTATAGTGGGTCACAGTATGACACATTATAGTGGGTCACAGTATGACACATTATAGTGGGTCACAGTATGACACATTATAGTGGGTCACAGTATGACACATTATAGTGGGTCACAGTATGACACATTATAGCGGGTCACAGTATGACACATTATAGCGGGTCACAGTATGACACATTATAGCGGGTCACAGTATGACACATTATAGCGGGTCACAGTATGACACATTATAGCGGGTCACAGTATGACACATTATAGTGGGTCACAGTATGACACATTATAGCGGGTCACAGTATGACACTATAGTGGGTCACAGTATGACACATTATAGTGGGTCACAGTATGACACATTATAGTGGGTCACAGTATGACACATTATAGCGGGTCACAGTATGACACATCATAGTGGGTCACAGTATGACACATTATAGTGGGTCACAGTATGACACATTATAGTGGGTCACAGTATGACACATTATAGTGGGTCACAGTATGACACATTATAGTGGGTCACAGTATGACACATTATAGCGGGTCACAGCATGACACATTATAGTGGGTCACAGTATGACACATTATAGTGGGTCACAGTATGACACATTATAGTGGGTCACAGCATGACACATTATAGTGGGTCACAGTATGACACATTATAGTGGGTCACAGTATGACACATTATAGTGGGTCACAGTATGACACATTATAGTGGGTCACAGTATGACGCATTATAGTGGGTCACAGTATGACACATTATAGTGGGTCACAGTATGACACATTATAGTGGGTCACAGTATGACACATTATAGTGGGTCACAGTATGACACATTATAGTGGGTCACAGCATGACACATTATAGTGGGTCACAGTATGACACATTATAGTGGGTCACAGTATGACACATTATAGTGGGTCACAGTATGACACATTATAGTGGGTCACACACAGTGGTGGAGGACACAGAGGAGCGTGCGCGAGCCGGCCGCCTCCACACACGTCTACCATATAATGAGCAGCCATGGTCCACTGGCGGAGACACGCACCACAATGACGCTCGCTGGACATCGTAACGGGACGGGACGGGACGTACCAACCCTCGCCAAAGACAGAAACATAACAACAACAACAACAGAGCCACGAGGAGAACCAGAATGACAGAAAAACAACATTAGTGAGAAGTTCTCACCACCGGGAGAGTTGCCACATACTGCCATCCAACATAATTCCTCACGCTACAAAACCACTAATGTCGCACATGTCAAAAACCAGCTCAATACTTAACAGAACCTTCTCGTCCAGGAGCATAAGGGCGTAAATGTATCCCAT
>NC_092233.1:37548166-37593166 GCF_036320965.1 Panulirus ornatus
CCTGACTATACACCAGGAAGGTTCACCTCACTATACACCAGGAAGGTTCACCTCACTATACACCAGGAAGGTTCACCTCACTATACACCAGGAAGGCTCACCTGACTATACACCAGGAAGGTTCACCTCACTATACACCAGGAAGGTTCACCTCACTATACACCAGGAAGGCTCACCTGACTATACACCAGGAAGGTTCACCTCACTATACACCAGGAAGGTTCACCTCACTATACACCAGGAAGGTTCACCTCACTATACACCAGGAAGGTTCACCTCACAATACACGTCTTACGTAGCAAGCAAGCCACTGTGATCATCACTCCACATTTCTGCACATCAAGAAACAACGTATTTTGTGAGAGTAATGAGAGGAACTTTGGCCAAAACACGAGGGTAACGTGTAGGTGAGGCAGGAGACCAGCCCACGTGTAGGTGAGGCAGGAGACCACCCACTTGTAGGTGAGGCAGGGGGACCAGCCCACGTTAGGTGAGGAGGAACCACCATGTGGGTGAGGCAGGAGACCACCCACGTGTAGGGAAGGAGGAGACCAGCCAGTGTAGGTGAGGCAGGAGCCCACCCACGTGTAGGTGAGGCGGGAGACCACCCACGTGATGAGCAGGAGCCACCCATTGGGTGAGGGCGGGAGACCAGCCCACGGTAGTTGAGGCGGGAAGACCACCCCCCCCCCCCCCCCCCCCCCCCCCCCCCCCCCCCCCCCCCCCCCCCCCCCCCCCCCCCCCCCCCCCCCCCCCCCCCCCCCCCCCCCCCCCCCCCCCCCCCCCCCCCCCCCCCCCCCCCCCCCCCCCCCCCCCCCCCCCCCCCCCCCCAAAAAAAAAAAAAAAAAAAAAAAAAAAAAAAAAAAAAAAAAAAAAAAAAAAAAAAAAAAAAAAAAAAAAAAAAAAAAAAAAAAAAAAAAAAAAAAAAAAAAAAAAAAAAAAAAAAAAAAAAAAAAAAAAAAAAAAAAAAAAAAAAAAAAAAAAAAAAAAAAAACCGCACTTAGTCAAGGAAAGGGAGACCACCCCACGTAGGTGAGGCAGGAAGAAGCCCACGTGTATGTGAGGCAGGAGACCAGCCCACGTGTAAGGTGAGGCAGAGAACCAAAGCCCACGTGTAAGGTGAGCAGAAACCAGCCCACTGATAGTAGGCAAGGAAAACCACTCCACGTGTAGGTGAGGCAGAGACCAGCCACGTGTAGGTGAGGCAGGAGACCAGCCCACGTGTAGGTGAGGCAGGAGACCAGCCCACGTGTAGGTGAGGCAGGAGACCAGCCCACGTGTAGGTGAGGCAGGAGACCAGCCCACGTGTAGGTGAGGCAGGAGACCAGCCCACGTGTAGGTGAGGCAGGAGACCAGCCCACGTGTAGGTGAGGCAGGAGACCAGCCCACGTGTAGGTGAGGCAGGAGACCAGCCCACGTGTAGGTGAGGCAGGAGACCAGCCCACGTGTAGGTGAGGCAGGAGACCAGCCCACGTGTAGGTGAGGCAGGAGACCAGCCCACGTGTAGGTGAGGCAGGAGACCAGCCCACGTGTAGGTGAGGCAGGAGACCAGCCCACGTGTAGGTGAGGCAGGAGACCAGCCCACGTGTAGGTGAGGCAGGAGACCAGCCCACGTGTAGGTGAGGCAGGAGACCAGCCCACGTGTAGGTGAGGCAGGAGACCAGCCCACGTGTAGGTGAGGCAGGAGACCAGCCCACGTGTAGGTGAGGCAGGAGACCAGCCCACGTGTAGGTGAGGCAGGAGACCAGCCCACGTGTAGGTGAGGCAGGAGACCAGCCCACGGTAGGTGAGGCAGGAGACCAGCCCACGTGTAGGTGAGGCAGGAGACCAGCCCACGTGTAGGTGAGGCAGGAGACCAGCCCACGTGTAGGTGAGGCAGGAGACCAGCCCACGTGTAGGTGAGGCAGGAGACCAGCCCACGTGTAGGTGAGGCAGGAGACCAGCCCACGTGTAGGTGAGGCAGGAGACCAGCCCACGTGTAGGTGAGGCAGGAGACCAGCCCACGTGTAGGTGAGGCAGGAGACCAGCCCACGTGTAGGTGAGGCAGGAGACCAGCCCACGTGTAGGTGAGGCAGGAGACCAGCCCACGTGTAGGTGAGGCAGGAGACCAGCCCACGTGTAGGTGAGGTAGGAGACCAGCCCACGTGTAGGTGAGGCAGGAGACCAGCCCACGTGTAGGTGAGGCAGGAGACCAGCCCACGTGAGAGGACCAGCCCACGTGTAGGTGAGGCAGGAGACCAGCCCACGTGTAGGTGAGGCAGGAGACCAGCCCACGTGTAGGTGAGGCAGGAGACCAGCCCACGTGTAGGTGAGGCAGGAGACCAGCCCACGTGTAGGTGAGGCAGGAGACCAGCCCACGTGTAGGTGAGGCAGGAGACCAGCCCACGTGTAGGTGAGGCAGGAGACCAGCCCACGTGTAGGTGAGGCAGGAGACCAGCCCACGTGTAGGTGAGGCAGGAGACCAGCCCAAGTGTAGGTGAGGCAGGAGACCAGCCCACGTGTAGGTGAGGCAGGAGACCAGCCCACGTGTAGGTGAGGTAGGAGACCAGCCCACGTGTAGGTGAGGCAGGAGGCCAGCCCACGTGTAGGTGAGGCAGACCAGCCCACGTGTAGGTGAGGCAGGAGACCAGCCCACGTGTAGGTGAGGCAGGAGACCAGCCCACGTGTAGGTGAGGTAGGAGACCAGCTCACGTGTAGGTGAGGCAGGAGACCAGCCCACGTGTAGGTGAGGCAGGAGACCAGCCCACGTGTAGGTGAGGCAGGAGACCAGCCCACGTGTAGGTGAGGCAGGAGACCAGCCCACGTGTAGGTGAGGCAGGAGACCAGCCCACGTGTAGGTGAGGCAGGAGACCAGCCCACGTGTAGGTGAGGCAGGAGACCAGCCCACGTGTAGGTGAGGTAGGAGACCAGCCCACGTGTAGGTGAGGCAGGAGACCAGCCCACGTGTAGGTGAGGCAGGAGACCAGCCCACGTGTAGGTGAGGCACGAGACCAGCCCACGTGTAGGTGAGGCAGGAGACCAGCCCACGTGTAGGTGAGGCACGAGACCAGCCCACGTGTAGGTGAGGCAGGAGACCTGCCCACGTGTAGGTGAGGCAGAAAGAAAACACTGCTTCCTGGGCAGCAACATGACAGCCACTGAGGTACTCGCTCACTGCCAAGCCGTTACTAACATTGGGGGAGAGAGAGAGAGAGAGTTGGGGAGGGTAGTGGTGTGGTGAGACGGGTAGGCCAGCCAGCCAGCCAGCCAGCGGCCACAAGAACTGTGGTGGTCGAGGACCATCCTGCCCGGACCACGGCCGGTCGCGGCCTACATTCCTCCCCCACAACCCCAGCCTTACACCACCACTCCTCCCCCACAACCCCAGCCTTACACCACCACACCTACACTCCTCCCCCATAACCCCAGCCTTGCACCACCACTCCTCCCCCATAACCCCAGCCTTACACCACCACACCTACACTCCTCCCCCATAACCCCAGCCTTGCACCTACACTCCTCCCCCATAACCCCAGCCTTACACCACCACACCTACACTCCTCCCCCATAACCCCAGCCTTGCACCTACACTCCTCCCCCATAACCCCAGCCTTACACCACCACACCTACACTCCTCCCCCATAACCCCAGCCTTGCACCTACACTCCTCCCCCATAACCCCAGCCTTACACCACCACACCTACACTCCTCCCCATAACCCCAGCCTTACACCTACACTCCTCCCCCATAACCCCAGCCTTACACCTACACTCCTCCCCCATAACCCCAGCCTTACACCATCACACCTACACTCCTCCCCATAACCCCAGCCTTACACCACCACACCTACACTCCTCCCCCATAACCCCAGCCTTACACCACCACACCTACACTCCTCCCCCATAACCCCAGCCTTACACCATCACACCTACACTCCTCCCCCATAACCCCAGCCTTACACCACCACACCTACACTCCTCCCCCATAACCCCAGCCTTACACCACCACACCTACACTCCTCCCCATAACCCCAGCCTTACACCACCACACCTACACTCCTCCCCCATAACCCCAGCCTTGCACCTACACTCCTCCCCCATAACCCCAGCCTTACACCTACACTCCTCCCCCATAACCCCAGCCTTACACCACCACACCTACACTCCTCCCCCATAACCCCAGCCTTACACCATCACACCTACACTCCTCCCCCATAACCCCAGCCTTACACCACCACACCTACACTCCTCCCCCATAACCCCAGCCTTACACCACCACACCTACACTCCTCCCCCATAACCCCAGCCTTACACCATCACACCTACACTCCTCCCCCATAACCCCAGCCTTACACCACCACACCTACACTCCTCCCCCATAACCCCAGCCTTACACCATCACACCTACACTCCTCCCACATAACCCCAGCCTTACACCATCACACCTACACTCCTCCCCCATAAACCCAGCCTTACACCACACGTACATAATCCCTTATATCATAACTACATACAGCGATTACCCTCGTGCCTGTCTGCTTACATACGAACGTACAACTAAGTGTTTGATCCTTGCAGGCACAGGGCATGCATGACCAGCTGTTGACAATAATATCAACCATCAGTCATCATAATTCACCATAATCAAGTAACACTTGCCTGCTGGTGCAGCTGTGTTCACTGCCACACTTACCACCCATCGGTGTGTCCTGCACACACGAAACTTGCTACTTCCTCAAGCATTCACTTCATGTGTTTGATGTTAGCTAAGACGGCACGAACCCGGGTGGGTCCACAGCCTAGGAAAGAGGGAGCACTACTGCTACGTTATTATCACCCCTTACAGTAGTGCGCCTTCATATGCACTATTTATGTATATATATATATATATATATATATATATATATATATATATATATATATATATATATATATATATATATAGGGCGCAAATGGGGAGGTGATAACAAGTAGTGGTGATGTGAGAAGGAGATGGAGTGAGTATTTTGAAGGTTTGTTGAATGTGTTTGATGATAGAGTGGCAGATATAGGGTGTTTTGGTCGAGGTGGTGTGCAAAGTGAGAGGGTTAGGGAAAATGATTTGGTAAACAGAGAAGAGGTAGTAAAAGCTTTGCGGAAGATGAAAGCCGGCAAGGCAGCAGGCGCAAAGATGAAAGCCGGCAAGGCAGCAGGTTTGGATGGTATTGCAGTGGAATTTATTAAAAAAGGGGGTGACTGTATTATTAACTGGTTGGTAAGGCTATTTAATGTATGTATGACTCATGGTGAGGTGCCTGAGGATTGGCAGAATGCGTGCATAGTGCCATTGTACAAAGGCAAAGGGGATAAGAGTGAGTGCTCAAATTACAGAGGTATAAGTTTGTTGAGTATTCCTGGTAAATTAAATGGGAGGGTATTGATTGAGAGGGTGAAGGCATGTACAGAGCATCAGATTGGGGAAGAGCAGTGTGGTTTCAGAAGTGGTAGAGGATGTGTGGATCAGGTGTTTGCTTTGAAGAATGTATGTGAGAAATACTTAGAAAAGCAAATGGATTTGTATGTAGCATTTATGGATCTGGAGAAGGCATATGATAGAGTTGATAGAGATGCTCTGTGGAAGGTATTAAGAATATATGGTGTGGGAGGCAAGTTGTTAGAAGCAGTGAAAAGTTTTTATCGAGGATGTAAGGCATGTGTACGTGTAGGAAGAAAGGAAAGTGATTGGTTCTCAGTGAATGTAGGTTTGCGGCAGGGGTGTGTGATGTCTCCATGGTTGTTTAATTTGTTTATGGATGGGGTTGTTAGGTAGGTAAATGCAAGAGTTTTGGAAAGAGGGGTAAGTATGAAGTCTGTTGGGATGAGAGAGCTTGGGAAGTGAGTCAGTTGTTGTTCGCTGATGATACAGCGCCGGTGGCTGATTCATGTGAGAAACTGCAGAAGCTGGTGACTGAGTTTGGTAAAGTGTGTGAAAGAAGAAAGTTAAGAGTAAATGTGAATAAGGGCAAGGTTATTAGGTACAGTAGGGTTGAGGGTCAAGTCAATTGGGAGGTAAGTTTGAATGGAGAAAAACTGGAGGAAGTAAAGTGTTTTAGATATCTGGGAGTGGATCTGGCAGCGGATGGAACCATGGAAGCGGAAGTGGATCATAGGGTGGGGGAGGGGGCCAAAATCCTGGGAGCCTTGAAGAATGTGTGGAAGTCGAGAACATTATCTCGGAAAGCAAAAATGGGTATGTTTGAAGGAATAGAGGTTCCAACAATGTTGTATGGTTGCGAGGCGTGGGCTATGGATAGAGTTGTGCGCAGGAGGATGGATGTGCTGGAAATGAGATGTTTGAGGACAATGTGTGGTGTGAGGTGGTTTGATCGAGTAAGTAACGTTAAAGGGAAGAGAGAGGGGTGGAAGGAAAATAAAAAAGAGCAGTGGTTGAGAGAGCAGAAGAGGGTGTTTTGAAATGGTTTGGGCACATGGAGAGAATGAGTGAGGAAAGATTGACCAAGAGGATTTAATTGTGTCGGCTTTGGAGGGAACGAGGAGAAGTGGGAGACCAAATTGGAGGTGGAAAGATGGAGTGAAAAGGATTTTGTGTGATCGGGGCCTGAACATGCAGGAGGGTGAAAGGAGGGCAAGGAATAAGAGTGAATTGGATCGATGTGGTATACCGGGGTTGACGTGCTGTCAGTGGATTGAATCAGGGCATGTGAAGCGTCTGTGGTAAACCATGGAAAGCTGTGTAGGTATGTATATTTGCGTGTGGGGACGTATGTATTACATGTGTATGGGGGGGGGGGGGGGACGATACACAGGAAGGTTCACCTCACTATTACACCAGGAAGGTTCTCCTCACTATACACCAGGAAGGTTCACTCACTATACACCAGGAAGGTTCACCTCACTATTACACCAGGAAGGTTTACCTCACTATACACAGGAAGGTTCACCTACTATACACCAGGAAGGTTTACCTCACTATACACAGGAAGGTTCACCTACTATACACCAGGAAGGTTTACCTCACTATACACCAGGAAGGTTTACCTCACTATACACCAGAAGGTTCACCTCACTATTACACCAGGAAGGTTTACCTCACTATACACCAGGAAGGCTCACCTGACTATACACCAGGAAGTTCACCTCACTATACACCAGGAAGGTTTACTCACTATACACCAGGAAGGCTCACCTGACTATACACCAGGAAGGTTCACCTCACTATACACCAGGAAGGCTCACCTGACTATACACCAGGAAGGTTCACCTCACTATACACCAGGAAGGCTCACCTGACTATACACCAGGAAGGTTCTCCTCACTATACACCAGGAAGGTTCACCTACTATACACCAGGAAGGTTCACCTCACTATTACACCAGGAAGGTTCACCTCACAATACACCAGGAAGGTTCAACCTCACTATACACCAGGAAGGTTCACCTCACTATACACCAGGAAGGTTTACCTCACTATACACCAGGAAGGTTTACCTCACTATACACCAGGAAGGTTCACCTCACTATACACCAGGAAGGTTCACCTCACAATACACCAGGAAGGTTCAACCTCACTATACACCAGAAGGTTCACCTCACTATTACACCAGGAAGGTTCAACCTCACTATACACCAGGAAGGCTCACCTGACTATACACCAGGAAGGTTCTCCTCACTATACACCAGGAAGGTTTACCTCACTATACACCAGAAGGTTCACCTCACTATACACAGGAAGGTTCACCTCACTATAACACCAGGAAGGTTCTCCTCACTATACACCAGGAAGGCTCACCTGACTATACACCAGGAAGGCTCACCTGACTATACACCAGGAAGGTTTACCTCACTATACACAGGAAGGTTCACCTCACTATTACACCAGGAAGGTTTACCTCACTATACACCAGGAAGGTTTACCTCACTATACACCAGGAAGGTTCACCTCACTATACACAGGAAGGTTCACCTCACTATTACACCAGGAAGGTTTACCTCACTATACACCAGAAGGTTCACCTCACTATTACACCAGGAAGGTTCTCCTCACTATACACCAGGAAGGCTCACCTGACTATACACCAGGAAGGCTCACCTGACTATACACCAGGAAGGTTCAACCTCACTATACACCAGGAAGGTTTACCTCACTATACACCAGGAAGGCTCACCTGACTATACACCAGGAAGGTTCACCTCACTATTACACCAGGAAGGTTCACTCTCACTATACACCAGGAAGGCTCACCTGACTATACACCAGGAAGTTCACCTCACTATACACCAGGAAGGTTCAACCTCACTATACACCAGGAAGGTTTACCTCACTATACACCAGGAAGGTTTACCTCACTATACACCAGGAAGGTTCACCTCACTATACACCAGGAAGGTTCACCTCACTATACACCAGGAAGGTTTACCTCACTATACACAGGAAGGTTCACCTACTATACACCAGGAAGGTTCACCTCACTATACACCAGGAAGGTTCACCTCACTATACACCAGGAAGGCTCACCTGACTATACACCAGGAAGGTTCACCTACTATACACCAGGAAGGTTTACCTCACTATACACAGGAAGGTTCACCTACTATACACCAGGAAGGTTAACCTCACTATACACCAGGAAGGTTTACCTCACTATACACCAGGAAGGTTCACCTCACTATACACCAGGAAGGTTCAACCTCACTATACACCAGGAAGTTCACCTCACTATTACACCAGGAAGGTTTACTCACTATACACCAGGAAGGCTCACCTGACTATACACCAGGAAGTTCACCTCACTATACACAGGAAGGTTCACCTACTATACACCAGGAAGGTTCACCTCACTATACACAGGAAGGTTCACCTCACTATTACACCAGGAAGGTTTACCTCACTATACACCAGGAAGGCTCACCTGACTATACACCAGGAAGGTTCAACCTCACTATACACCAGAAGGTTCACCTCACTATTACACCAGGAAGGTTTACCTCACTATACACCAGGAAGGTTCAACCTCACTATACACCACAACTCAACCCACTCCAACAGTACTCTACCACAACCGCTCTGGCCCTCCCACATGAGCCAGACTTACACCACCTCCACCACTCCAACATAACCTCCACCATCACTTACTATATCATATAAATGTTGCCATCAAATACCCCTCCCCTGTACCACAACTGGCAGTTCATCATCACCACCACCACCATGTATCTTTACTCTCCAACACATGAATCCCTCCACCACCACCACTGCCTCCTCCTCTACCATAACCCCCACCACCTTAACCACCACACTGAGCACTGGGTCTTGCATCATTACCACCTCCAACACTGGGTCATGCACCACCACAGTGCCTCCAGCACTTGGTCATGCACCACCACAGTGCCTCCAACACTGGGTCATGCACCACCACAGTGCCTCCAGCACTGGGTCATGCACCACCACAGTGCCTCCAGCACTGGGTCATGCACCACCACAGTGCCTCCAGCACTGGGTCATGCACCACCACAGTGCCTCCAGCACTGGGTCATGCACCACCACCGTGCCTCCAACACTGGGTCATGCACCACCACAGTGCCTCCAGCACTGGGTCATGCACCACCACAGTGCCTCCAACACTAGATCATGCACCACCACAGTGCCTCCAGCACTGGGTCATGCACCACCACAGTGCCTCCAACACTGGGTCATGCACCACCACAGTGCCTCCAACACTGGGTCATGCACCACCACAGTGCCTCCAGCACTGGGTCATGCACCACCACAGTGCCTCCAGCACTGGGTCATGCACCACCACCGTGCCTCCAACACTGGGTCATGCACCACCACAGTGCCTCCAACACTGGGTCATGCACCACCACAGTGCCTCCAACACTGGGTCATGCACCACCACAGTGCCTCCAGCACTGGGTCATGCACCACCACAGTGCCTCCAACACTAGATCATGCACCACCACAGTGCCTCCAGCACTGGGTCATGCACCACCACAGTGCCTCCAGCACTGGGTCATGCACCACCACAGTGCCTCCAACACTGGGTCATGCACCACCACAGTGCCTCCAGCACTGGGTCATGCACCACCACCGTGCCTCCAACACTGGGTCATGCACCACCACAGTGCCTCCAACATTGGGTCATGCACCACCACAGTGCCTCCAACACTGGGTCATGCACCACCACAGTGCCTCCAGCACTGGGTCATGCACCACCACAGTGCCTCCAACACTAGATCATGCACCACCACAGTGCCTCCAGCACTGGGTCATGCACCACCACCGTGCCTCCAGCACTTGGTCATGCACCACCACAGTGCCTCCAGCACTGGGTCATGCACCACCACAGTGCCTCCAACACTGGGTCATGCACCACCACAGTGCCTCCAGCACTGGGTCATGCACCACCACCGTGCCTCCAACACTAGATCATGCACCACCACAGTGCCTCCAACACTGGGTCATGCACCACCACAGTGCCTCCAACACTGGGTCATGCACCACCACAGTGCCTCCAACACTGGGTCATGCACCACCACAGTGCCTCCAACACTGGGTCATGCACCACCACAGTGCCTCCAACACTGGGTCATGCACCACCACCGTGCCTCCAACACTGGGTCATGCACCACCACAGTGCCTCCAGCACTGGGTCATGCACCACCACCGTGCCTCCAACACTGGGTCATGCACCACCACAGTGCCTCCAGCACTGGGTCATGCACCACCACAGTGCCTCCAGCACTGGGTCATGCACCACCACCGTGCCTCCAACACTGGGTCATGCACCACCACAGTGCCTCCAACACTGGGTCATGCACCACCACAGTGCCTCCAGCACTGGGTCATGCACCACCACCGTGCCTCCAACACTGGGTCATGCACCACCACAGTGCCTCCAGCACTAGGTCATGCACCACCACAGTGCCTCCAGCACTGGGTCATGCACCACCACAGTGCCTCCAACACTGGGTCATGCACCACCACCGTGCCTCCAGCACTAGGTCATGCACCACCACAGTGCCTCCAACACTGGGTCATGCACCACCACCGTGCCTCCAGCACTGGGTCATGCACCACCACAGTGCCTCCAGCACTGGGTCATGCACCACCACCGTGCCTCCAGCACTAGGTCATGCACCACCACAGTGCCTCCAACACTGGGTCATGCACCACCACCGTGCCTCCAGCACTGGGTCATGCACATTCCTGATGACTTCCCTCAACGTAACGTATTCTGTGTTCATGTATTATAACTACAATTGTCCAATCGATAATTTCCTCTGCCTAATGATGCCACTTTCTTTAATTTACCATCTCCTTCCCCCCGGGTCAACCTCTCCTCATGTCTTCCTCATCTCCCGGGTCAACCTCTCCTCATGTCTTCCTCATCCCCCGGGTCAACCTCTCCTCATGTCTTCCTCATCCTCCCCTCATGGTATTAAACATATTCTCACAGTCATTCCACCAGCTTCATCCTCACACTTGGTTTATCCTTTGTTTCTTCAACCATCATCTCTTGTGACAACACAGCCGCGCGCGCGCGCGCAGGGAGGGAGGGAGGGAGGTGTGGGTGCTGGTGAGAGCCTGGGTCCTCAGTGCACCAGCTGAGATGACCTTGCTGAGGACACTACCGGAACACCACCACTATACCCTCACCATCCCCACCACTATACCCTCACCATCCCCACCACTGATCACCACCACTATACCCTCACCATCCCCACCACTGATCACCACCACTATACCCTCACCATCCCCACCACTGATCACCACCACTATACCCTCACCATCCCCACCACTGATCACCACCACTATACCCTCACTATCCCCACCACTATACCCTCACTATCCCCACCACTATACCCTCACTATCCCCACCACTATACCCTCACCATCCCCACCACTGATCACCACCATTATACCCTCACTATCCCCACCACTGATCACCACCACTATACCCTCACTATCCCCACCACTGATCACCACCACTGATCACCACCACTATACCCTCACCATCCCCACCACTGATCACCACCACTATACCCTCACTATCCCCACCACTGATCACCACCACTATACCCTCACCATCCCCACCACTGATCACCACCTAGTACTATACCCTCACCATCCCCACCACTGATCACCACCACTATACCCTCACTATCCCCACCACTATACCCTCACTATCCCCACCACTGATCACCACGACTATACCCTCACCATCCCCACCACTGATCACCACCACTATACCCTCACTATCCCCACCACTGATCACCACCACTATACCCTCACCATCCCCACCACTGATCACCACCACTATACCCTCACCATCCCCACCACTGATCACCACCACTATACCCTCACCATCCCCACCACTATACCCTCACTATCCCCACCACTGATCACCACCACTATACCCTTCACCATCCCCACCACTGATCACCAACACTATACCCTCAACTATCCCACCACTGATCACCACCACTATACACTCACCTATCCCCACCACTGATCACCACCACTATAACCCTCACATCCCCACCACTGATCACCACCACTATACCCGCACCATCCCCACCACTGATCACCACCACTATACCCTCACCTACCCCACCACTGATCACCACCACTATACCCTCACCATCCCCACCACTGATCACCACCACTATACCCTCACTATCCCACCACTGATCACCACCACTATACCTCACCATCCCCACCACTGATCACCACCACTATCCCCTCCACTATCACCACCACTATAACCCTCACCATCCCCACCACTGATCACCACCACTATACCCTCACCATCCCCACCACTGATCACCACCACTATACCCTCACCATCCCCCCACTGATCACCACACTATCCTCCTATCCCCACCACTGATCACCACCGACTATACCCTCACCATCCCCAGCCACTGATCACCACCACTATACCCTCACTATCCCCACCACTGATCACCAACACTATACCCTCACCATCCCCACCACTGATCACCACCACTATACCCTCACTATCCCCACCACTGATCACCACCACTATACCTTCACCATCCCCACCACTGATCACCACCACTATACCCTCACTATCCCCACCACTATACCCTCACCATCCCCACCACTGATCACCACCACTATACCCTCACTATCCCCACCACTGATCACCACCACTATACCCTCACCATCCCCACCACTGATCACCACCACTATACCCTCACCATCCCCACCACTGATCACCACCACTATACCCTCACTATCCCCACCACTGATCACCACCACTATACCCTCACCATCCCCACCACTGATCACCACCACTATACCCCCACTATCCCCACCACTGATCACCACCACTATACCCTCACTATCCCCACCACTGATCACCACCACTATACCCTCACCATCCCCACCACTATACCCCAACCATCACATCCCCACCACCAACACAACCACTACACCGTCACCATCATCATCCCAACCACCACCACTATACCCTCACCATCATCATACCTACCACCGATCACCAACACTATACCCTCACCATCCCCAACACCACCACTATACCCTCACCATCATCATCCCCATATCACCACCACTATATCCTCACCATCATCATCCCCAACACCACCACTATACCCTCATCATCCCCAACACCACCACTATACCCTCACCATCATCATCCCCATATCACCACCACTATACCCTCACCATCACCAACACCACCACTATACCATCACCACCACTATACCCTCACCATCACCATCCCCACCACACATCACCACCGATATTCCCAAAAATAAATACATTTCTTTAACATATAAGTTATTAACTTTGCTCGCAAATACGAAAACTACAAGATTTCCTTGATTCTCCATAACAGAAAACGACTTTTACACTTGTAACGTCATAACACACCAAACATAAACAAACAAAGCATTATCATGCGTTAACACTGTCATCATCATGCGTTAACACTGTCATTATACATCAAGACTATCATTATCATGCGTTAACATTGTTATCATCATGCGTAAACACTGTCATTGTCATGCGTTAACACTGTCATCATCATGCTTTAACATTGTACTTATCATGCGTTAACACTGTCATCATCATGCGTTAACACTGTTATCATCATGCGCTAACACTGTCATTAACATGCGTTAACACTCATTATCATGCATGAACACTGTCATCATCATGCGTTAACACTGTCATCATCATACGTTAACACTGTCATTAACAATGTCATTATCATGCAACTGTCATCATACATGCGTTACTAGTGTCATCATGCGTTAACACTGTCATCATCCTTGCGTTAACACTGCCATTATCATGCGTTAAGTGTCATCTTCATGCGTTAGCACTGTCATTATCATGCGTTAACACTGTCATCATCCTTGCGTTAACACTGCCATTATCATGCGTTAAGTGTCATCTTCATGCGTTAGCACTGTCATTATCATGCGTTAACACTGTCATCATCATTACTGGCTCCTACCACCATCACAGTGGAATGAACTCTGGAAGACGTTGGTCCTCTCACCAGTGGATGACCCACCAACAGTTGGTCCTCTCACCAGTGGATGACCCAGCAACAGTTGGTCCTCTCACCAGTGGATGACCCTAGCAACAGTTGGTCCTCTCACCAGTGGATGACCCAGCAACGGTTGGTCCTCTCACCATTGGATGACCCAGCAACAGTTGGTCCTCTCACCAGTGGATGACCCAGCAACAGTTGGTCCTCTCACCAGTGGATGACCCAGCAACAGTTGGTCTTCTCACCAGTGGATGACCACAGCAACAGTTGGTCCTCTCACCAGTGGATGACCCAGCAACAGTTGGTCCTCTCACCAGTGGATTACCCCAGCAACAGTTGGTCCTCTCACCAGTGGATGACCCAGCAACAGTTGGTCCTCTCACCAGTGCATGACCCAGCAACAGTTGGTCCTCTCACCAGTGGATGACCCAGCAACAGTTGGTCCTCTCACCGGTGGATGACCCAGCAACAGTTGGTCCTCTCACCAGTGGATGACCCAGCAACAGTTGGTCCTCTCACCAGTGGATGACCCAGCAACAGTTGGTCCTCTCACCAGTGGATGACCCAGCAACAGTTGGTCCTCTCACCAGTGGATGACCCAGCAACAGTTGGTCCTCTCACCAGTGGATGACCCAGCAACAGTTGGTCCTCTCACCAGTGGATGACCCCAGCAACAGTTGGTCCTCTCACCAGTGGATGACCCAGCAACAGTTGGTCCTCTCACCAGTGGATGACCCCAGCAACAGTTGGTCCTCTCACCAGTGGATGACCCAGCAACAGTTGGTCCTCTCACCAGTGGATGACCACAGCAACAGTTGGTCCTCTCACCAGTGGATGACCCCAGCAACAGTTCTCCCTCTCACCAGTGGATGACCCCAGCAACAGTTGGTCCTCTCACCAGTGGATGACCCAGCAACAGTTGGTCCTCTCACCAGTGGATGACCCCAGCAACAGTTGTCCTCTCACCAGTGGATGACCCCAGCAACAGTTGGTCCTCTCACCAGTGGATGACCCAGCAACAGTTGGTCCTCTCACCAGTGGATGACCCAGCAACAGTTGGTCCTCTCACCAGTGGATGACCCAGCAACAGTTGGTCCTCTCACCAGTGGATGACCCAGCAACAGTTGGTCCCTCTCACCAGTGGATGACCCCAGCAACAGTTGGTCCTCTCACCAGTGGATGACCCAGCAACAGTTGGTCCTCTCACCAGTGGATGACCCAGCAACAGTTGGTCCTCTCACCAGTGGATGACCCAGCAACAGTTGGTCCTCTCACCAGTGGATGACCCCAGCAACAGTTGGTCCTCTCACCAGTGGATGACCCAGCAACAGTTGGTCCTCTCACCAGTGGATGACCCCAGCAACAGTTGGTCCTCTCACCAGTGGATGACCCAGCAACAGTTGGTCCTCTCACCAGTGGATGACCCAGCAACAGTTGGTCCTCTCACCAGTGGATGACCCAGCAACAGTTGGTCCTCTCACCAGTGGATGACCCAGCAACAGTTGGTCCCTCTCACCAGTGGATGACCCCAGCAACAGTTGGTCCTCTCACCAGTGGATGACCCAGCAACAGTTGGTCCTCTCACCAGTGGATGACCCAGCAACAGTTGGTCCTCTCACCAGTGGATGACCCCAGCAAAAGTTGGTCCTCTCACCAGTGGATGACCCAATCAACAGTTGGTCCTCTCACCAGTGGATGACCCCAGCAACAGTTGGTCCTCTCACCAGTGGATGACCACAGCAACAGTTGGTCCTCTCACCAGTGGATGACCCAGCAACAGTTGGTCCTCTCACCAGTGGATGACCCAGCAACAGTTGGTCCTCTCACCAGTGGATGACCCAGCAACAGTTGGTCCCTCTCACAGTGGATGACCCAGCAACAGTTGGTCCTCTCACCAGTGGATGACCCAGCAACAGTTGGTCCTCTCACCAGTGGATGACCCAGCAACAGTTGGTCCTCTCACCAGTGGATGACCCAGCAACAGTTGGTCCTCTCACCAGTGGATGACCCCAGCAACAGTTGGTCCTCTCACCAGTGGATGACCCAGCAACAGTTGGTCCTCTCACCAGTGGATGACCCCAGCAACAGTTGGTCCTCTCACCAGTGGATGACCCCAGCAACAGTTGGTCCTCTCACCAGTGGATGACCCCAGCAACAGTTGGTCCTCTCACTAGTGGATGACCCCAGCAACAGTTGGTCCCTCTCACTAGTGGATGACCCAGCAACAGTTGGTCCTCTCACCAGTGGATGACCCCAGCAACAGTTGGTCCTCTCACTAGTGGATGACCCAGCAACAGTTGGTCCTCTCACTAGTGGATGACCCAGCAACAGTTGGTCCTCTCACTAGTGGATGACCCCAGCAACAGTTGGTCCCTCTCACTAGTGGATGACCCCAGCAACAGTTGGTCCCCTCACTAGTGGATGACCCCAGCAACAGTTGGTCCCTCTCACTAGTGGATGACCCCAGCAACAGTTGGTCCCTCTCACTAGTGGATGACCCCAGCAACAGTTGGTCCTCTCACTAGTGGATGACCCCAGCAACAGTTGGTCCCTCTCACTAGTGGATGACCCCAGCAACAGTTGGTCCTCTCACCAGTGGATGACCCCAGCAACAGTTGGTCCCTCTCACCAGTGGATGACCCCAGCAACAGTTGGTCCTCTCACTAGTGGATGGACCCAGCAACAGTTGGTCCCTCTCACTAGTGGATGACCCCAGCAACAGTTGGTCCCTCTCACTAGTGGATGACCCCAGCAACAGTTGGTCCCTCTCACTAGTGGATGACCCCAGCAACAGTTGGTCCCTCTCACTAGTGGATGACCCCAGCAACAGTTGGTCCCTCTCACTAGTGGATGACCCCAGCAACAGTTGGTCCTCTCACTAGTGGATGACCCCAGCAACAGTTGGTCCTCTCACTAGTGGATGACCCAGCAACAGTTGGTCCTCTCACTAGTGGATGACCCCAGCAACAGTTGGTCCTCTCACTAGTGGATGACCCAGCAACAGTTGGTCCTCTCACTAGTGGATGACCCCAGCAACAGTTGGTCCTCTCACCAGTGGATGACCCCAGCAACAGTTGGTCCCTCTCACTAGTGGATGACCCCAGCAACAGTTGGTCCTCTCACTAGTGGATGACCCCAGCAACAGTTGGTCCCTCTCACTAGTGGATGACCCCAGCAACAGTTGGTCCCTCTCACTAGTGGATGACCCCAGCAACAGTTGGTCCCTCTCACTAGTGGATGACCCCAGCAACAGTTGGTCCTCTCACAGTGGGATACCCAGCAACAGTTGGTCCCTCTCACAGTGGATGTACCCCAGCAACAGTTGGTCCCTCCCCAGTGGATGACCCCAGCAACAGTTGGTCCCTCTCACCAGTGGATGACCCCAGCAACAGTTGGTCCCCTCACTAGTGGATGACCCCAGCAACAGTTGGTCCCTCTCACTAGTGGATGACCCAGCAACAGTTGGTCCTCTCACCAGTGGATGACCCCAGCAACAGTTGGTCCTCTCACCAGTGGATGACCCCAGCAACAGTTGGTCCCTCACCAGTGGATGACCCCAGCAACAGTTGGTCCCTCTCACCAGTGGATGACCCAGCAACAGTTGGTCCTCTCACCTAGTGGATGACCCCAGCAACAGTTGGTCCTCTCACCTAGTGGATGACCCCAGCAACAGTTGGTCCTCTCACCTAGTGGATGACCCCAGCAACAGTTGGTCCCTCTCACCAGTGGATGACCCCAGCAACAGTTGGTCCTCTCACCTAGTGGATGACCCCAGCAACAGTTGGTCCTCTCACCTAGTGGATGACCCCAGCAACAGTTGGTCCCTCTCACTAGTGGATGACCCCAGCTACAGTTGGTCCTCTCACCAGTGGATGACCCAGCAACAGTTGGTCCCTCTCACCAGTGGATGACCCCAGCAACAGTTGGTCCTCTCACCTAGTGGATGACCCCAGCAACAGTTGGTCCCCCTCCCTAGTGGATGACCCCAGCAACAGTTGGTCCTTCTCACTAGTGGATGACCCCAGCAACAGTTGGTCTCTCTCACTAGTGGATGACCCCAGCAACAGTTGGTCCTTCTCATTAGTGGATGACCCCAGCAACAGTTGGTCCCTCTCACCAGTGGATGACCCCAGGAACAGTTGGTCCCTCTCACTAGTGGATGACCCCAGCAACAGTTGGTCCCTCTCACTAGTGGATGACCCCAGCAACAGTTGGTCCCTCTCACCAGTGGATGACCCCAGCAACAGTTGGTCCCTCTCACTAGTGGGTGACCCCAGCAACAGTTGGTCCCTCTCACTAGTGGATGACCCCAGCAACAGTTGGTCCCTCTCACTAGTGGATGACCCCAGCAACAGTTGGTCCCTCTCACCAGTGGATGACCCCAGCAACAGTTGGTCCTCTCACTAGTGGATGACCCCAGCAACAGTTGGTCCTCTCACTAGTAGATGACCCCAGCAACAGTTGGTCCCTCTCACTAGTGGATGACCCCAGCAACAGTTGGTCCCTCTCACTAGTGGATGACCCCAGCAACAGTTGGTCCCTCTCACTAGTGGATGACCCCAGCAACAGTTGGTCCCTCTCACTAGTGGATGACCCCAGCAACAGTTGGTCCTCTCACTAGTGGATGACCCCAGCAACAGTTGGTCCCTCTCACTAGTGGATGACCCCAGCAACAGTTGGTCCCTCTCACTAGTGGATGACCCCAGCAACAGTTGGTCCCTCTCACTAGTGGATGACCCCAGCAACAGTTGGTCCTCTCACTAGTGGATGACCCCAGCAACAGTTGGTCCCTCTCACTAGTGGATGAGCCCAGCAACAGTTGGTCCTTCTCACTAGTGGATGACCCCAGCAACAGTTGGTCCCTCTCACTAGTGGATGACCCCAGCAACAGTTGGTCCCTCTCACTAGTGGATGACCCCAGCAACAGTTGGTCCTCTCACTAGTGGATGACCCCAGCAACAGTTGGTCCCTTCTCACTAGTGGATGACCCCAGCAACAGTTGGTCCCCTCACTAGTGGATGACCCCAGCAACAGTTGGTCCTCTCACTAGTGGATGACCCCAGCAACAGTTGGTCCCTCTCACTAGTGGATGACCCCAGCAACAGTTGGTCCCTCTCACTAGTGGATGACCCCAGCAACAGTTGGTCCCTCTCACTAGTGGATGACCCCAGCAACAGTTGGTCCCTCTCACTAGTGGATGACCCCAGCAACAGTTGGTCCCTCTCACTAGTGGATGACCCCAGCAACAGTTGGTCCTCTCACTAGTGGATGACCCCAGCAACAGTTGGTCCCCCTCACTAGTGGATGACCCCAGCAACAGTTGGTCCCTCTCACTAGTGGATGACCCCAGCAACAGTTGGTCCCTCTCACTAGTGGATGACCCCAGCAACAGTTGGTCCCTCTCACTAGTGGATGACCCCAGCAACAGTTGGTCCCTCTCACTAGTGGATGACCCCAGCAACAGTTGGTCCCTCTCACTAGTGGATGACCCCAGCAACAGTTGGTCCCTCTCACTAGTGGATGACCCCAGCAACAGTTGGTCCCTCTCACTAGTGGATGACCCCAGGAACAATTAATCCTCTCACCAGCTGATGCAGGGACCACTAGACACACACACACACACACACACATTCAGTAGCCTTGCTAGCCTGGAGTAGTGGAGTGTGGGTGTGTCGTAGTATCATCATCATGTTGATGTGTGGTATCAGTAGCCTTGCTAGCCTGGAGTAGTGGAGTGTGGGTGTGTCGTAGTATCATCATCATGTTGATGTGTGGTATCAGTAGTAACGTACCAGAGGGCACGACTGAACATGTCTACACATGATGTGAACATCTTGTGGGAAGTGAACACGGTGCTGGTGTGAGGCAACTTACGACACAGACTTCATCCTAACTTGGTGGTCTGATAATTGATACAGATAATTCAACCCAAATTCATCTTCAGTAATACCGTCTCACTATGAATATAACACAGAAGGAAAGTAGATTTAAGAATGTGTATGTGAGAGGGACTGGAGTTAGCAGTGTCTTTAAACTGTCTCCAGAGTATTCAATTAGCAGGTAACAATGTCTGCTGCCAAACATTAGATCAACATTCAAGTATGTGGAAATATTGACCAAGTTACACACATGATGCTACATATGATCAACACTACCATGTTCTTGTATGTTTGGTCGCCACACATGAGATGCAGCAAGGGTTAACATATACAAGCAGGAGGCCAGCAACACAAATAATACCGGAATTGAAAAAGTACAGTTACATGGAGAGGCTTTCCCAGGGATCAAAGATAAGTAAGTCGTGACTTGATCAAAAAACCTAAGTTTTTAAACTACGGTGATGACGTAGACAGTAAACAGTTCTTCGAAAGATGTCGGGTCAGAACAACCAGATGACATAACATGAACCAAGATGATAACTTATTGAAGAACATGAACAACATAACAGTGGTAGAGCTATGTAATAATAATAAGATGAACGAGCAGGGACAACATACACCATCTTACTTGTCTCTACGATGGTACACAAGATGTGAGGCCGCTACGAGGACAAGCCTCCCCCCCCCCCCCCGCCACACTCGTTGAGAGGTTGTAGTGGCAAGCAATGTGATGACCTGAGACGTGTGCACGGTTGCCAGAGCAGAGCTCTTGTACATGGAGGAGAAAGTGGACTTTAGTGTGAGTGAGGAAGACATACATGTTGGGAGGAAGGTTCCTCTCTCCCTGAACCTGGTGTCTGCCAACCATGACTGTGTTATGGTGATCTACATCATTATCCAGCAGGTTAGTGTGTCACTACCAACTCTCACCTAACCTGACCTAACCTAACCTAACCATGGTGATCTGCATCATTATCCAGCAGGTTAGTGTGCCACTACCAACTCTCACCTAACCTAACCTAACCTAACCTAACCTAACCATGGTGATCTGCATCATTATCCAGCAGGTTAGTGTGCCACTACCAACTCTCACCTAACCTAACCTAACCTAACCTAACCTAACCATGGTGATCTGCATCATTATCCAGCAGGTTAGTGTGCCACTACCAACTCTCACCTGACCTAACCTAACCTAACCTAACCTAACCATGGTGATCTGCATCATTATCCAGCAGGTTAGTGTGCCACCATCAACTCTCACCTAACCTAACCTAACCTAACCTGACCTAACCTAACCTAACCTGACCTAACCTGACCTGACCTAACCTAACCTGACCTAACCTAACCTAACCTAACCTGACCTAACCTTACCTGACCTAACCTAACCTAACCTGACCTAACCTAACCTGACCTGACCTAACCTGACCTGACCTAACCTAACCTGACCTAACCTGACCTGACCTAACCTGACCTGACCTAACCTAACCTGACCTAACCTAACCTGACCTAACCTGACCTAACCTAACCTAACCTTACCTGACCTAACCTGACCTGACCTAACCTGACCTAACCTGACCTAACCTGACCTGACCTAACCTAACCTGACCTGACCTAACCTTACCTGACCTAACCTAACGTGACCTAACCTAACGTGACCTAACCTAACCTAACCTAACTGTCAACTGAAAAAATGGCGAGAACACCACATGAGAGGATGGTAGTGACCACTGGATTGTGTCTTGTTGGCAACTTGGTCAACACCACCAAGTAGTGATGATGATGGTCCCTGACCCACCCACCCACCCGGGTGTGGTGTGGGGCAGGGGTCACCTGGCACCATAACGCGGGTCACACAACCCAACCTGTGTGGGTCACTCTTGATGGTCCACCACACTGACCTTAATGACGACCCTCCTCACTACGACCTGGTTAATACCACCTCACCACACCACCACCACACTACATAACACCACACCATACCACTACACCACACTACACCACACTACACCATACTACACCATACCACTACACCACACCACACCACTACACCACACTACACCATACCACTACACCACACCATACCACTACACCACACTACACCATACCACTACACCACACTACACCACTACACCACACTACACACTACACCACACTACACCACTACCACATCACTACAACATACCACTACACCACACCATACCACTACACCACACTACACCACTACACCACACTACACACTACACCACTACCACATCACTACACCACACTACACCACTACCACATCACTACACCATACCACTACACCACACCATACCACTACACCACACCACACCATACCACTACACCACACCACACCACTACACCACACTACACCACTACCACATCACTACACCATACCACTACACCACACCATACCACTACATCACACCATACCACTACATCACACCATACCACTACACCACACCATACCACTACATCACACCACACCACTACACCACAACACACCACTACATCACACCACACAACTACACCACAACACCACACCATACCATCACCACACCACACAACTACATCACATCACACCACTACACCACAACACACCACTACACCACACCACACAACTACACCACAACACCAAACCATACCATCACCACACCACACCACTACATCACACCACACCACTACACCACAACACACCACTACACCACACCACACAACTACACCACAACACCACACCATACCATCACCACACCACACCACTACATCACACCACACCACTACACCATAACACACCACAACACCACACCATACCATCACCACACCACACCACTACATCACACCACACCACTACACCACAACACACCACTACATCACACCACACCACTACACCACAACACACCACTACATCACACCACACCACTACACCACAACACACCACTACACCACAACACACCACTACACCACACCACACAACTACACCACAACACCACACCATACCATCACCACACCACACCACTACACCACACCACACAACTACACCACAACACCACACCATACCATCACCACACCACACCACTACATCACACCACACCACTACATCACACCACACCACTACACCACAACACCACACCATACCAACATTACCACCACCACACCACACCACACCACTACATCACACCACACCACTACATCACACCATACCACTACATCACACCATACCACTACACCACACCATACCACTACACCACACCATACCACTACATCACACCACACCACTACACCACAACACACCACTACACCACACCACACAACTACACCACAACACCACACCATACCATCACCACACCACACCACTACATCACACCACACCACTACATCACACCATCACCACACCACACCACACCATCACCAACAGCACCTCACCACAGCACACGTCAGGATAGTACAGGAGGGGTACAGTTTGCTGTGTGGGAAAACCTGCCTCCACAATGATGAGCGACCGACCCGTCAGACCTGAGTCTTTCATGAGGTGATTATAAACCCAACCTCACACAGCCTACGTCACGTGATCACCTGCTGTTTGTTATTACTGAGGTTTGGACTGCCATACGGTCATCTGGTGGACTGCCTTGCTCTCCTATGGCTCATGTCTGGCCTTGTGTCATCACACCTGACCTCCAAACTCTTTGATCGTTCCATCACAAACTCTTGACACAGCTCGTATGGTAGAGTATGGCAGCCGAGGAGGACATACACCTAGAGTATGGCAGCCGAGGAGGACATACACCTAGAGTATGGCAGCCGAGGAGGACATACACCTAGAGTATGGCAGCCGAGGAAGACATACACCTGGGGTATGGCAGCCGAGGACATACACCTGGGGTATGGCACCCGAGGAGGACATGCACCAGGGGTATGGCAGCCGAGGAGGACATACACCTGGGGTATGCAGCCGAGGAGGAATACACCTGGGGTATGGCAGCCGAGGAGGACATACACCTGGGGTAGTGGCAGCCGAGGGAGGACTTACACCTGGGGTATTGGCAGCCGAGGAGAGACATACACCTGGGGTATGGCAGCCGAGGAGGACATACACCTGGGGTTGGCAGCCGAGGAGGACATACACCTGGGGTATGGCAGCCGAGGAGGACAATACACCTGGGGTATGCATCGAGGATCGGGGTTCGAGGAGACATACACCTGGGGGTATTGGCAGCCGAGGAGGTCTGTAGGCCGATGGAGACTGGGGTATGGCAGCCGAGGAGGACATACACCTGGGGTATGGCAGAGCGAGGAGGACATACACCTGGGGTATGGCAGCCTGAGTGAGGACATACACCTGGGGTATGGCAGCCGAGGAGGACATACACCAGGGGTATGGCAGCCGAGGAGCACATACACCTGGGGTATGGCAGCCGAGGACATACACCTTGGGGTATGGCAGCCGAGGAGGACATACACCAGGGGTATGGCAGCCGAGGACATACACCTGGGGTATGGCAGCCGAGGAGGACATACACCAGGGGTATGGCAGCCGAGGAGGACATACACCTGGGGTATGGCAGCCGAGGAGGACATACACCAGGGGTATGGCAGCCGAGGAGAACATACACCTGGGGTATGGCAGCCGAGGAGGACATACACCAGGGGTATGGCAGCCGAGGAGGACATACACCAGGGGTATGGCAGCCGAGGAGGACATACACCTGGGGTATGGCAGCCGAGGAGGACATACACCTGGGGTATGGCAGCCGAGGAGAACATACACCTGGGGTATGGCAGCCGAGGAGAACATACACATGGAGTATGGCAGCCGAGGAGAACATACACCTGGGGTATGGCAGCCGAGGAGGACATACACTTGGGGTATGGCAGCCGAGGAGGACATACACCTGGGGTATGGCAGCCGAGGAGGACATACACCTGGGGTATGGCAGCCGAGGAGGACATACACCAGGGGTATGGCAGCCGAGGAGGACATACACCAGGGGTATGGCAGCCGAGGAGGACATACACTTGGGGTATGGCAGCCGAGGAGGACATACACCTGGGGTATGGCAGCCGAGGAGGACATACATCTGGGGTATGGCAGCCGAGGAGGACATACATCTGGGGTATGGCAGCCGAGGAGGACATACATCTGGCGTATGGCGGCCGAGGAGGACATACGTCCATCCACGTCTCGTGTACTAAGGAGATGATGAAGCAACATCATCGTACACCCACGTCTCGTGTACAGGTGACCTGGATGGTGCAGTTCAGGTGACCTGGATGGTGCAGTACAGGTGACCTGGATGGTGCAGTACAGGTGACCTGGATGGTGGAGTACAGGTGACCTGGGTGGTGCAGTACAGGTGACCTGGATGGTGTAGTACAGGTGACCTGGATGGTGCAGTACAGGTGACCTGGATGGTGTAGTACAGGTGACCTGGATGGTGCAGTACAGGTGCTTCATTCATGTAACACATACACACGTAACTCGTGAAATATCATGTTGACATTCAATCTTCAGGCTCCAAAGAAACCAGTGTTCACCTTCCCAAATGAAGAAGCCAATGTTCACCTCCTTCCCTAGTGAAGAAACCAATGTTCACCTTCTTCCCTAGTGAAGAAACCAATGTTCACCTTCCCTTGTTAAGAAACCAATATTCACCACCTTCCCTAGTAAAGAAACCAATGTTCATCACCTTCCCTAGTAAAGAAACCAATGTTCACCTTCTTCCCTAGTGAAGAAACCAATGTTCATCACCTTCCCTAAAGAAACCAGTGTTCACCTTCTCAAATGAAGAAACCAATGTTCATCACCTTCCCTAGTAAAGAAACCAATGTTCATCACCTTCCCTAGTAAAGAAACCAATGTTCATCACCTTCCCTAGTAAAGAAACCAATGTTCATCACCTTCCCTAGTAAAGAAACCAATGTTCATCACCTTCCCTAGTAAAGAAACCAATGTTCATCACCTTCACTAGTAAAGAAAACAATGTTCACCACCTTCCCTAGTAAAGAAACCAATGTTCATCACCTTCCCTAGTAAAGAAACCAATGTTCACCACCTTCCCTAGTAAAGAAACCAATGTTCACCACCTTCCCTAGTAAAGAAACCAATGTTCATCACCTTCCCTAGTAAAGAAACCAATGTTCACCACCTTCCCTAGTAAAGAAACCAATGTTCATCACCTTCCCTAGTAAAGAAACCAATGTTCACCACCTTCCCTAGTAAAGAAACCAATGTTCACCACCTTCCCTAGTGAAAGAAACCAATGTTCACCACCTTCCCTAGTAAAGAAACCAATGTTCATCACCTTCCCTAGTAAAGAAACCAATGTTCATCACCTTCCCTAGTAAAGAAACCAATGTTCATCACCTTCCCTAGTAAAGAAACCAATGTTCATCACCTTCCCTAGTAAAGAAACCAATGTACATCACCTTCCCTAGTAAAGAAACCAATGTTCATCACCTTCCCTAGTAAAGAAACCAATGTTCACCACCTTCCCTAGTAAAGAAACCAATGTTCACCACCTTCCCTAGTAAAGAAACCAATGTTCACCACCTTCCCTAGTAAAGAAACCAATGTTCATCACCTTCCCTAGTAAAGAAACCAATGTTCATCACCTTCCCTAGTAAAGAAACCAATGTTCATCACCTTCCCTAGTGAAGAAACCAATGTTCATCACCTTCCCTAGTAAAGAAACCAATGTTCACCACCTTCCCTAGTAAAGAAACCAATGTTCATCACCTTCCCTAGTAAAGAAACCAATGTTCATCACCTTCCCTAGTAAAGAAACCAATGTTCATCACCTTCCCTAGTAAAGAAACCAATGTTCATCACCTTCCCTAGTAAAGAAACCAATGTTCATCACCTTCCCTAGTAAAGAAACCAATGTTCATCACCTTCCCTAGTAAAGAAACCAATGTTCACCACCTTCCCTAGTAAAGAAACCAATGTTCACCACCTTCCCTAGTAAAGAAACCAATGTTCATCACCTTCCCTAGTAAAGAAACCAATGTTCATCACCTTCCCTAGTAAAGAAACCAATGTTCATCACCTTCCCTAGTAAAGAAACCAATGTTCATCACCTCCCTAGTGAAGAAAGCAATGATTACTTCTCCTTATGGGCACGTGTTCAACTCCTTTCCACGTGAAGGAACACATTTGTTTGTCGTGGTGAACATATAACATTTACCATAAATACTGTCATTAGTATTGTCCAGATCAACTTTGCCAGGCCTTCCAGGTGTAGGGTACCAGCCATGTTTCTGTCGCCCTACTAACAACCTACTAACGAGCCAGTAAACAACCGTTACCGTTGTGGTGATCATCCACAACATTTGTACACATGTGATTCTTGGAGGCAAATGTTTGTCCACACGGTTGATGAAGTATGGACACTTCTGTAAACAACTTGTGATCTCCTCAGCGATGTAGAAAATGTCTACAAACAACTTGAGTGACGGAGGAAGTTCATAAGTTTGTGAAGCGACGCCGTCATGCCCGTCTCCTACTGAAGCAACACCTGTTCTCGACCCCTTCACCCACACCTGTCTGCTAACACCTGTTCTCGACCCCTTCACCCACACCTGTCTAGTAACACCTGTTCTCGACCCCTTCACCCACACCTGTCTGCTAACACCTGTTCTCGACCCCTTCACCCACACCTGTCTGCTAACACCTGTTCTCGACCCCTTCACCCACACCTGTCTAGTAACACCTGTTCTCGACCCCTTCACCCACACCTGTCTGCTAAACACCTGTTCTCGACCCCTTCACCCACACCTGTCTGCTAACACCTGTTCTCGACCCCTTCACCCACACCTGTCTAGTAACACCTGTTCTCGATCCCTTCACCCACACCTGTCTGCTAACACCTGTTCTCGACCCCTTCACCCACACCTGTCTGCTAACACCTGTTCTCGACCCCTTCACCCACACCTGTCTGCTAACACCTGTTCTCGACCCCTTCACCCACACCTGTCCGCTAACACCTGTTCTCGACCCCTTCACCCACACCTGTCTAGTAACACCTGTTCTCGACCCCTTCACCCACACCTGTCTAGTAACACCTGTTCTCGACCCCTTCACCCACACCGTCTGCTAACACCTGTCTCGACCCCTTCACCACACCTGTCCGCTAACACCTGTTCTCGACCCCTTCACCCACACCTGTCTGCTAACACCTGTTCTCGACCCCTTCACCCACACCTGTCTGCTAACACCTGTTCTCGACCCCTTCACCCACACATTATGTCTATTAACACCTGTTCTCGACCCCTTCACCCACACATTATGTCTATTAACACCTGTTCTCGACCCCTTCACCCACATATGTCTATTAACACCTGTTCTCGACCCCTTCACCCACATATGTCTATTAACATCTGTTCTCGACCGGTATACGCCTTTACTGACTAAACTTAACCATGTGGCATCTGTTTACCAAGTTTACTTTTCCAATTTACCTACAAACCAAAATACAACCAATACAACCGCTCGACCACCACCAGGCAGGTGTCTCCTGCAGCACATGATAACATCAAACATGTAAGTAATTATACCAAGATAAACAATGAAATACTCATAACAATCACATAGAAATATCAAATATGAATACTTTTATATGTATGCCACTATCTCAATCATAATAATAATAATAATAATAATAACAATAATAATAATAATAATAATAATAATAATAATAATAATAATAATAAACAACTTTCCACATATAATAACCAAACCATGATGGTCCACAATTGGCAGATGTCGCCAGAAGCAGGACGGTGCTCTACCTGTCCGATAACTGTAATTAAGGCAACACCAGGTAATTATGGCCGGCTGGGTGGGGAGGTCGTCCACAACACATGGTGACTGATGATCACCACGTACACTACTGTTATCACCTCCATGTATCTTCACTCACAACCTCACATGTATCTTCACTCACAACCTCACATGTATCTTCACTCACAACCTCACATGTATCTTCACTCACAACCTCATATGTATCTTCACTCACAACCTCACATGTATCTTCACTCACAACCTCACATGTATCTTCACTCACAACCTCACATGTATCTTCACTCACAACCTCACATGTATCTTCACTCACAACCTCACATGTATCTTCACTCACAACCTCACATGTATCTTCACTCACAACCTCATATGTATCTTCACTCACAACCTCACATGTATCTTCACTCACAACCTCACATGTATCTTCACTCACAACCTCACATGTATCTTCACTCACAACCTCACATGTATCTTCACTCACAACCTCACATGTATCTTCACTCACAACCTCACATGTATCTTCACTCACAACCTCATATGTATCTTCACTCACAACCTCACATGTATCTTCACTCACAACCTCACATGTATCTTCACTCACAACCTCACATGTATCTTCACTCACAACCTCACATCTCAACATTTCCTTAAGTTTTGTCTTCATTGACAAATCTGGACCTCTTTGCACACCTGGCCACCATGGTGTGGGAGCCGCTCGGTAGTGCCAGGTTTGCACACCTGGCCACCATGGTGTGGGAGCCGCTCGGTAGTGCCAGGGTTTGCCAGGCTGGCCACGACCGTAGTCTGTGGCCTCAGAGACGCTTTCATGGTAGCTGCCACGACGCTCACTCACGATGAGGGTAACGGCACCAGTCAATTATAATGATGCATCCCGACACTGAACCATGTCAGTACGACCCCAGGCCAGGATGGCCAACCATCATCACACACTAATGGTCGTATTACTGTTCTCTCGTACCATCTCAGTACGACCCCAGGCCAGGATGGCCAACCATCATCACACACTAATGGTCGTATTACTGTTCCCTCGTACCATCTCAGTACGACCCCAGGCCAGGATGGCCAACCATCATCACACACTAATGGTCGTATTACTGTTCCCTCGTACCATCCACCTCCAGTCGTCCACCTTGCTATCAACATGACCAAGTGGACCAGCAGTGGGGAAGTGTCTCCACACATCAAGTGGGAAGGTCATGCAAGACTAGCATCATCATGCACAACTTGGCTGGTCATGCAAGACTAGCATCATCATGCACAACTTGGCTGGTCATGCAAGACTAGCATCATCATGCACAACTTGGCTGGTCATGCAAGACTAGCATCATCATGCACAACTTGGTTGGTCATGCAAGACTAGCATCATCATGCACAACTTGGCTGGTCATGCAAGACGAGCATCATCATGCACAACTTGGCTGGTCATGCAAGACTAGCATCATCATGCACAACTTGGCTGGTCATGCAAGACTAGCATCATCATGCACAACTTGGCTGGTCATGCAAGACTAGCATCATCATGCACAACTTGGCTGGTCATGCAAGACTAGCATCATCATGCACAACTTGGCTGGTCATGCAAGACTAGCATCATCATGCACAACTTGGTTGGTCATGCAAGACTAGCATCATCATGCACAACTTGGCTGGTCATGCAAGCCTAGCATCACCATGCACAACTTGGCTGGTCATGCAAGCCTAGCATCACCATGCACAACTTGGCTGGTCATGCAAGACTAGCATCATCATGCACAACTTGGCTGGTCATGCAAGCCTAGCATCACCATGCACAACTTGGCTGGTCATGCAAGACTAGCATACCATGCACAACTTGGCTGGTCATGCAAGACTAGCATCATCATGCACAACTTGGTTGGTCATGCAAGACTAGCATCATCATGCACAACTTGGCTGGTCATGCAAGACTAGCATCACCATGCACAACTTGGCTGGTCATGCAAGCCTAGCATCACCATGCACAACTTGGCTGGTCATGCAAGACTAGCATCATCATGCACAACTTGGCTGGTCATGCAAGCCTAGCATCACCATGCACAACTTGGCTGGTCATGCAAGCCTAGCATCACCATGCACAACTTGGCTGGTCATGCAAGACTAGCATCATCATGCACAACTTGGCTGGTCATGCAAACCTAGCATCACCATGCACAACTTGGCTGGTCATGCAAGACTAGCATACCATGCACAACTTGGCTGGTCATGCAAGACTAGCATCATCATGCACAACTTGGTTGGTCATGCAAGACTAGCATCATCATGCACAACTTGGCTGGTCATGCAAGCCTAGCATCACCATGCACAACTTGGCTGGTCATGCAAGCCTAGCATCACCATGCACAACTTGGCTGGTCATGCAAGCCTAGCATCACCATGCACAACTTGGCTGGTCATGCAAGCCTAGCATCACCATGCACAACTTGGCTGGTCATGCAAGACTAGCATACCATGCACAACTTGGCTGGTCATGCAAGCCTAGCATCACCATGCACAACTTGGCTGGTCATGCAAGACTAGCATCACCATGCACAACTTGGCTGGTCATGCAAGACTAGCATCATCATGCACAACTTGGCTGGTCATGCAAGCCTAGCATCACCATGCACAACTTGGCTGGTCATGCAAGACTAGCATCATCATGCACAACTTGGCTGGTCATGCAAGACTAGCATCATCATGCACAACTTGGCTGGTCATGCAAGACTAGCATCATCATGCACAACTTGGCTGGTCATGCAAGACTAGCATCACCATGCACAACTTGGCTGGTCATGCAAGACTAGCATCACCATGCACAACTTGGCTGGTCATGCAAGCCTAGCATCACCATGCACAACTTGGCTGGTCATGCAAGACTAGCATCATCATGCACAACTTGGTTGGTCATGCAAGACTAGCATCACCATGCACAACTTGGCTGGTCATGCAAGACTAGCATCATCATGCACAACTTGGCTGGTCATGCAAGACTAGCATCATCATGCACAACTTGGCTGGTCATGCAAGACTAGCATACCATGCACAACTTGGCAGGTCATGCAAGACTAGCATCACCATGCATAACTTGGCTGGTCATGCAAGACTAGCATCATCATGCACAACTTGGCTGGTCATGCAAGACTAGCATCACCATGCATAACTTGGCTGGTCATGCAAGCCTAGCATCACCATGCACAACTTGGCTGGTCATGCAAGACTAGCATCATCATGCACAACTTGGTTGGTCATGCAAGACTAGCATCACCATGCACAACTTGGCTGGTCATGCAAGACTAGCATCATCATGCACAACTTGGCTGGTCATGCAAGACTAGCATCATCATGCACAACTTGGCTGGTCATGCAAGACTAGCATACCATGCACAACTTGGCTGGTCATGCAAGACTAGCATCACCATGCATAACTTGGCTGGTCATGCAAGACTAGCATCATCATGC
This sequence comes from Panulirus ornatus, assembly GCF_036320965.1. Classification (NCBI taxonomy): domain Eukaryota; kingdom Metazoa; phylum Arthropoda; class Malacostraca; order Decapoda; family Palinuridae; genus Panulirus; species Panulirus ornatus. Next base: position 37,580,843 of record NC_092233.1, read on the forward strand.
ACAACTTGGCTGGTCATGCAAGACTAGCATCACCATGCATAACTTGGCTGGTCATGCAAGTCTAGCATCATCATGCACAACTTGGCTGGTCATGCAAGACTAGCATCATCATGCACAACTTGGCTGGTCATGCAAGACTAGCATACCATGCACAACTTGGCTGGTCATGCAAGACTAGCATCACCATGCATAACTTGGCTGGTCATGCAAGACTAGCATCATCATGCACAACTTGGCTGGTCATGCAAGACTAGCATCACCATGCATAACTTGGCTGGTCATGCAAGACTAGCATCATCATGCACAACTTGGCTGGTCATGCAAGACTAGCATCATCATGCACAACTTGGCTGGTCATGCAAGACTAGCATCACCATGCATAACTTGGCTGGTCATGCAAGACTAGCATCATCATGCACAACTTGGCTGGTCATGCAAGACTAGCATACCATGCACAACTTGGCTGGTCATGCAAGACTAGCATCATCATGCACAACTTGGCTGGTCATGCAAGCCTAGCATCATCATGCACAACTTGGCTGGTCATGCAAGACTAGCATACCATGCACAACTTGGCTGGTCATGCAAGACTAGCATCATCATGCACAACTTGGTAACACTGTGACTGCCCATCTGATCAACTTCATCAATGATCCTCGCCAACATGAAGGAATCATGCATGAAAACGTTCTCCAGCCATCTGTACCACCCATCCTGTACCACCCTGTACCACCCATCCTGTACCACCCTGTACCACTAACAATACAGACGTAATGAACCACCACTAACATTACAGACATAATGAACCACCACTAACATTCCATATTACCAACAAACAATCTAACAGTTTTCTTTCATTTCTTCGTTCATTAGAACAGAAAGGGAACAAAACTGTACAATCTTACGACAAGAATGATGACTTTACGAACAACAAGAACGGGAACACACAAGTTAGTTTTGATGACACATTCCACAGTGGTCGTAGCTCCTGCTGAAACTGCTTCTCAACACCTTCCTTCCGTCTTAACATGTTGTGGATGTTTCCCCCTGACCAAGACCCACGCCACTATGAGCAGGTTCCACACGTGGGTGTTTCCCCCTGACCAAGACCCACGCCACTATGAGCAGGTTCCACACGTGGATGTTTCCCCCTGACCAAGACCCACGCCACTATGAGCAGGTTCCACACGTGGGTGTTTCCCCCTGACCAAGACCCACGCCACTATGAGCAGGTTCCACATGTGGGTGTTTCCCCCTGACCAAGACCCACGCCACTATGAGCAGGTTCCACACGTGGGTGTTTCCCCCTGACCAACACCCACGCCACTATGAGCAGGTTCCACACGTGGGTGTTTCCCCCTGACCAACACCCACGCCACTATGAGCAGGTTCCACACGTGGGTGTTTCCCCCTGACCAAGACCCACGCCACTATGAGCAGGTTCCACACGTGGGTGTATCAGGTTCCCCTCCTAGTTGGTGTAAGACAACAATAGAGGGTTGACGTCACACATACTCTGCTCCTTCCTCTCACATTACTGCTTGTGATGGCCATGTTGCTACCTTCACTGTTGTTTCTCCCAGTACACACACAGTGTTGGTAAGTGGGTGGGTGAGGCCAGGCCTCGTAGGTGTTGAACCCATCATACACAGTGGTACACGTGTGTCCAGTGTTGTGCCAGGTTACACACAAGGGCATCTTGGTTCTCCGGAAAGTCACGTTCAATGTCAGCTCAGCCTTGGGATAAGATCACATCCACTTTCACGACCTTCCACGAGCCGCTGACCCGCTGCTTCTCGCCTGACATTCCATTTACGGCAACTTGAGCATTATTGTGATCAAAACACAACACTGCTCCTACTTGGCTTCACCCACCCGCCCACCCACCTGCTCTGACTGCGGCATAACAACAACTTGATCACAAATATGATTTTCCGGATGACTTGACGAGCCAGACATGATGCACTGAGACACGTACCTCACTCGTGAGGTGCGTGTCTCCACACATGTTCACCATAACTACACATATGTGAGCTACCATAACTACATACATGTTCACCATAACTACACATATGTGAGCTACCATAACTACACATATGTGAGTTACCATAACTACACATATGTGAGTTACCATAAGTACACATATGTGAGTTACCATAAGTACACATATGTGAGTTACCCACACATTCTCATCCTTCTCCAACTTGACCTTCCTTCCTTCCTTCACTGCCAATCCCAGGTCAAGTTTCTCTGGTTCTCTCCCTCAACATGGTCATCACACACAAGTCATCTTGCATGACACACATCTTGGTATGGGATCTTGGGTAATGCAGTGAGGGAGATGTTCTGCATGTGAACACTGCCTGAATCATGAACACTGAAGCCGCAGCTACACTGCCTGAATCATGAACACTGAAGCCGCAGCTACACTGCCTGAATCATGAACACTGAAGCCACCGCTACACTGCCTGAATCATGAACACTGAAGCCGCAGCTACACTGCCTGAATCATGAACACTGAAGCCGCAGCTACACTGCCTGAATCATGAACACTGAAGCCACCGCTACACTGCCTGAATCATGAACACTGAAGCCGCAGCTACACTGCCTGAATCATGAACACTGAAGCCGCAGCTACACTGCCTGAATCATGAACACTGAAGCCGCAGCTACACTGCCTGAATCATGAACACTGAAGCCACCGCTACACTGCCTGAATCATGAACACTGAAGCCGCAGCTACACTGCCTGAATCATGAACACTGAAGCCGCAGCTACACTGCCTGAATCATGAACACTGAAGCCACCGCTACACTGCCTGAATCATGAACACTGAAGCCGCAGCTACACTGCCTGAATCATGAACACTGAAGCCGCAGCTACACTGCCTGAATCATGAACACTGAAGCCGCAGCTACACTGCCTGTATCATGAACACTGAAGCCACCGCTACACTGCCTGAATCATGAACACTGAAGCCACCGCTACACTGCCTGAATCATGAACACTGAAGCCGCCGCTACACTGCCTGAATCATGAACACTGAAGCCGCAGCTACACTGCCTGAATCATGAACACTGAAGCCGCAGCTACACTGCCTGAATCATGAACACTGAAGCCGCAGCTACACTGCCTGAATCATGAACACTGAAGCCGCAGCTACACTGCCTGAATCATGAACACTGAAGCCGCAGCTACACTGCCTGAATCATGAACACTGAAGCCGCAGCTACACTGCCTGAATCATGAACACTGAAGCCGCAGCTACACTGCCTGAATCATGAACACTGAAGCCACCGCTACACTGCCTGAATCATGAACACTGAAGCCGCCGCTACACTGCCTGAATCATGAACACTGAAGCCGCCGCCACACTGCCTGAATCATGAACACTGAAGCCGCCGCTACACTGCCTGAATCATGAACACTGAAGCCGCCGCCACACTGCCTGAATCATGAACACTGAAGCCGCCGCGACACTGCCTGAATCATGAACACTGAAGCCGCCGCTACACTGCCTGAATCATGAACACTGAAGCCGCCGCCACACTGCCTGAATCATGAACACTGAAGCCGCCGCTACACTGCCTGAATCATGAACACTGAAGCCGCCGCCACACTGCCTGAATCATGAACACTGAAGCCGCCGCCACACTGCCTGAATCATGAACACTGAAGCCGCCGCTACACTGCCTGAATCATGAACACTGAAGCCGCCGCCACACTGCCTGAATCATGAACACTGAAGCCGCAGCTACACTACCTGAATCATGAACACTGAAGCCGCCTCTTAACTTTCTCTTTTCTTAGCTAAATAGATTCATAGTGTTCATTTCCCTGCCCACAAATCATTTTCGTACCTCGAGGCTGAACTTCTACATTCAGGTTTTTGGTCGAGTGACCAAAACTGAACACAATATTCAAGTTGAGGAAGAACCAATGAATTTAGAAGAGTAAGGATCAATTTCCCTGGACGTAAATTCGAAAGCTCTACCTAGGAATTCAAGAATATTGTTCGCTCTTCTCACAGCTTCTGTGTTCATTGCATATTTGCTTTTACGTCAACACATTATTACGCCCAAGTCATTTTCCTCATTTACCTTCTGCAGTTAATAGAATCAATACAGTAGTTTGCCTCTTCGTGTTTACTACTGCTATGTCCAACTCTACACTCATCAATATACATTTGCCACCTATGAACCACGTTCATCAATATACATTTGCCACATATGAACCACGTTCATCAATATACATTTGCCACCTATGAACCACGTTCATCAATATACATTTGCCACCTACGAACCACGTTCATCAATATACATTTGCCACCTATGAACCAAGTTCATCAGTTTGTCGATGTCAGTTTCAAGTTGTAGACGTTAAGTTCATTTGTCGATTAATTTCTCAGCTTTTCATCATCGGCGAATTTTGATATCTTGCAAAATTTGTAAACAATTTCCCTTCTTGTCCACTTAATAAGTTTATGATACGCTCGTTGTCTGTCTTGGACAATCGCATGTTTACCAAATGGCGTCCTAGCTACGTCTCTTCGTTGTATATCAACTGACTCATATTTCTCCCTTGTGTCTCCCCTGATGATGTGATTATTACATGAAAGTGCACTTGGGAACTTATCGTATTTCATGTTCCCGTGAAGTCACAGGAATATATATATATATATATATATATATATATATATATATATATATATATATATATATATATATATATATATATATATATTATGATACTGTGGTTTCCCTGTATTACACATAACAGCTAGAGAGTGTGAACAAATATGGCCTTTCTTGTCTGTTCGCAGTGTTACCTCACTGGAATATGAGGAGGAGGAGGAGGAGGAGGAAGAGGAGGGATGCTATTTCATTAGTGGCGGGGTGGCTACGGGAATGGATGAAGGCAGCAAGTATGAATATGCACACGTGTATATATGTATATGTCTGAGTATCTATACGTACACATACGTTGAAATGGACATGTATGTATATGTGCCTGTGTGGGCGTTTATGTGTATGTGGGTGGGTTGGGCCATTACTCGTCTGTTTCCTTGCGCTACCTCGCTGACGCAGGAGACGGCGATTAAGTATAATATATATGTATACATAAACACACACACGAGAAAGAGAACAGGTCCTAAGAATGATGGTTGCGGCACTCGGCTTGTTACGTCCAACCATCGTGAGGCTTGACCAGTAATCACAACTGTGTTGACCACAACCATCGTGAGGCTTAACCAGTAATCACAACTGTGTTGACCACAACCATCGTGAGGCTTGACCAGTAATCACAACTGTGTTGACCACAACCATCGTGAGGCTTGACCAGTAATCACAACTGTGTGTTGACCACAACCATCGTGAGGCTTGACCAGTAATCACAACTGTGTGTTGACCACAAGTCAGCCAGCTTCCTATCCATCTCAGTACAACTTCATCGATGGCATGTAACAATTTCTGGTTGTAACTTTCGATGTAGATCCTTACCGAAGGCTTTTTAAAAATATACATAGATGATATACATATCATACATGTTATATATACATATCATACATGTTATATATACACGTTGATTATATCATAAAATCTACATAGATGACATACATATCATACATGTTATATATACACGTTGATTATATCATACATGTTATATATACACGTTGATTATATCATACATGTTATATATACATGTTAATTATATCATAAAAGAAACCAAGCAGATTTACCACACGAGCGATTTCATGGAAACTCAAGTTAAGACTCGGTTATCAGTTGGTGGTCCTGTATATGGTTTGCAATTCCATCTCGAATGATGATTTCCATAAATATTCCCACATCAGATGTTTAGGTACTTGAACGATAATATCCAGCCAGTATACACGTAGCTTACTGAATATCACTTGTCTTTCCTCAGTATACACGTAGCTTCGTGAATATCACTTGTCTTTCCTCAGTATACACGTAGCTTCGTGAATATCACTTGTCTTTCCTCAGTATACACGTAGCTTCGTGAATATCACTTGTCTTTCCTCAGTATACACGTAGCTTACTGAATATCACATGTCTTTCCTCAGTATACACGTAGCTTCGTGAATATCACTTGTCTTTCCTCAGTATACACGTAGCTTACTGAATATCACATGTCTTTCCTCAGTATACACGTAGCTTACTGAATATCACTTGTCTTTCCTCAGTATACACGTAGCTTACTGAATATCACATGTCTTTCCTCAGTATACACGTAGCTTACTGAATATCACATGTCTTTCCTCAGTATACACGTAGCTTACTGAATATCACTTGTCTTTCCTCAGTATACACGTAGCTTACTGAATATCACATGTCTTTCCTCAGTATACACGTAGCTTACTGAATATCACATGTCTTTCCTCAGTATACACGTAGCTTCGTGAATATCACTTGTCTTTCCTCAGTATACACGTAGCTTCGTGAATATCACTTGTCTTTCCTCAGAATACACGTAGCTTCGTGAATATCACTTGTCTTTCCTCAGTATACACGTAGCTTACTGAATATCACATGTCTTTCCTCAGTATACACGTAGCTTCGTGAATATCACTTGTCTTTCCTCAGTATACACGTAGCTTACTGAATATCACATGTCTTTCCTCAGTATACACGTAGCTTACTGAATATCACATGTCTTTCCTCAGTATACACGTAGCTTACTGAATATCACTTGTCTTTCCTCAGTATACACGTAGCTTACTGAATATCACATGTCTTTCCTCAGTATACACGTAGCTTACTGAATATCACATGTCTTTCCTCAGTATACACGTAGCTTCGTGAATATCACTTGTCTTTCCTCAGTATACACGTAGCTTACTGAATACAACTTGTCTTTCCTCAGTATATCACTTGTCTTTCCTCAGTATACACGTAGCTTACTGAATACAACTTGTCTTTCCTCAGTATACACGTAGCTTCGTGAATATCACATGTCTTTCCTCAGTATACACGTAGCTTACTGAATATCACATGTCTTTCCTCAGTATACACGTAGCTTCGTGAATATCACATGTCTTTCCTCAGTATACACGTAGCTTCGTGAATATCACATGTCCTTCCTCAGTATACACGTAGCTTCGCGAATATCACATGTCTTTCCTCAGTATACACGTAGCTTACTGAATATCACATGTCTTTCCTCAGTATACACGTAGCTTCGTGAATATCACATGTCTTTCCTCAGTATACACGTAGCTTACTGAATATCGCTTGTCTTTCCTCAGTATACACGTAGCTTACTGAATATCACTTGTCTTTCCTCAGTATACACGTAGCTTCGTGAATATCACATGTCTTTCCTCAGTATACACGTAGCTTCGTGAATATCACTTGTCTTTCCTCAGTATACACGTAGCTTACTGAATACAACTTGTCTTTCCTCAGTATACACGTAGTTTACTGAATATCACTTGTCTTTCCTTAGTATACACGTAGCTTCGTGAATATCACATGTCTTTCCTCAGTATACACGTAGCTTCGTGAATATCACATGTCTTTCCTCAGTATACACGTAGCTTCGTGAATATCACTTGTCTTTCCTCAGTATACACGTAGCTTCGTGAATATCACTTGTCTTTCCTCAGTTTACACGTAGCTTCGTGAATATCACATGTCTTTCCTCAGTATACACGTAGCTTCGTGAATATCACATGTCTTTCCTCAGTATACACGTAGCTTCGTGAATATCACATGTCTTTCCTCAGTATACACGTAGCTTCGTGAATATCACATGTCTTTCCTCAGTATACACGTAGCTTCGTGAATATCACATGTCTTTTCTCAGTATACACGTAGCTTCGTGAATATCACATGTCTTTCCTCAGTATACACGTAGCTTCGTGAATATCACTTGTCTTTCCTCAGTATACACGTAGCTTCGTGAATATCACATGTCTTTCCTCAGTATACACGAAGCTTCGTGAATATCACTTGTCTTTCCTCAGTATACCCGTAGCTTCGTGAATATCACTTGTCTTTTCTCAGTATACACGTAGCTTCGTGAATATCACATGTCTTTCCTCAGTATACACGTAGCTTCGTGAATATCACTTGTCTTTCCTCAGTATACACGTAGCTTCGTGAATATCACTTGTCTTTTCTCAGTATACACGTAGCTTCGTGAATATCACTTGTCTTTCCTCAGTATACACGTAGCTTACTGAATATCACTGGTCTTTTCTCAGTATACACGTAGCTTCGTGAATATCACATGTCTTTCCTCAGTATACACGTAGCTTCGTGAATATCACTTGTCTTTCCTCAGTATACACGTAGCTTCGTGAATATCACTTGTCTTTCCTCAGTATACACGTAGCTTCGTGAATATCACTTGCATGTTTTACAAACTCGTGAGAAAAGTGCATGTCCTTGAGCCATTCACTCGTGCAAGATGTTATGCACATGTCCTCCTGTTCCCTTGTTGGACATACAACAAACTATATACCACTGACACGCACGTGACCTTTCCAATATGACATTAATTCACGTGTGAGATTAAGAGGCCAGTGTTTGTCACGCTGACTGAGGGAATAACACTCCACCTGACCCATCCTCCCACATCAGAACTTTTCTTTTTCCGGCACAAACTACAAACAGACCAAGAATTGTACTTTGCTGGATGTTCTTGTGTTACAGTTGCTTTCACTCTTCCCTGCCATGAAGCACGAGATCCAGGGAGGACCAGAAACTGGACCAACTCATGCAACGTACATGACGAGTTCTTATCATCAGTCAACTATCGTCAGCTTGCTCCATCATTCCTCTCTTCCGTCTTTCCTTCTCAAACATCAAGCCTTTTAACATAACACTTTCTCATAAACAACTGCGCAACGTCGAACACTATTTCCTATAATTTTCATTTCATAAGATATATATATATATATATATATATATATATATATATATATATATATATATATATATATATATATATATATATAAGGTTGATGTGCAGAGATCCATGAAGCAGCAGCAAGCAGAGGCGTGGCTGGCTGGCGGCCCACATGTGGCTGGCTGGCTGGCCACCTAACGTTACCACGCTCTGCATCACCGCCTTCCCGCCCTCCACTCCACACTAGGGTAAACACAACACTCACATGCAAGAGTTTTCTAATGGCAGTTCCAACGTGTGTCACATGGAGCAAAACCAAATCGTCGTAGCGCAAAATACACAATGCATTTCCAATGTATAACAACTATCAACATATATTGAGTCTAGACAAACAGACTTACGTTATGTTGAGGTCAACGTAACGCATTCACCAGCTGCCCACGGGTCGTCGGGGCGAGGCATCGCTCCACACTTGAATAAATGTATATCCTTCCCCAGGCTGGGTCTGCTCCATATGGGTACCTGCCTTAACTTAGTGCATATATATATATATATATATATATATATATATATATATATATATATATATATATATATATATATATATATATTTTTTTTTTTATACTTTGTCGCTGTCTCCCGCGTTTGCGAGGTAGCGCAAGGAAACAGACGAAAGAAATGGCCCAACCCCCCCCCCCCCCTCCACATGTACATACACACGTCCACACACGCAAATATACATACCTACACAGCTTTCCATGGTTTACCCCAGACGCTTCACATGCCTTGATTCACTCCACTGACAGCACGTCAACCCCTGTATACCACATCGCTCCAATTCACTCTATTCCTTGCCCTCCTTACACCCTCCTGCATGTTCAGGCCCCGATCACACAAAATCTTTTTCACTCCATCTTTCCACCTCCAATTTGGTCTCCCTCTTCTCCTCGTTCCCTCCACCTCCGACACATATATCCTCTTGGTCAATCTTTCCTCACTCATTCTCTCCATGTGCCCAAACCATTTCAAAACACCCTCTTCTGCTCTCTCAACCACGCTCTTTTTATTTCCACACATCTCTCTTACCCTTACGTTACTTACTCGATCAAACCACCTCACACCACACATTGTCCTCAAACATCTCATTTCCAGCACATCCATCCTCCTGCGCACAACTCTATCCATAGCCCACGCCTCGCAACCATACAACATTGTTGGAACCACTATTCCTTCAAACATACCCATTTTTGCTTTCCGAGATAATGTTCTCGACTTCCACACATTTTTCAAGGCTCCCAACATTTTCGCCCCCTCCCCCACCCTATGATCCACTTCCGCTTCCATGGTTCCATCCGCTGCCAGATCCACTCCCAGATATCTAAAACACTTCACTTCCTCCAGTTTTTCTCCATTCAAACTCACCTCCCAATTGACTTGACCCTCAACCCTACTGTACCTAATATATATATATATATATATATATATATATATATATATATATATATATATATATATATATATATATATATATATATATATATATAGCGCTAATGTGATGATCTTCATTTTGGGAGTCAGTTGGGCGTGCCGTCTCAGATAACATGTTAAGTTTCCCCACAAGAACACATGCAGAACCCAAGTAATGGGTAAACACAGAACCATGACATGTTCTGCCTCCAGGCACGAACTGCAACCCACACGATATGTTTCCTGGTTTTCCCCTCTGGCGAAAGAAAGTCCGGACCTGTTTAGAAAATGTCTCATTAAACAGAATTACCTGATTAATCTAGTCGTCAGCTTATAATCCTCGACAGATATATATTCATCTCTATATACAGTAAATATGTAATGAAGGCAAGACTGGTGTCATTAAGTGGTTATTGTGTAATAACAGGAGGGTACGTACAGAAGTTCAACATGTCATCACGGAAGGACTGTTCTATAATCACATTATAGCACATATTCCTTGTCTTAATACCGGATCTTTGTAAGTCGTTGTATTGTGAGGATAATGACTTCTCTGGTCATAACAGCAGACCGACATACACAACATCAACAACTGTACGACTACGTAGTGTAACAAGAGCGAGCCAGAGGCCGACGTGTATGAGGCAACACGTCATCATCATGACCAGCTGTACAGCCTGCACAAGTAGGCTATGGACGACAAGGTGATGATGAGCAGAGCCTGTATGTTCCTTAGTAACGAAGGCAGCACCAACACCACACCCGACACCACACCTCAACCCCCTCACTCACACTGTGGCTTCAACACTCATGATGCAACCATCATCAGACTACAAGCTCTCCCTCCCTACCTCTCCCAACCTCACTGCAACACACACAAGCAACACTGTGGCTTGAACTCTCATGATGCAACCATCATCAGACTACAAGCTCTCCCTCCCTACCTCTCCCAACCTCGCTGCAACACACGCAAGCAACCCACCCATCAGTGTTACATTCACCAAAGCCTGGCTTCACCATACATTACTACATGTTCAAGAAACACAGTGTTACATTCTACAAGATCTGGCATACCTGTACAACACTGTACAACCAAGAAACACAGTGTTACAGTGTACATGACCTGACATACCTTCACAACACTGTACGACCAAGGAACACAGTGTTACACTGTACATGACCTGACATACCTACACAACACTGTACGACCAAGGAACACAGTGTTACACTGTACATGACCTGACATACCTTCACAACATTGTACGACCAAGGAACACAGTGTTACACTGTACATGACCTGACATTCCTACACAACACTGTACGACCAAGGAACACAGTGTTACACTGTACATGACCTGACATTCCTACACAACACTGTACGACCAAGGAACACAGTGTTACACTGTACATGACCTGACATTCCTACACAACACTGTACGACCAAGGAACACAGTGTTACACTGTACATGACCTGACATTCCTACACAACACTGTACGACCAAGGAACACAGTGTTACACTGTACATGACCTGACATTCCTACACAACACTGTACGACAAAGGAACAATCTTATACTGTACATGACTTTGCAAGGAAAACCAGTTGCGTGTCAGAAGCGGCCACCAGGCCACACTCAGTGTTACAGTTAGCATACCAGAAGCGGCCACCAGGCCACACTCAGTGTTACAGTTAGCATGCCAGAAGCGGCCACCAGGCCACACTCAGTGTTACAGTTAGCATACCAGAAGCGGCCACCAGGCCACACTCAGTGTTACAGTTAGCATACCAGAAGCGGCCACCAGGCCACACTCAGTGTTACAGTTAGCATGCCAGAAGCGGCCACCAGGCCACACTCAGTGTTACAGTTAGCATGCCAGAAGCGGCCACCAGGCCACACTCAGTGTTACAGTTAGCATGCCAGAAGCGGTCACCAGGCCACACTCAGTGTTACAGTTAGCATACCAGAAGCGGCCACCAGGC
>NC_092233.1:37598166-37800666 GCF_036320965.1 Panulirus ornatus
ATGAATCAAATATGTGGTGTTGGATGAATCAAATATGTGGTGTTGGATATGTGGTGATGGATGAATCAAATGTGTGTGGTGTTGGTTGAATCAAATATGTGGTGTTGGATGAATCAAATATGTGGTGATGGATGTATCAAATATGTGGTGTTGGATGAATCAAATATGTGGTGTTGGATGAATCAAATATGTGGTGTTAGATGAATCAAATATGTGGTGTTGGATGAATCAAATATGTGGAGTTGGATGAATAAAAAATGTGGTGATGGATGAATCAAATATGTGTTGGATGAATCAAATATGTGGTGATGGATGAATCAAATGTGTGGTGTTGGATGAATCAAATATGTGGTGTTGGATGAATCAAATATGTGGTGATGGATGAATCAAATGTGTGGTGTTGGATGAATCAAATATATGGTGTTGGATGAATCAAATATGTGGTGATGGATGAATCAAATATGTGGTGATGGATGAATCAAACATGTGTGGTGATGGATGAATCAAATATGTGTGGCGATGGATGAATCAAATATGTGTGGTGATGGATGAATCAAATATGTGTGGTGATGGATGAATCAAATATGTGTGGTGATGGATGAATCAAATGTGTGGTGATGGATGAATCAAATGTGTGGTGACGGATGAATCAAATATGTGGCGATGGATGAATCAAATATGTGTGGTGATGGATGAATCAAATATGTGTGGTGATGGATGAATCAATTGTGTGGTGATGGATGAATCAAATATGTGTGGTGTTGGATTAATCAATTGTGTGGTGATGGATGAATCAAATATGTGTGTTGGATGAATCAATTGTGTGGTGATGGATGAATCAAATATGTGTGGTGATGGATGAATCAAATATGTGTGGTGATGGATGAATCAATTGTGAGGTGATGGATGAATCAAATATGTGTGGTGTTGGATGAATCAAATATGTGTGGTGATGGATGAATCAAATATGTGTGGTGTTGGATGAATCAATTGTGTGGTGATGGATGAATCAAATATGTGTGGTGTTGGATGAATCAATTGTGTGGTGATGGATGAATCAAATATGTGTGGTGTTGGATGAATCAATTGTGTGGTGATGGATGAATCAAATATGTGTGGTGTTGGATGAATCAATTGTGTGGTGATGGATGAATCAAATGTGTGGTGATGGATGAATCAAATAAACTTAAAAGAGGATTTGGTTAAAGTGAACAGCATAGATAAGTTGTAACTGCTAAGAATGTTTAAGAGAAGGAGCTCTACGAGAGTAAACTCCTTCCCCGTACACCACAAATAGGTAAGTATACACACACACACACACACACACACACACACACGAGTGAAAACATTCGTGGCCATACAGTTCAAACAGGTCACGACAGAAACACCCACACCAACCAGACTGAGTCAGAGCAGAACATAAGAGGTAAACCAAGTGTCGCTGGTTAGCCTTCAGAGTGAGAGTAAACTTCCGCTGTAACATCTGCCCAAGGTTACCCAGCCACCACACAACTCTCACACTCACTCCTCTCCAGGCAACACAATGGTAAGATTAAGCACAAGGTGCACTTCCTGACATTGTCACCAGACCAGCTACCTACGTGTGTGTGTGTGTGTGGGGGGGGGGTAAACAACGGAACACTGGGCGTTGAGCTGCGAATACCAACTCGGTCAGCCACTCAGTGTGTGGCTCCTCCCACAGAACCTCCTCTGCTTCAGCACTATGAGCCACACATCACAACACCATGGTACTGCAGTGTAAGACGCAAGTCCTGTGTGAAAACATCCTTACCCTTCCACAACACATCACAACACTGACCATCAATCACAACAACACTGCATCAAAACTACAAAATACAACTCCGCAATGTAGCAAGTATACCACCACACAACAACATCCTCATCCTAACACTACAACTCATCATCACAACACTATCCTCGAGCACCACAATCATCCTAACACTACAACTCATCATCACAACACTATCCTCGAGCACCACAATCATCCTAACACTACAACTCATCATCACAACACTATCCTCGAGCACCACAATCATCCTAACACTACAACTTATCATCACAACACTATCCTCGAGCACCACAATCATCCTAACACTACAACTCATCATCATAACACTATCCTCGAGCACCACAATCATCCTAACACTACAACTCATCATCACAACACTATCCTCGAGCACCACAATCATCCTAACACTACAACTCATCATCACAACACTATCCTCGAGCACCACAATCATCCTAACACTACAACTCATCATCACAACACTATCCTCGAGCACCACAATCATCCTAACACTACAACTTATCATCACAACACTATCCTCGAGCACCACAATCATCCTAACACTACAACTCATCATCACAACACTATCCTCGAGCACCACAATCATCCTAACACTACAACTCATCATCACAACACTATCCTCGAGCACCACAATCATCCTAACACTACAACTCATCATCACAACACTATCCTCGAGCACCACAATCATCCTAACACTACAACTCATCATCACAACACTATCCTCGAGCACCACAATCATCCTAACACTACAACTCATCATCACAACACTATCCTCGAGCACCACAATCATCCTAACACTACAACTTATCATCACAACACTATCCTCGAGCACCACAATCATCCTAACACTACAACTCATCATCACAACACTATCCTCGAGCACCACAATCATCCTAACACTACAACTCATCATCACAACACTATCCTCGAGCACCACAATCATCCTAACACTACAACTCATCATCACAACACTATCCTCGAGCACCACAATCATCCTAACACTACAACTCATCATCACAACACTATCCTCGAGCACCACAATCATCCTAACACTACAACTCATCATCACAACACTATCCTCGAGCACCACAATCATCCTAACACTACAACTCATCATCACAACACTATCCTCGAGCACCACAATCATCCTAACACTACAACTCATCATCACAACACTATCCTCGAGCACCACAATCATCCTAACACTACAACTCATCATCACAACACTATCCTCGAGCACCACAATCATCCTAACACTACAACTCATCATCACAACACTATCCTCGAGCACCACAATCATCCTAACACTACAACTCATCATCATAACACTATCCTCGAGCACCACAATCATCCTAACACTACAACTCATCATCATAACACTATCCTCGAGCACCACAATCATCCTAACACTACAACTCATCATCACAACACCAACCTGGAGCACCACAATCATCCTAACACTACAACTCATCATCACAACACTATCCTCGAGCACCACAATCATCCTAACACTACAACTCATCATCACAACACTATCCTCGAGCACCACAATCATCCTAACACTACAACTTATCATCACAACACTATCCTCGAGCACCACAATCATCCTAACACTACAACTCATCATCATAACACTATCCTCGAGCACCACAATCATCCTAACACTACAACTTATCATCACAACACTATCCTCGAGCACCACAATCATCCTAACACTACAACTCATCATCACAACACTATCCTCGAGCACCACAATCATCCTAACACTACAACTTATCATCACAACACTATCCTCGAGCACCACAATCATCCTAACACTACAACTCATCATCACAACACCAACCTGGAGCACCACAATCATCCTAACACTACAACTCATCATCACAACACTATCCTCGAGCACCACAATCATCCTAACACTACAACTCATCATCACAACACTATCCTCGAGCACCACAATCATCCTAACACTACAACTCATCATCACAACACTATCCTCGAGCACCACAATCATCCTAACACTACAACTTATCATCACAACACTATCCTCGAGCACCACAATCATCCTAACACTACAACTTATCATCACAACACTATCCTCGAGCACCACAATCATCCTAACACTACAACTCATCATCACAACACTATCCTCGAGCACCACAATCATCCTAACACTACAACTCATCATCACAACACTATCCTCGAGCACCACAATCATCCTAACACTACAACTCATCATCACAACACTATCCTCGAGCACCACAATCATCCTAACACTACAACTCATCATCACAACACTATCCTCGAGCACCACAATCATCCTAACACTACAACTCATCATCACAACACCAACCTGGAGCACCACACTACATAACCTGAGCACATCACAACACGAGTGCCCATCACCAAGACCTTCGTCCAGTCAACAGGCACCTCACCTGCTCCTCCTCCCCAGCACCAGAGGCCATGACGCGTCACGTGGGGCGGGGCGGGAGGCCACACCTGTGCAGGCACCACACCTGGCCACCTGCCTCAAAAAGAATGTAACCTAAATTATGGTTATCTACAGTTAACTGTTACACTAACACACGTTACGTTACCTCGAGGACAAGTGTTACGTTACCTCGGTGACACGCGTTACGTTACCTCGGGGACAAGTGTTACGTTACCTCGGTGACACGCGTTACGTTACCTCGGGGACAAGTGTTACGTTACCTCGGTGACACGCGTTACGTTACCTCGGGGACAAGTGTTACGTTACCTCGGTGACACGCGTTACGTTACCTCGGGGACAAGTGTTACGTTACCTCGAGGACACGCGTTACGTTACCTCGGGGACAAGTGTTACGTTACCTCGAGGATAAGTGTTACGTTCCCTTCATGACATGATGACAGGAGTAACGTTAGTACCTACAACAGTAACGTGGTAGCATGAGTTACGTTACGTAGACTCTGGTGGTCCTGGAGGTGGACATGACACGTGACCAAGCAACAGAAAATGTGAGGTGTAAAGTCCCTTACAAGGTCCTCCCAGCCCTAAGGGGCCATAATATGACAACCCTCACCCAGGAGACGAGGCAGCAGCCCTGACCACAGGGTCAGGTCAGGTCAGGTTTTGGGGTCGTCAAGCCACCAGCGATGTTGTCAGATCAAGTGATGGTGGCAGGTGTGGGTGGACCAGGGGAGGTGGAGACTGGGCACCACGGGAGGCAGGCTGCCTTGCCACACCCGAGCCACCAACCTCAGCCATCAATGAGACAATCATCAAATCTAATACGTTTTAGGTAACCCGACCCACAAGACAGGGACGCGAACATTTCCTGAAAATGCCTTGATTTACATTAATCATCTCAATCACACAATTCTGTCATAATGTAGTTAGTAAGGTCGCCAACACTACAGGATCACACGTATATCCTGTACTCAAATACCATCTTACAAACACACTTTACACCAGCATGTGTATAACACAACTACCCACACCACCCGGTCTTTGCAACGATCATTAAAGGAACATTAATATATATTTTACATACGTATGTTTTCATTATTGTGAGCAACAGGTCGGATCTTGTAAACATCAGGTTGAATCTTGTGAGCAACAGGTCGAATCTTGTAACCAACAGGTTGAATTTTCTAAAGAGGTCGAATCTTCTGAACAGGTCCAATCTTGTGAGCAACAAGAAGAATCTCGTAAACAACAGGTCGAATCTTGTAAACAACAGATCGAATCATGTGAGCAACAGGTCGAATCTTGTAAACAACTAGAATCTTGGAAACAACATGTCGAGTCTTCTAAACAACAGGTCGGATCTTGTAAACAACAGGTCGAATCTCGTAAACAACAGGTAGAATCTCGTAAATAACAGGTCGAATCTTGTGGGCAATAGGTCGATTTTTTAACAACAGGTCGAATCTCGTAAATAACAAGTCGAATCTTGTGGGCAATAGGTCGATTTTTGTAAACAACAGGTCGAATCTCGTAAACAACAGGTAGAATGTTGTGAGCAACAGGCTGAATTTTGTAAACGACAGGTCGACTCGGGCAAACATATTTGCCAGTGGTAATAAGGGTAAAATACAACTAAAACAGTTTTAAACACCAAACTTCGTTCCTTCTATGTAAATTGGTTAATAAAAATTTCATCTGACAAATTATCCTTCTTTTACTTTAATTTCTTTTCGTACGAACAGTTGCTCCGTTGAGACAAACGTTTTGATTCGTCCTTGTATGGAGTACTGCTCTCACATCTAGCTAGCTAGGGTGGTTCTTGCACGGAATCTTTACTTGCCACAGTCGAGTAGAAAGCGGTCCGTAATATAAACTGTCCCACGCTAACTTCAAAATCTGACCCCCTTGCCCTATGCCACAGTGTTGGTTCACATTCCCTCTTCTATAGGTATTACTTTGGGTTTTGTGCCCGAGAGCTGGCTGCTTGTGTGCCCCCACCACTAGCCAGAGCCCGAGAGCTGGTTGCTTGTGTGCCCCCACCACTAGCCAGAGCCCGAGAGCTGGCTGCTTGTGTGCCCCCACCACTAGCCAGAGCCCGAGAGCTGGCTGCTTGTGTGCCCCCACCACTAGCTGCTGCGTCACATTATTACTGTGTGGCCGTTGGCAACTCAAGGGAGGGCTGTTTGTTTTTTCTACCAATACCTCGAAGTTTTAGAACTCTCTACCTTCTCATGTCTTTCCCAATAACTATGACCTTGATACATTCAAAAGACAGATTCTTCACTTTCTGCGAAATTCCGAACTATTTTCCCGTGTCTCTTCCCTTTCATTAACTTGTCTCGATTTCAATTAAAGTCCGGCCTTGATGAGGCCTTCTGTCTGTGACTGGGGCCTCCAGCCCCCGGGGCGGTACCTATCATGGGCCTCCATCGTATAGCACTAACTGCAACGTCACTAGGTTCAAGGTCTATATATCAACGTTAAAGGTTAGGTTAGGTTAGGTTAGGTCTGCTGGTTCAGTATAGGTTTGGTGGCTGACAAGTTCGGCAAGGTTAGGTGTACAGTTATCTACGTCATGAACATGAGACCATCTTGTAAGACACCGAGCTGAACTGCTCCCCACCACCACTGTGGTGGTCGTGATAACTTCAAGTTTGGTGATGTGGTAGACATCCTTGGTGACAACTGCCTCAGCCTCTTCCTCACTTACGTACATACCTGACCTGACTGATCCACATTAAATCAGATGTCTCCCAAGTGAAGCCATAATCTTCTCTCTCTCTCTCTCGATCATAAGTGTACGTTTACAGAGCAGATTGTAATAACTTCTGGTCCAGATCGCATCCCACAACACAACGTGAATACAGGAAGCGTCAACTTGCACCAACACAAGACATTATTGAGCTACATTGTTCTTGATCAGGATCTCTTGAGATGTTATCATGGATGATGACAACAACCATGACCAAGGTGCACCTCCCAGCATGATGACAACAACCATGACCAGGGTGCACCTCCCAGCATGATGACAACAACCATGACCAGGGTGCACCTCCCAGCATGATGACAACAACCATGACCAAGGTGCACCTCCCAGCATGATGACAACAACCATGACCAGGGTGCACCTCCCAGCATGATGACAACAACCATGACCAAGGTGCACCTCCCAGCATGATGACAACAACCATGACCAGGGTGCACCTCCCAGCATGATGACAACAACCATGATCAGGGTGCACCTCCCAGCATGATGACAACAACCATGACCAAGGTGCACACCCCAGCATGATGACAACAACCATGACCAAGGTGCACCTCCCAGCATGATGACAACAACCATGACCAGGGTGCACCTCCCAGCATGATGACAACAACCATGACCAAGGTGCACCTCCCAGCATCTCATGGCTACCCACCAGTGAAAGTTCCTCCAGGTGAGGAGGTAGATTTACTCATGCCATGTTGTCCAGATTCTGCAGGATCAACCTACCGTCCGTACGTACTGGTGGATCTCCTAACATATCTTGCTGATGATTTCTGAAGACAATCATGATTTACCATCTGACTGGACCGACAGCACTATAACCTGAGCAGTGAGTGACTGGAGAGTTTAATGACGCTTCGCAAAGGTTCAACAGACGGTGTCACGGAGACGGAGAATTGTATCATAAATTTAATACATTGTAACAGACAAGTTGTGTCAGTCATTAGGGATGCTGGTGTCCAACCCGAGCTAATGAAACTTCGTAATTAATCCAAGAGACGTGTGAAGATGTAGGTTGAGCCTCTGATAATGACATTTCCAAACCCGATATTCTTCCACCACACACACACTCAACCAAGTATGGTAACTCTGCCTCCAGGTTAGGGTCAACGTGTGATGAACAAGTTGCCAGCTCAGGTAACTGTCACGAACGGTTTGGATCAAGGTGTGGTGTGGTGGGTTGTGTGTGTGTGTGTGTGTGTGTGTGTGTGTGTGTGTGTGTGTGTGTGTGTGTGTGTGTGTGTGTGTGTGAGCCTCGCTACGAGATGTTTATATGGAGGCCAGCGAGTCGGGCCGCGCTCAGGTGTCAGGTGCTGTTCACTCACACCCTCACAAAAGCCACCTGCTCTCTGGTGTGGTTGTATATACACATCATGAGAGAGAGAGAGAGAGAGAGAGAGAGAGAGAGAGAGAGAGAGAGAGAGAGAGAGAGAGAGAGAGAGAGAGAGAGAGAGAGAGAGAGAGAATTGGCAAATTATGTCATTTTAAGCATATGTTCAAGAAAAAATGTTTATGGGAAAACTTGTAATAGATGCGAGGACAAGAACCATTCTGCCTGTGTACAAGACCTCGGGCAAATGTCGTGTGTCCAAATATCAACACATGAAGGTGAGTATATAACTTGCAGGGAAGAACATTTCTCTAACTTGTTTTTCTTACCATTCATTCCTAGTATAAACTTGTTTTTCTTACCATTCATTCCTAGTATAAACTAGTTTTTCTTACCATTCATTCCTAGTATAAACTAGTTTTTCTGACCATTCATTCCTAGTATAAACTAGTTTTTCTGACCAATCATTCCTAGTATAAACTTGTTTTTCTGACCATTCATTCCTAGTATAAACTTGTTTTTCTTACCATTCATTCCTATTATAAACTATTTTTTCTTACCATTCATTCCTAGTATAAACTAGTTTTTCTGACCAATCATTCCTAGTATAAACTTGTTTTTCTGACCATTCATTCCTAGTATAAACTAGTTTTTCTTACCATTCATTCCTAGTATAAACTAGTTTTTCTGACCAATCATTCCTAGTATAAACTTGTTTTTCTTACCATTCATTCCTAGTATAAACTAGTTTTTCTGACCATTCATTCCTAGTATAAACTAGTTTTTCTGACCAATCATTCCTAGTATAAACTTGTTTTTCTGACCATTCATTCCTAGTATAAACTAGTTTTTCTGACCATTCATTCCTAGTATAAACTAGTTTTTCTGACCAATCATTCCTAGTATAAACTTGTTTTTCTGACCATTCATTCCTAGTATAAACTAGTTTTTCTGACCAATCATTCCTAGTATAAACTTGTTTTTCTGACCATTCATTCCTAGTATAAACTAGTTTTTCTGACCATTCATTCCTAGTATAAACTAGTTTTTCTGACCATTCATTCCTAGTATAAACTAGTTTTTCTGACCATTCATTCCTAGTATAAACTCTGGGTTTTCATAACCAGAAAATATTAAATGTCGTATGATTTTAGACGTTGGAGAATTGATCGTCCAGGTATATGATGATTCCACAATAATCCTTCTTCCAGAAGGTTACACCTGAGATGTTTACCATAATGACACAGGTCAACTTACATGCGATAACCTACACAAACACTTGACATGTGCATTGGGAATATCCGGGACCCGGGGATGGGAAGAAATAGTTTGGCTGTTTTCCAGGAAAACTTCATCTAGGTGCAAACTTCAACGGTCAGATGTGACGCATGTGTGTGAGGCATCACTTGCCTGCTCGTGGTCATTATGGTCATGTATCATCTCGGCCGGGGACACATAAACCCACGTACGAAGACAACAGCCATGCCAGCCACAACCATTCCTAGTGCTCTTAAACTGAGCTGAAAGTTGAGCTGGACAGCCTGGTCAGTATAGTGAGGCTGAGCTGGACAGCCTGGTCACTATACTGAGGCTGAGCTGGACAGCCTGGTCAGTATAGTGAGGCTGAGCTGGACAGCCTAGTCAGTATACTGAGGCTGAGCTGGACAGCCTGGTCAGTATAGTGAGGCTGAGCTGGACAGCCTGGTCAGTATACTGAGGCTGAGCTGGACAGCCTAGTCAGTATAGTGAGGCTGAGCTGGACAGCCTGGTCAGTATAGTGAGGATGAGCTGGACAGCCTGGTCAGTATAGTGAGGATGAGCTGGACAGCCTGGTCAGTATAGTGAGGCTGAGCTGGACAGCCTAGTCAGTATAGTGAGGATGAGCTGGACAGCCTGGTCAGTATAGTGAGGATGAGCTGGACAGCCTGGTCAGTATAGTGAGGAGGAGTGGGGAGTGTTCCAGGGTTGGTATCCATGGCTTGAGGTCATGCTGCATGATATATCATGCGCGTCACGTCTCCTGTGTACAACTGACCCACGTCATGATATATCATGCGCGTCACGTCTCCTGTGTACAAGTGACCCGCGTCATGACCACCTGGACGAGCCTAAGTGTGCCCACTAATTTCCGGGTTTCCTTTTCTGGACTCTAATTCATCAATAATTTTTCAGAAATATTAGAGTGAAGCTCTCCAGGACCTCTTAGTTATAGTCTGGATGGATAATGACATAGTCATCCCTGGAAAAACCTCACAGGAGCATAATTCTACACCAGAACAGTTGCTGCGACATTGGAAGACACGGAACATAATGATAATGTAACGGTATTACTTCTCCATGATGACACTGTAGTACAAGGGAAGTCCTCTAGTGTGACTTCAGAAGGTGAAAACTACCGATAATCCAGACCTTCCAGAACCAACCAATGTGGAAGAAAATGGGCGATTCTCAGATATTGTCAATTACTTAGAGAAATGTTTTCCTCCTGCATCAGAGGTGTTGGACCCCTTGTCACATGTGGTACAGAATGATGTTTCTTAGTCTTGCAGTCTGACGGCCACACAACCAAAAGCAGATTTTTCCATGCCTCAAGAACACGATAGTCAATTCACGTGTATTAGCCTTTCATGATCCGTCTGAGGAACTTCTTTAAACCGGATGGGATCTGTTCTCAGGCTCCTCCAGTCCTGTCTCCGGCAGAGAAAAAGAAAAGTGCTAGCTGCAGTGTTTACATTTGAGACATGTCATCATTACACATGTGTCAGGTCAGCTGGGTTTCCACAGATCAACAAACCTCACTGTGCAGCGCTTCCAGGCGACTACGAGCTATGGTTCTTCGTATACAAGACTGCCCATGATAACTCACAGTATGGGCCTGGCAAAGACCTCCCACTACCCCGGGCCTCAGTGGCAGATCAGCTGGGTGATGAGGTGCACTCTGAGAACACTGTCTTAACCTCTTCTTCAAACATGGCGTCTTCAGAAAATGAAAAGCGTGACTGAGATGGACCTGACTCTCTGACAACGGAAATAAACCAATGTGGAGGAATGGCCAAAGGAAAGGTCCCCCCTCTCCACTTACTTAACCTCATATTCTAACTATAAGATCATTGTTCAGTAGTGCATAATTCTTCTAACTATAAGATCATTGTTCAGAGGTGCATAATTCTTCTATCTATAAAACCATTGTTCAGTAGTGCATAATTCTTCTAACTATAAGATCATTGTTCAGTACTGCATAATTCTTTCAACTATAAAATCATTGTTCAGTACTGCATAATTCTTCTAACTATAAAATCAATCATTGTTCAGTAGTGCATAATTCTTCTAACTATAAAATCATTGTTCAGTAGTGCATAATTCTTCTAACTATAAAATCATTGTTCAGTAGTGCATAATTCTTCTAACTATAAGATCATTATTCAGTACTGCATAATTCTTCTAACTATAAAATCATTGTTCAGTACTGCATAATTCTTCTAACTATAAAAGCATTGTTCAGTACTGCATAATTCTTCTAACTATAAAATCATTGTTCAGTACTGCATAATTCTTCTAACTATAAAATCATTGTTCAGTACTGCATAATTCTTCTAACTATGAAATCATTGTTCAGTACTGCATAATTCTTCTAACTATAAGATCATTGTTCAGTACTGCATAATTCTTCTAACTATAAGATCATTGTTCAGTACTGCATAATTCTTCTAACTATAAGATCATTGTTCAGTACTGCATAATTCTTCTAACTATAAAATCATTGTTCAGTACTGCATAATTCTTCTAACTATAAAATCATTGTTCAGTACTGCATAATTCTTCTAACTATGAAATCATTGTTCAGTACTGCATAATTCTTCTAACTATAAGATCATTGTTCAGTACTGCATAATTCTTCTAACTATGAAATCATTGTTCAGTACTGCATAATTCTTCTAACTATAAGATCATTGTTCAGTACTGCATAATTCTTGTAAGAGAACGCGCTGTCATTCCCTCCATGCGCAGGTGACGAGCTAAAGGATGAACATCCATGGGCGCCCGTAGGGAATTATCTCCTTTTGGAAAAATATAGTAAATATGACATATTGGTGACCATATATCGTGAACTTCCAGGAACATCCAAAAATTGCCGACATACAGTATCCGAAAAAATAAAATGTCCGGCCCCGAACACTTTCATAGGCGACACATGGCTACGGTTTATTGTGGGTACAAGCATTTGACGCTCTCGAGGTGAAATCATCCTACATCTAGCCGCTGAGACGACAGTTTCTAACTGTGAATTCCAGTAAGACGCCTCAGTGTGCATCGGGCTATCTTGACTGGACGATGTTCTATCTTTACTCTTCCTGGTTGCCACTCTCTTTTGGAAATTTCGCTTCTGGGGCCTGCATTCTTCCCAACTGTGCTTCTAACTTCGTAAGAAGGAGAAAGCCCGAATTCTCGCCTAGAAGCAAGAAAATTGAAGTACACGTGAGATTTCCAGGCACACTGGGCGCTCAGACCGCCCCATCAGGCGGTCACATCCAGGAACACTTCATCAATGCCTCGCCTTATCCAAGATCAAGACACTAACCCATAACATAGACCTAGATTACTTCAGACATCTTGCCAATCCCTGCCCAGTCGTCTGCAGAAGGCAATTACCATCAAAGGAGAGATGACAACGTTCTACAATGTAAGTGTGGCAACGCTTTGAGAATGCATGGGAAGGAGGACAAGGTTTCTTGCGGGTACTAACGACATTAAAGATCCAATGAGATGTACTTTGTTAGTTTTACATACATTGCAGGTGACGATAGTGTTTGTAATATATACTTATCTAAACATCGTAATCAAACTGAATGTCAACAGTGATTGGTGAATTCAATGTGATACTTGTAACAAACCTGCGTAGACAACCCGCGCAACCTCTGTATCAACAGACAGTACACAGAGAA
Organism: Panulirus ornatus; assembly: GCF_036320965.1. NCBI lineage: Eukaryota > Metazoa > Arthropoda > Malacostraca > Decapoda > Palinuridae > Panulirus > Panulirus ornatus. The sequence continues at coordinate 37,611,487 of NC_092233.1, forward strand.
CCATATCTGTGTCATCACGGGACTACATGAAGCAGTAACGGTGGATTATTTCAGCCAATTCAGTACTATAACTGACACAACAAAACTTCAACACCAATCTGCTCGACATGGAATCCCCAGTGAGTAATCACTGACAACGGTCCCGACTTCTCTTGACACCAGTTGCAGTCCTTGGTGTGGGCTTAGAAACTTTCTCATGAGACATCTAACCCTGGCCACCCAGTCAAATGGCCGCCAAGACTAGAGAGTCAATGATGAAAAAAAATGTGACACTCATGACGATCCGTTTCTCGACCCCCAAATCCGCATCACATTTTAGAAGGTGCAGTAAACTCAAGCCAGACGCACACAGACCCCCTGATACCACAAAAGGACGTACTGACCGGAACAGAAACGCGGAGGAGAAAGAACGGATGGAAAGTCAAGGTGCCGCTGCGGTTGCCGAACGACACTCGAACCAAAGAAACCTGATCCCACGACCGGCAGGCGATACCTTACAGCCAATCACGATACTAAGAAGACATGGGAAGAGCCTATCACGAGTAGGAGAATCAAGAGTCGAACTTACGAGTTAACAACAGATGATGGCAATATATACAGACGAACAGCTGAGAACCGAGAACAAGTCATCAAGAAACGCCCCTTACAACCCGCTGGGGTATACACCGATGCCACACCATGGCACCTCAAACATGTCTAATAACAACGACAACCAAGACACATGTAGTAGCAACAAGCCGAGAGAAACGTGTTAGCAAGTCTGGTAGGCAGAACGGCAGACACCCGAGACAATATCTTAGTCAATATCATAAAATGTCAGCTCAATGAATCTGTACGTAACCACACCTATTAGTTAGTTGAGGGTGAAGTGTGTGCAATCTTTATTTTCTGTTAGAAAGGGAAAGATGTTACGCTATATGAACTCTGTGCCAAGGGCGAAACCTAAACCTCTTTTGTCTTAGTGGTTTGTTTTTGTTACGGTCGAGTCACTATGAAAAAACTAGAGGCGTCCGTTACTCCACATCTTTGTTATAAACCCACCCACGTCCCTGGACTTGTGCCCACACCTGCACTGTTGTCCTTTGTAGAGTAAGGTGTCACACATGGCGTCCGCGCCTGCCTCACGGGAAAAACTGCCAACATACCACAGACCAGGATTCCAATGTTTACAATCATGCGATCTAAACTACTAACTTAAATCAGATAAAAATCAACTTTTTATTCTAAGTCGTAGACAGAGTAAAGTACCAGTTTAAAAACAATCATATCTTAGCAATCTGCTCACTTAAATCCCGACTTTAACAAAATCTATCACACTGAGTAGCTGCCTCTTCCAGCATAGTGTGTGGACGTAAAGTCTGACTCTGCATGCATGTTAAAGACATTTTCAAATCCAAAGTATATATATTAGCCATAAATAACACATCTGATTTCTGTAGCTGGCGTTGCTGGAATGTAAATCCCACTAAACCTCTTTAAATAACACTCATGTTATCAATTCTAAACAATGTAAACCCCACTAAACCTATTGAAATAACAATATCAATTCTAAACAGACTGAAAACTTGTCATGGGACATACCAGTACAATACTTGACCTGGAGCTGTTGTTGTTCAGCTGGTGGACATCATCATATTATCAACTGGTATATTTCTCAACTATTGTGCTATTCTTTCACTGTAATAATAATTTCCATGAGTACTTTGCTGAAAATAGGTCTTTTTTTTATAGCCAAAAGCGTTCTATTAACAAACTAATATATCTCGATATATCTTTGCGAAGCAATTTTCATCCAAGTATAAGATTCTTAAAAAAAAAAAAAAAAGGAAACAACTGATATTTTCAAAACAAGCCTTTTTATCCCCCCCCCCCCCAACACACACACACACACACATACACACACAACGTATGGTCAGGTGTGGGGCACAATGTGCTCAAACACACACAACATATGGTCAGGTGTGGGGCACAATGTGCTCAAACACACACAACATATGGTCAGGTGTGGGGCACAATGTGCTCATACACACACAACGTATGGTCAGGTGTGGGGCACAATGTGCTCATACACACACAACATATGGTCAGGTGTGGGGCACAATGTGCTCATACACACACAACATATGGTCAGGTGTGGGGCACAATGTGCTCAAACACACACAACATATGGTCAGGTGTGGGGCACAATGTGCTCATACACACACAACATATGGTCAGGTGTGGGGCACAATGTGCTCATACACACACAACGTATGGTCAGGTGTGGGGCACAATGTGCTCATACACACACAACGTATGGTCAGGTGTGGGGCACAATGTGCTCATAAGACACATTGACACACGAGGAAGACTGGTTTCTAGCTAGTGAAGTTTAGCCAATGATTTATCAGTTACGATAAAGAAAAAAATTGGCTCACGTTTACTGCATTATGACAAACAGATAATACGTTGTTCATGCAGAAATCTGGCAAATCTGTATAACTCAACATGAAGGAAAATATAGCGAAACACCAAGACTGGAAACTTAAACACCAAGACTGGAAACTTAAACACCAAGACTGGAAACTTAAACACCAAGACTGGAAACTTCCATCTGATTCAGTCAGATGAGCCTACAGTTGTGAGGCCAAGCACATAGGTTAGGTTAGGACACAAGTTTATATATATGTCGACTTGCAACTGTGTCTGGAGGCTGGCTACCAGCCCAGCCGGTGTCACGAAGGTGACCCAACGCTGAACAGTCGACGTGTTCAATACTGGGTTATGTAGTTCTGCATGGATTTCAAGGTTAACTACTATATAATGACTCCATACACTGAAGGTAACTACTATATAATGACTCCATACACTGAAGGTAACTGCTATATAATGACTCCATACACTGAAGGTAACTACTATATAATGACTCCATACACTGAAGGTAACTACTATATAATGACTCCATACACTGAAGGTAACTACTATATAACGACTCCATATACTGAAGGTAACTACTATATAATGACTCCATACACTGAAGGTAACTACTATATAACGACTCCATACACTGAAGGTAACTACTATATAATGACTCCATACACTGAAGGTAACTACTATATAACGACTCCATATACTGAAGGTAACTACTATATAATGACTCCATACACTGAAGGTAACTACTATATAATGACTCCATACACTGAAGGTAACTACAATATAACGACTCCATACACTGAAGAGATCTACTATATAACGACTCCATACACTGAAGGTAACTACTATATAACGACTCCATATACTGAAGGTAACTACTATATAATGACTCCATACACTGAAGGTAACTACTATATAATGACTCCATACACTGAAGGTAACTACTATATAACGACTCCATACACTGAAGAGATCTACTATATAACGACTCCATACACTGAAGGTAACTACTATATAACGACTCCATATACTGAAGGTAACTACTATATAATGACTCCATACACTGAAGGTAACTACTATATAACGACTCCATACACTGAAGGTAACTACTATATAATGACTCCATACACTGAAGGTAACTACTATATAACGACTCCATACACTGAAGGTAACTACTATATAATGACTCCATACACTGAAGGTAACTACTATATAATGACTCCATACACTGAAGGTAACTACTATATAACGACTCCATATACTGAAGGTAACTACTATATAATGACTCCATACACTGAAGGTAACTACAATATAACGACTCCATACACTGAAGAGATCTACTATATAACGACTCCATACACTGAAGGTAACTACTATATAACGACTCCATATACTGAAGGTAACTACTATATAATGACTCCATACACTGAAGGTAACTACTATATAATGACTCCATACACTGAAGAGATCTACCCTCGAGTCCTGAATATATTGTACATAAATTGTGACACTCTAACGTTAAGTTGCCACAAGTGGGGCGGGACATGAGGTGTGACACTCTAACGTTAAGTTGCCACAAGTGGGGCGGGACATGAAGTGTGACACACTAACGTTAAGTTGCCACAAGTGGGGCGGGACATGAGGTGTGACACTCTAACGTTAAGTTGCCACAAGTGGGGCGGGACATGAGGTGTGACACACTAACGTTAAGTTGCCACAAGTGGGGCGGGACATGAGGTGTGACACTCTAACGTTAAGTTGCCACAAGTGGGGCGGGACATGAGGTGTGACACACTAACGTTAAGTTGCCACAAGTGGGGCGGGACATGAGGTGTGACACTCTAACGTTAAGTTGCCACAAGTGGGGCGGGACATGAAGTGTGACATACTCTAACGTTAAGTTGCCACAAGTGGGGCGGGACATGAAGTGTGACACACTAACGTTAAGTTGCCACAAGTGGGGCGGGACATGAAGTGTGACACACTAACGTTAAGTTGCCACAAGTGGGGCGGGACATGAGGTGTGACACACTAACGTTAAGTTGCCACAAGTGGGGCGGGACATGAAGTGTGACACACTAACGTTAAGTTGCCACAAGTGGGGCGGGATATGAAGTGCAAGAAAACGCATGAAAAAAATCACTAAACCAAGCCTAAACCAGCCTGATCTAACCTAGCCAACCCTTGTGTTAAAAAACCTACAAAAATGTAATCTATCTTAACAAAATAACTCCTGTAATGGACAATACAAAGTGGCTGCATGCATACAGAACTGATGAAGCCTTACAGAATGTTACAGTCTGCTGGTAACAAACAGTTCAAAACCACAGATCTGGCTAAGTAACCACAGATCTGGCTAAGTAACCACAGATCTGGCTAAGTAACCAAAGATCTGGCTAAGTAACAACAGATCTGGCTAAGTAACAACAGATCTGGCTAAGTAACAGACAGATGTGTGATGATACCTGTTGTCTGCCATACTTAGTAATTTGGTTCCTCAAGTCACTACAAGAGTTCTATATTTTGAGTTAATATTACATCTATTTTCAGGATCTACAAGGATTTGTGTTAGTCCTTCCCTATTTATGTAATTATGAATATTAGTAAAGAAGAAGAACTACCATCCTGGAACTAAGATCAGCTGATGATATAATTATCATAAGATCTTTATATGATGTACAATGAGCCAGGAAGATCATAACTAAGTTATGTACAATGAGCCAGGGAGATCATAACTAAGTTATGTATAATGAGCCCGAGAGATCATAACTAAGTTATGTACAATGAGCCCGGGAGATCATAACTAAGTTATGTATAATGAGCCCGAGAGATCATAACTAAGTTATGTACAATGAGCCAGGGAGATCATAACTAAGTTATGTATAATGAGCCCGAGAGATCATAAGTAAGTTATGTACAATGAGCCCGGGAGATCATAACTAAGTTATGTACAATGAGCCCGGGAGAACATAACTAAGTTATGTACAATGAGCCCGGGAGAACATAACTAAGTTATGTACAATGAGCCAGGGAGATCATAACTAAGTTATGTACAATGAGCCCGGGAGATCATAACTAAGTTATGTACAATGAGCCACGGAGATCATAACTAAGTTATGTATAATGAGCCCGAGAGATCATAACTAAGTTATGTACCATGAGCCCGGGAGATCATAACTAAGTTATGTATAATGAGCCCGAGAGATCATAACTAAGTTATGTACAATGAGCCAGGGAGATCATAACTAAGTTATGTATAATGAGCCCGAGAGATCATAACTAAGTTATGTACAATGAGCCCGGGAGATCATAACTAAGTTATGTACAATGAGCCCGGGAGAACATAACTAAGTTATGTACAATGAGCCCGGGAGATCATAACTAAGTTATGTACAATGAGCCCGGGAGAACATAACTAAGTTATGTACAATGAGCCCGGGAGATCATAACTAAGTTATGTACAATGAGCCCGGGAGATCATAACTAAGTTATGTACAATGAGCCCGGGAGATCATAACTAAGTTATGTACAATGAGCCCGGGAGATCATAACTAAGTTATGTACAATGAGCCCGGGAGATCATAACTAAGTTATGTACAATGAGCCCGGGAGATCATAACTAAGTTATGTACAATGAGCCCGGGAGAACATAACTAAGTTATGTACAATGAGCCCGGGAGAACACAACTAAGTTATGTACAATGAGCCCGGGAGATCATAACTAAGTTATGTACAATGAGCCCGGGAGATCATAACTAAGTTATGTACAATGAGCCAGGGAGATCATAACTAAGTTATGTACAATGAGCCAGGGAGATCATAACTAAGTTATGTACAATGAGCCCGGGAGATCATAACTAAGTTATGTACAATGAGCCCGGGAGAACATAACTAAGTTATGTACAATGAGCCCGGGAGAACATAACTAAGTTATGTACAATGAGCCCGGGAGATCATAACTAAGTTATGTACAATGAGCCCGGGAGATCATAACTAAGTTATGTACAATGAGCCCGGGAGAACATAACTAAGTTATGTACAATGAGCCCGGGAGATCATAACTAAGTTATGGAAGTGGCAATTGTGATATGCCAGGAAATGCTAAAGCTGTTTAACAAGGGAAAGCTACCTCAAGTATTGCTAATACATAGCAATTATCAAATAAAACTGGTTAAGGTATTTAGGTATTTGGCCATAATATTTGAGAATGGAAGGACAAGAAGCAACGACCTAAATGGTCATGTTCCAGGTGTCACCATGTGGTCAGGTCATGTTCCAGGTATCACCATGTGGTCAGGTCATGTTCCAGGTATCACCATGTGGTCAGGTCATGTTCCAGGTATCACCATGTGGTCAGGTCATGTTCCAGGTATCACCATGTGGTCAGATCATGTTCCAGGTACCACCATGTGGTCAGGTCATGTTCCAGGTATCACCATTGGTCAGGTCAGTTCCAGGTATCACCATGTGGTCAGGTCATGTTCCAGGTATCACCATGTGGTCAGGTCATGTTCCAGGTATCACCATGTGGTCAGGTCATGTTCCAGGTACCACCATGTGGTCAGGTCATGTTCCAGGTATCACCATGTGGTCAGGTCATGTTCCAGGTATTACCATGTGGTCAGGTCATGTTCCAGGTATCACCATGTGGTCAGGTCATGTTCCAGGTATCACCATGTGGTCAGATCATGTTCCAGGTATCACCATGTGGTCAGGTCATGTTCCAGGTATTACCATGTGGTCAGGTCATGTTCCAGGTATCACCATGTGGTCAGGTCATGTTCCAGGTATCACCATGTGGTCAGGTCATGTTCCAGGTATCACCATGTGGTCAGGTCATGTTCCAGGTATCACCATGTGGTCAGGTCATGTTCCAGGTATCACCATGTGGTCAGGTCATGTTCCAGGTATCACCATGTGGTCAGGTCATGTTCCAGGTATCACCATGTGGTCAGGTCATGTTCCAGGTATCACCATGTGGTCAGGTCATGTTCCAGGTATCACCATGTGGTCAGGTCATGTTCCAGGTATCACCCTGTGGTCAGGTCATGTTCCAGGTATCACCATGTGGTCAGGTCATGTTCCAGGTATCACCATGTGGTCAGGTCATGTTCCAGGTATCACCATGTGGTCAGGTCATGTTCCAGGTGTCACCATGTGGTCAGGTCATGTTCCAGGTATCACCATGTGGTCAGGTCATGTTCCAGGTATCACCATGTGGTCAGGTCATGTTTCAGGTATCACCTTATGGTCAGGTCATGTTCCAGGTATTACCATGTGGTCAGATCATGTTCCAGGTATTACCATGTGGTCAGATCATGTTCCAGGTATCACAATGTGGTCAGATCATGTTCCAGGTATCACCATGTGGTCAGGTCATGTTCCAGGTATCACCATGTGGTCAGATCATGTTCCAGGTATCACCATGTGGTCAGGTCATGTTCCAGGTATTACCATGTGGTCAGATCATGTTCCAGGTATCACCCTGTGGTCAGGTCATGTTCCAGGTATCACCCTGTGGTCAGGTCATGTTCCAGGTATCACCATGTGGTCAGGTCATGTTCCAGGTATCACCCTGTGGTCAGATCATGTTCCAGGTATCACCATGTGGTCAGGTCATGTTCCAGGTATTACTATGTGGTCAGATCATGTTCCAGGTATCACCATGTGGTCAGGTCATGTTCCAGGTATTACCATGTGGTCAGATCATGTTCCAGGTATCACCATGTAGTCAGGTCATGTTCCAAGTACCACCATGTGGTCAGGTCATGTTCCAGGTATCACCCTGTGGTCAGGTCATGTTCCAGGTATCACCCTGTGGTCAGGTCATGTTCCAGGTATCACCATGTGGTCAGGTCATGTTCCAGGTATCACCATGTGGTCAGGTCATGTTCCAGGTATCACCCTGTGGTCAGGTCATGTTCCAGGTATCACCATGTGGTCAGGTCATGTTCCAGGTATCACCATGTGGTCAGGTCATGTTCCAGGTATCACCCTGTGGTCAGGTCATGTTCCAGGTATCACCATGTGGTCAGATCATGTTCCAGGTATCACCATGTGGTCAGATCATGTTCCAGGTATCACCATGTGGTCAGATCATGTTCCAGGTACCACCATGTGGTCAGGTCATGTTCCAGGTATCACCATGTGGTCAGATCATGTTCCAGGTACCACCATGTGGTCAGGTCATGTTCCAGGTATCACCATGTGGTCAGGTCATGTTCCAGGTACCACCATGTGGTCAGGTCATGTTCCAGGTATCACCATGTGGTCAGGCAAGTTCAAAACCCGACACTTCATGGGTTTATGTCATTGCTAAATCACAATATTCTCATTTTCATCTTAGTCTTGAATATGAGATTTTTGCGTGATCATCTTTAGAGACTAAATTGTTAAAAAATGACTGCCCGTTACAGTATATCAGTTCATTTATTTATCTTGAATAATCCAAGATTATATTACAAACTATCTGAATACTGTAATAATGCAAGATTATATTACAAACTATCTGAATACTGTAATAATGCAAGATTATATTACAAACTATCTGAATACTGTAATAATGCAAGATTATATTACAAACTATCTGAATACTTTAATAAAATAATTACGACATTCTAAGAAGTTGCAGAATGCTCTAGAACTTTCTAGTTATTGTACATGCCATCCAATTCATAAAACCAGGTAAGGCTTTCTGCTTCTGTCGTGAGCTGTCCATAATGTGTGACTTACTTCTACATGTCACTCCTGAGTTTATAATATTGTACAGAAATACGACGGCACAATCGAGTAACAAACAGACGAGTAACTGCTCAAGATGCATCGCGTTTTCTCCAAGATTGTCTGCTATGATCGTGAGGCTGACCAAGACGATCAAGTGTAAGTGGCAGAACCAGCAGTTATCAATGATGATACCACACAATCACATGACGGGAACTGTGAACAATCTTGGTGGGTTCGCAAAAAGAACACATCGTCTTCCCTGAGCAGTAGGCAGCCAGCCAGAGTATCATAATACCGTAGCGCTACGTCTGGTGAGGTAAATATTACAGGAGCAGGAGACGGAGGTAAACCATACCGTGGAGTCTGGTGAGGTAAACATTACAGTACAAGGAGACGAAGGTAAACCATACCGTGGCGTCTGGTGAGGTAAACATTACAGTACAAGGAGACGGAGGTAAACCATACCGTGGCGTCTGGTGAGGTAAATAATAGTACCAGGAGACGAAGGTAAACCATACCGTGGAGTCTGGTGAGGTAAATAATACAGTAGCAGGAGACGGAGGTAAACTATACCATGGAGTCTGGTGAGGTAAATATTACAGTAGCAGGAGACGAAGGTAAACCATACCGTGGCGTCTGGTGAGGTAAATAATAGTACCAGGAGACGAAGGTAAACCATACCGTGGAGTCTGGTGAGGTAAATAATACAGTACCAGGAGACGGAGGTAAACCATACCGTGGAGTCTGGTGAGGTAAACATCACAGGAGCAGAAAACGGAGGTAAACCATACCGTGGCGTCTGGTGAGGTAAATAATACAGGAGCAGGAGACGGAGGTAAACCATACCGTGGAGTCTGGTGAGGTAAACATCACAGGAGCAGAAAACGGAGGTAAACTATACCGTGGCGTCTGGTGAGGTAAACATTACAGTAGCAGGAGACGGAGGTAAACCTATACCGTGGCGTCTGGTGAGGTAAACATTACAGAAGCAGGAGACGGAGGTAAACCATACCGTGGAGTCTGGTGAGGTAAACATTACCAGGAGACGGAGGTAAACTATACCGTGGCGTCTGGTGAGGTAAATATTACAGGAGCAGGAGACGAAGGTAAACCATACCGTCGAGTCTGGTGAGGTAAATAATACAGTACCAGGAGACGGAGGTAAACCATACCGTGGAGTCTGGTGAGGTAAATAATACAGTACCAGGAGACGGAGGTAAACCATACCGTGGAGTCTGGTGAGGTAGATATTACAGTACAAGGAGACGATGGTAAACCATCAACGGTGGCAAGATGTATCCCAGCACCAAACTGGTTATTCACCATTACCGCCACTCTATCATACACTCATGTGTCTGTAGTTATGTTTACCATTACTGCCACTCTATCATACACTCATGTGGCTGTAGTTATGTTTACCATTACTGCCACTCTATCATACACTCATGTGGCTGTAGTTATGTTCACCATTACTGCCACTCTATCATACACTCATGTGTCTGTAGTTATGTTTACCATTACTGCCACTCTATCATACACTCATGTGGCAGTAGTTATGTTCACCATTACTGCCACTCTATCATACACTCATGTGTCTGTAGTTATGTTTACCATTACTGCCACTCTATCATACACTCATGTGTCTGTAGTTATGTTTACCATTACTGCCACTCTATCATACACTCATGTGTCTGTAGTTATGTTTACCATTACTGCCACTCTATCATACACTCATGTGTCTGTAGTTATGTTCACCATTACTGCCACTCTATCATACACTCATGTGTCTGTAGTTATGTTCACCATTACTGCCACTCTATCATACACTCATGTGGCAGTAGTTATGTTCACCATTACTGCCACTCTATCATACACTCATGTGTCTGTAGTTATGTTTACCATTACTGCCACTCTATCATACACTCATGTGTCTGTAGTTATGTTTACCATTACTGCCACTCTATCATACACTCATGTGTCTGTAGTTATGTTTACCATTACTGCCACTCTATCATACACTCATGTGTCTGTAGTTATGTTTACCATTACTGCCACTCTATCATACACTCATGTGGCAGTAGTTATGTTCACCATTACTGCCACTCTATCATACACTCATGTGTCTGTAGTTATGTTTACCATTACTGCCACTCTATCATACACTCATGTGTCTGTAGTTATGTTTACCATTACTGCCACTCTATCATACACTCATGTGGCAGTAGTTATGTTCACCATTACTGCCACTCTATCATACACTCATGTGGGTGTAGTTATGTTCACCATTACTGCCACTCTATCATACACTCATGTGGCTGTAGTTATGTTCACCATTACTGCCACTCTATCATACACTCATGTGGCTGTAGTTATGTTCACCATTACTGCCACTCTATCATACACTCATGTGGCTGTAGTTATGTTCACCATTACTGCCACTCTATCATACACTCATGTGGAGTAGTTATGTTCACCATTACTGCCACTCTATCATACACTCATGTGGCTGTAGTTATGTTCACCATTACTGCCACTCTATCATACACTCATGTGGCTGTAGTTATGTTCACCATTACTGCCACTCTATCATACACTCATGTGGCTGTAGTTATGTTTACCATTACTGCCACTCTATCATACACTCATGTGTCTGTAGTTATGTTTACCATTACTGCCACTCTATCATACACTCATGTGGGTGTAGTTATGTTCACCATTACTGCCACTCTATCAAACACTCATGTGGCTGTAGTTATGTTCACCATTACTGCCACTCTATCATACACTCATGTGGCTGTAGTTATGTTCACCATTACTGCCACTCTATCATACACTCATGTGGGTGTAGTTATGTTCACCATTACTGCCACTCTATCATACACTCATGTGGCAGTAGTTATGTTCACCATTACTGCCACTCTATCATACACTCATGTGGCAGTAGTTATGTTCACCATTACTGCCACTCTATCATACACTCATGTGTCTGTAGTTATGTTTACCATTACTGCCACTCTATCATACACTCATGTGTCTGTAGTTATGTTCACCATTACTGCCACTCTATCATACACTCATGTGTCTGTAGTTATGTTTACCATTACTGCCACTCTATCATACACTCATGTGTCTGTAGTTATGTTCACCATTACTGCCACTCTATCATACACTCATGTGGGTGTAGTTATGTTCACCATTACTGCCACTCTATCATACACTCATGTGGGTGTAGTTATGTTCACCATTACTGCCACTCTATCATACACTCATGTGGCAGTAGTTATGTTCACCATTACTGCCACTCTATCATACACTCATGTGGCAGTAGTTATGTTCACCATTACTGCCACTCTATCATACACTCATGTGTCTGTAGTTATGTTTACCATTACTGCCACTCTATCATACACTCATGTGTCTGTAGTTATGTTCACCATTACTGCCACTCTATCATACACTCATGTGTCTGTAGTTATGTTTACCATTACTGCCACTCTATCATACACTCATGTGTCTGTAGTTATGTTCACCATTACTGCCACTCTATCATACACTCATGTGGCAGTAGTTATGTTCACCATTACTGCCACTCTATCATACACTCATGTGTCTGTAGTTATGTTTACCATTACTGCCACTCTATCATACACTCATGTGTCTGTAGTTATGTTCACCATTACTGCCACTCTATCATACACTCATGTGGCAGTAGTTATGTTCACCATTACTGCCACTCTATCATACACTCATGTGGCTGTAGTTATGTTCACCATTACTGCCACTCTATCATACACTCATGTGGCTGTAGTTATGTTCACCATTACTGCCACTCTATCATACACTCATGTGGCTGTAGTTATGTTCACCATTACTGCCACTCTATCATACACTCATGTGGCTGTAGTTATGTTCACCATTACTGCCACTCTATCATACACTCATGTGGCTGTAGTTATGTTCACCATTACTGCCACTCTATCATACACTCATGTGGGTGTAGTTATGTTCACCATTACTGCCACTCTATCATACACTCATGTGGGTGTAGTTATGTTCACCATTACTGCCACTCTATCATACACTCATGTGGCTGTAGTTATGTTCACCATTACTGCCACTCTATCATACACTCATGTGGCTGTAGTTATGTTCACCATTACTGCCACTCTATCATACACTCATGTGTCTGTAGTTATGTTCACCATTACTGCCACTCTATCATACACTCATGTGGCTGTAGTTATGTTCTCTCGTCATGACCTCGCGTACCGCAGGTCACACATATTCATGGAAAAGCCTGACAAGACCCGGGCCTGATCAGGTAAGGGGGTGGCGGGGTGACCCGGGCATGGTAATGATCAAGTTGCCAGTAGAGGCGGTAATGATCAAGTTGCCAGTAGAAGCGGTAATGATCAAGTTGCCAGTAGAAGCGGTAATGATCAAGTTGCCAGTAGAAGCGGTAATGATCAAGTTGCCAGTAGAGACGGTAATGATCAAGTTGCCAGTAGAAGCGGTAATGATCAAGTTGCCAGTAGAAGCGGTAATGATCAAGTTGCCAGTAGAAGCGGTAATGATCAAGTTGCCAGTAGAGGCGGTAATGATCAAGTTGCCAGTAGAAGCGGTAATGATCAAGTTGCCAGTAGAAGCGGTAATGATCAAGTTGCCAGTAGAGGCGGTAATGATCAAGTTGCCAGTAGAGGCGGTAATGATCAAGTTGCCAGTAGAAGCGGTAATGATCAAGTTGCCAGTAGAGACGGTAATGATCAAGTTGCCAGTAGAAGCGGTAATGATCAAGTTGCCAGTAGAAGCGGTAATGATCAAGTTGCCAGTAGAGGCGGTAATGATCAAGTTGCCAGTAGAGGTGGTAATGATCAAGTTGCCAGTAGAAGCGGTAATGATCAAGTTGCCAGTAGAGGTGGTAATGATCAAGTTGCCAGTAGAAGCGGTAATGATCAAGTTGCCAGTAGAAGCGGTAATGATCAAGTTGCCAGTAGAAGCGGTAATGATCAAGTTGCCAGTAGAAGGCGGTAATGATCAAGTTGCCAGTAGAAGCGGTAATGATCAAGTTGCCAGTAGAAGCGGTAATGATCAAGTTGCCAGTAGAAGCGGTAATGATCAAGTTGCCAGTAGAGGCGGTAATGATCAAGTTGCCAGTAGAAGCGGTAATGATCAAGTTGCCAGTAGAGGCGGTAATGATCAAGTTGCCAGTAGAAGCGGTAATGATCAAGTTGCCAGTAGAAGCGGTAATGATCAAGTTGCCAGTAGAAGCGGTAATGATCAAGTTGCCAGTAGAGACGGTAATGATCAAGTTGCCAGTAGAAGCGGTAATGATCAAGTTGCCAGTAGAAGCGGTAATGATCAAGTTGCCAGTAGAAGCGGTAATGATCAAGTTGCCAGTAGAAGCGGTAATGATCAAGTTGCCAGTAGAAGCGGTAATGATCAAGTTGCCAGTAGAAGCGGTAAGATCAAGTTGCCAGTAGAAGCGGTAATGATCAAGTTGCCAGTAGAGGCGGTAATGATCAAGTTGCCAGTAAGGCGGTAATGATCAAGTTGCCAGTAAAGCGGTAATGATCAAGTTGCCAGTAGAAGCGGTAATGATCAAGTTGCCAGTAGAAGCGGTAATGATCAAGTTGCCAGTAGAAGCGTAATGATCAAGTTGCCAGTAAGGTCGGTAATGATCAAGTTGCCAGTAAAGCGGTAATGATGCAAGTTGCCATTAAAGCGGTAATGATCAAGTTGCCATAGAAGCGTAATGATCAAGTTGCCAGTAGAAGCGGTAATGGATCAAGTTGCCAGTAGAAGCGGTAATAAATCAAGTTGCCAGTAAGAGCGTAATGATCAAGTTGCCAGTAGAAGCGTAATGATCAAGTTGCCAGTAGAACGGTAATATCAAGTGCCAGTAGACTGTTAATGAT
Organism: Panulirus ornatus; assembly: GCF_036320965.1. Taxonomy (NCBI): domain Eukaryota; kingdom Metazoa; phylum Arthropoda; class Malacostraca; order Decapoda; family Palinuridae; genus Panulirus; species Panulirus ornatus. The sequence continues at coordinate 37,626,537 of NC_092233.1, forward strand.
CAAGTTGCCAGGTAGAGACGGTAATGATCAAGTTGCCAGTAGAAGCGGTAATGATCAAGTTGCCAGTAGAAGCGGTAATGATCAAGTTGCCAGTAGAAGCGGTAATGATCAAGTTGCCAGGTAGAGACGGTAATGATCAAGTTGCCAGTAGAAGCGGTAATGATCAAGTTGCCAGTAGAAGCGGTAATGATCAAGTTGCCAGTAGAAGCGGTAATGATCAAGTTGCCAGTAGAGGTGGTAATGATCAAGTTGCCAGTAGAAGCGGTAATGATCAAGTTGCCAGTAGAAGCGGTAATGATCAAGTTGCCAGTAGAGGCGGTAATGATCAAGTTGCCAGTAGAAGCGGTAATGATCAAGTTGCCAGTAGAAGCGGTAATGATCAAGTTGCCAGTAGAGGTGGTAATGATCAAGTTGCCAGTAGAAGCGGTAATGATCAAGTTGCCAGTAGAGGCGGTAATGATCAAGTTGCCAGTAGAGGCGGTAATGATCAAGTTGCCAGTAGAAGCGGTAATGATCAAGTTGCCAGTAGAAGCGGTAATGATCAAGTTGCCAGTAGAAGCGGTAATGATCAAGTTGCCAGTAGAAGCGGTAATGACTGGGAGGCCACTTGCCTCCTCATCTGAGATTTACTTTAGCTTAACAACAATCTACCAGGTAAACATTGTGTACCTTCTCAGCTCACAGCCTAACACGTGTAGAAGATGGACCTTATCCTAGGTGGAGGGGAGGTGGGGGGAGCGGGGTTACAATAATAAGATAGTGCAGATATTCCTGATCAAAACATTCTCGAGCTAGAGTGAAACTGTCTGGAAGCAGGCGATGGTCAGTGGCACTGTTTCAATACCCCGCCCAGGAGTTGAGCATCACACAGGTATGGGTTGTGTGTATGTGGCTCTACAGCTCTACACCAAGAGTTTCAGTTTCATATGATGTGACAAATGTACTACAAGACAAAGGCTACAGCAGTTGATCAGCAATGGCGTTAGTGAACCATACTACCTGCTCAGAATCCAGCGTCTTAACTGCCACAATACCACCTGGATGTATGTAGAAATATGTCAGTGTTTACATGTAGATTATGTTCACATTCTGAACCTAAAGTTATGAAATGCTCCAGACATGACGTGATCATTATACAGCAAGACATCACATCATTACGACATGACGTGATCATTATACAGCAAGACATCACATCATTACGACATGACGTGATCATTATACAGCAAGACATCACATCATTACAACATGACGTGATCATTATACAGCAAGACATCACATCATTACAACATGACGTGATCATTATACAGCAAGACATCACATCATTACAACATGACGTGATCATTATACAGCAAGACATCACATCATTACGACATGACGTGATCATTATACAGCAAGACATCACATCATTACAACATGACGTGATCATTATACAGCAAGACATCACATCATTACAACATGACGTGATCATTATACAGCAAGACATCACATCATTACAACATGACGTGATCATTATACAGCAAGACATCACATCATTACAACATGACGTGATCATTATACAGCAAGACATCACATCATTACAACATGACGTGATCATTATACAGCAAGACATCACATCATTACAACATGACGTGATCATTATACAGCAAGACATCACATCATTACAACATAGTTCATGATAAGTTGAGCATGACCAGGATCCTTGTGTATGATGATGGCGACATTTGGTGTGAGGGTAAATGGTGGGTCGGTCACATTAGACTTCACCCGAGTCGTCGTTGCCAGGTTATGTGGGCTGATGTTATGATCAGGTTATGTGGGCTGATGTTATGATTAGGTTATGTGGGCTGATGTTATGATCAGGTTATGTGGGCTGATGTTATGATCAGGTTATGTGGGCTGATGTTATAATCAGGTTATGTGGGCTGATGTTATAATCAGGTTATGTGGGCTGATGTTATGATCAGGTTATGTGGGCTGATGTTATGATCAGGTTATGTGGGCTGATGTTATGATCAGGTTATGTGGGCTGATGTTATGATCAGGTTATGTGGGCTGATGTTATGATCAGGTTATGTGGGCTGATGTTATGATCAGGTTATGTGGGCTGATGTTATGATCAGGTTATGTGGGCTGATGTTATGATCAGGTTATGTGGGCTGATGTTATGATCAGGTTATGTGGGCTGATGTTATGATCAGGTTATGTGGGCTGATGTTATGATCAGGTTATGTGGGTTGATGTTATGATCAGGTTATGTGGGCTGATGTTATGATCAGGTTATGTGGGCTGATGTTATGATCAGGTTAAGACTATAAGCCTCATGTGAACACAGACAGGATGAAACTCTCACACCAGATACCAATACATAATGTACTTACATCACTAACACATGCAGCTGGTGGAAGCCTGGCTCCCGTGGGGGATGTGGATGGTGTGACTAGTGAGCTCGGGGTTCTTGTGGTGGTGGTGTCTGCCTCACACTACTCCACCCACAACACCAGTAAGATCCTACAGGAGGAGCACACCCGCCGCCACACGACGCCTGGCGTTAATGGTGGTGTGGCGGGGCGGGGCTACAGCACTTGTCACAATGACGCCCTTGGGTTCACGTACGGAGGTTCACGTACGTAGGTTCACGTGCGTAGGTTCACGTACGGAGGTTCACGTACGGAGGTTCACGTACGGAGGTTCACGTACGGAGGTTCACGTACGTAGGTTCATGTACGGAGGTTCACGTGCGTAGGTTCACGTATGGGGTTTCAGTGTGTCAATTTGGTGTAATCAAAGTTTACAGTGGGTCAGAGAGCGGGAAGTCACTATGTGAGAGATGATGTTGTAGCACACGTCACAGCGATGTGTGAGGTGTGCTGTGTGCACGATGCGATGGTGTACTACCTGCGGTACACACTTGGTGGTCACATTAAGGACGATTTCAACAGTCAATACAACAAGACTCGTGAATCACATCCACAACACACCAGTCAGGGTGGCCATTCGCCTACCACACGAGACACGTCAGTGCAAACGCACGTGAGCCCATCACAACCACCATCCATCACGCCCATCAGCGCGGAACACATCTACTGCTGACACCTTCTGGCTGCAGCCAACCCCCCCCCCCCCCTGCTTATAACGGTCCCCCGACGCCCCTTGTTAACCCTGGCAGGAGCGACCCCAGCCATGATGACCGCTACCTTACCTAACCTAACCCTGGCAGGAGCGACCCCAGCCATGATGACCGCTACCTAACCTAACCCTGGCAGGAGCGACCCCAGCCATGATGACCGCTACCTAACCTAACCCTGGCAGGAGCGACCCCAGCCATGATGACCGCTACCTAACCTAACCTAACCCTGGCAGGAGCGACCCCAGCCATGATGACCGCTACCTAACCTAACCCTGGCAGGAGCGACCCCAGCCATGATGACCGCTACCTAACCTAACCCTGGCAGGAGCGACCCCAGCCATGATGACCGCTACCTAACCTAACCCTGGCAGGAGCGACCCCAGCCATGATGACCGCTACCTAACCTAACCCTGGCAGGAGCGACCCCAGCCATGATGACCGCTACCTAACCTAACCCTGGCAGGAGCGACCCCAGCCATGATGACCGCTACCTAACCTAACCCTGGCAGGAGCGACCCCAGCCATGATGACCGCTACCCCACAACACACCTCAGTACATCTGGCATAATGTTTCCTGACATTCGTGGCTGTAGTCGTTAACCTGACACATAAAGCTTCATACTCTTGATTTCATGTGATCCTTAAACCCACAAGAAATAGTATATAATGTTTACTGTTACCGAGAATCATTAACTTGGGTCATAACTCACTTGTTATCATTCCTCTTCGTCCACAACCGATGTACGACCTCTACATCCCGTATTGACAGTGGTCCTTCACTCATCACAAACAAATCTTCCAGTTTAATAAATCATATAGTTTTGTTCTGACAATCCCATAATAATAATAATAATGAACACGTATATAACAGTTATCCTCAACGTTCATAAGCGATGGTAAGCGTTCCTCTAACGGGCGTCAGCTGTCCTAACCGAGTACGGTTCATCCAGGAGGACACATACCACACCTTGATGACGGTTCATCCAGGAGGACACATACCACACCTTGATGACGGTTCATCCAGGAGGACACATACCACACCTTGATGACGGTTCATCCAGGAGGACACATACCACACCTTGATGACGGTTCATCTAGGAGGACACATACCACACCTTGATGACGGTTCATCTAGGAGGACACATACCACACCTTGATGACGGTTCATCTAGGAGGACACATACCACACCTTGATGACGGTTCATCTAGGAGGACACATACCACACCTTGATGACACACGACCACGCTCGTGTGTCCTCCCGCATGACACTTGAACGTGTGACCATCACACTCACACAGTAACAAAGATAAGGAGGCAAGATAACGACGCAAAAAATCAGGGGAAAGATAAGGAGGCAAGATAAAGACGCAACAAATCAGGGGAAAGATAAGGAGGCAAGATAACGACGCAAAAAATCAGGGGAAAGATAAGGAGGCAAGTGTATACCACACTTCCAGTTCACTCTGTCCCGTGCATGCTTTTCACCCTCATGCATGCTCAGGCCCCGTTCGCCCAAAATCTTTTTCACTCCATCTTTCCACCTCCAATTTGGTCTCCCTGTTATCCCTGTTCCTTCTATTTCTGACACGTCCTCTTTGTCAACATTTCCTTACTAATTCTCTTTATATGTCCAAAACGTTTCAGAACCCTCTTCAGCTCTTAATCGCTCTTTTTAAAACCATGACTCTCTTTTTCCCTTTCATTATTTACCCGATTAAACCACATACTGTTCTTTAGCACTTCATTTCCAACACATCCTCCCTTCTCCCTAGTATCCTTATAAGATTGTTGAGACTTATATACTTTCACACACCCATTTTTGCCCTCCCATATAACGATCTTTGTCTCTACACATTCTTCAATGCTCCCAGAACCTTGGCCCCTTCTCTACCCTATGACTCACTTGCGATTCCATGGTTCTACTTGCTACAATGTCCACTTCCAGGTATCAAACACTTCACTTCCTCCAACTTTTCTCGATTCAAACTCATACCCTAGCTAACCTGTACCCCAAACCTATTGAATCTAATAACTTTGTTTTTAATCACATTTACTCGCACCTTCCTTTGGCATACTATTCCAAACTCAGTCACCAACTTCTGCAGTTTTTCACTCGTATGTGCACCAGTGGTGTACCACTGGGAGGTACTCTCATCCCCTAGACTGCATACGCATCCCTTTCTGCAAGACTCGCACTTTATATTCATTTGTGTATATATATATATATATATATATATATATATATATATATATATATATATATATATATATATATATATATATTCCTATGAGTCCACGGGGAAGTGAAACACGATAAGTTCCCAGGAGCACTTTCGTGTAATAATCACTTGGGAACTTATCGTGTTTCATTTTCCCGTGGACTCATAGGAACATATGTGACCACGCGCTCAATTGTGATCCTTTCCATACATCCATCCGCTCTCGTCCTCCAGGTTGTGCTCAAATTGTGGTCACTATCAAGTCTTCATCGACATGGTATGATCTTCTTATTCAGTTCCTGAACTTTGTATGTAATAACAGTGGCACATTACCATTCCGTACAGCTATGACTATGAGTCCACAGTAGACAACCTAATGCTTACCAACAAGGTGGACGCCAGCACCAAACACGACATAAAACTAGTCATTACAGAACAATAAACTTAATACGTCTTATGTTCCAACATTTCCGGACAATTTTCAATTGTAAATCCCACCAGCGAAACTTAATCAATCCTGGGAGTCTTAATGCAATGATAACCATAATACTACATTGATCTAACGTCCAATGATAACCATAATACTACACTGATCTAACGTCCAATGATAACCATAACACTACACTGATCTAACGTCCAATGATAACCACAATACTACTCTGATCTAACGTCCAATGATAACCACAATACTACTCTGATCTAACGTCCAATGATAACCACAATACTACTCTGATCTAACGTCCAATGATAACCATAATACTACACTGATCTAAGGTCCAATGATAACCATAATACTACATTGATCTAACGTCCAATGATAACCATAATACTACACTGATCTAACGTCCAATGATAACCATAACACTACACTGATCTAACGTCCAATGATAACCACAATACTACTCTGATCTAACGTCCAATGATAACCACAATACTACTCTGATCTAACGTCCAATGATAACCACAATACTACTCTGATCTAACGTCCAATGATAACCACAATACTACTCTGATCTAACGTCCAATGATAACCACAATACTACTCTGATCTAACGTCCAATGATAACCATAATACTACATTGATCTAACGTCCAATGATAACCACAATACTACTCTGATCTAACGTCCAATGATAACCACAATACTACTCTGATCTAACGTCCAATGATAACCACAATACTACTCTGCTCTAACGTCCAATGATAACCACAATACTACTCTGATCTAACGTCCAATGATAACCATAATACTACATTGATCTAACGTCCAATGATAACCACAATACTACTCTGATCTAACGTCCAATGATAACCACAATACTACTCTGATCTAACGTCCAATGATAACCATAATACTACACTGAACTAAGGTCCAATGATAACCACAATACTACTCTGATCTAACGTCCAATGATAACCATAATACTACATTGATCTAACGTCCAATGATAACCACAATACTACTCTGATCTAACGTCCAATGATAACCACAATACTACTCTGATCTAACGTCCAATGATAACCATAAAACTACACTGATCTAAGGTCCAATGATAACCACAATACTACTCTGATCTAACGTCCAATGATAACCATAATACTACATTGATCTAACGTCCAATGATAACCATAACACTACACTGATCTAACGTCCAATGATAACCATAATACTACACTGATCTAACGTCCAATGATAACCATAACACTACACTGATCTAACGTCCAATGATAACCATAATACTACACTGATCTAAGGTCCAATGATAACCATAATACTACACTGATCTAACGTCCAATGATAACCATAACACTACACTGATCTAACGTCCAATGATAACCATAATACTACACTGATCTAACGTCCAATGATAACCATAACACTACACTGATCTAACGTCCAATGATAACCATAATACTACACTGATCTAAGGTCCAATGATAACCATAATACTACATTGATCTAACGTCCAATGATAACCATAATACTACACTGATCTAACGTCCAATGATAACCATAACACTACACTGCTCTAACGAAGTCTACAGTACAATACTTCTTCAGAATCCTCCTGTGTGGGAGGAACTGAAATATACCATTTGTTTACGTTTTACATAATCTTGCACGGTCTTCAATCACGTCCCATCACAGATCTTCCCTCAGAAAATCAATCTGAGTTTCGAACAAACATTTATTCACTCAACTACATGTGGGGAAACAGCTTCACTTCATGATGAGCTTCACAAAGAACGAAAATATATAACAAGATACGAAGATAACACTTAGGAGAAAGTTAAGATAATGACCAACCAGGACAGTTAGGAGAAAGTTAAGATAATGACCAACCAGAACAGTTAGGAGAAAGTTAAGATAATGACCAACTAGAACAGTTAGGAGAAAGTTAAGATAATGACCAACCAGGACAGTTAGGAGAAAGTTAAGATAATGACCAACCAGGACAGTTAGGAGAAAGTTAAGATAATGACCAACCAGAACAGTTAGGAGAAAGTTAAGATAATGACCAACCAGGACAGTTAGGAGAAAGCGCGCAAGCCGCACCGTAGCACTGCAAAGTTCATTGGGATCGTTACTGCTAGGCGCATTGAAGTCACCATCATATACTTCCAATGGCTTCATCAGATATATCCCAACTATACGTTAATATAAATACAATGGCTTCACCAGATATATCCCAATTATACGTTAATATAAATACAACGGCTTCACTAGATATATCCCATCTATACGTTAATATACACCATCACTAACTGTGAACGTCCTAACTCAAACCTAGCACTCAGTTCAATCCTTACTGCAGCAGTGTCACAATAATAGTGATGACGATTACTTGGCAGACGGCCGAGCCATAGTTGTAGCTTCCGTTGGTCGTGAAAAATGGTATTGTGTTGTTAACGACCTTCGTAAGAGGCATGACAACAGCAGGTGTAGGGCACTGCCACCACCAAGTAACCAGAGATATCCTGGTCACTCCACGCATCCATATGTGGCTCCACAACGGCTTCCAATGTCACTGGAATATATATACCACCTCACAAGTTATCTATATAGCACCACACACCTTTGTCTCGGGTGAAAACTTCACCACTTTGCACTGGTCAATATATACACCTACGTACATAAATTGAACGATTAAGTTAGAGCGTACTCAACTCCGTCTACAACAACAGTTAAGGAGACACTGAGGAAGGGGGGTTCCTCCAGCCAGGAGCCTGCTGCACCTACCCAACAACGTTGCCGAACAATTTCCAAACTGTATTACTGTACCTCGATGTGGGGACAACATGACATCTAGCATCCAAGAAATAACAACACATCTTTTTTCCATAACGTAAATCTACTTTGTATCGTGATCTAAATTCTTATTCAGTCATTCATATACAAGAGAAATACAAACAATTGGCATCCATATAAAGTTACCAGCCTTCACAATACACAGGGCGATGAACGCACGCGAATTCTGTCTGTATGCGCTTACGCATGAGGTTCACTTTAAGAAACATGAACAACACATTCTTTGGAGGCGTTTTATTACAAAAAAAAAAAAAAGGCCGAGGTACCGTCAAGTACTACTTTCACAGACACGTTGGAGGCCTTGTGTGAATACTTCGTGGGCATGAGAGAATATCTTACTATGTGATGCAGGAGAGAGAGAGAGAGAGAGAGAGAGAGAGAGAGAGAGAGAGAGAGAGAGAGAGAGAGAGAGAGAGAGAGTGGTTCCTCCACGCGAGCCAGATACACCTCCAGTAACGCCACATTCTCCACCACAGGTAAACAAGTCCACATCTTTTTCTCTGAAAGACCCGTCCAGTGATCAGAGCCACTGACCCCTTCCTTACCATACCACAATAACACCAACCTTCACTTCATATCAACAATGATATCAAAACCTCACACCAACACTGAACCCCACATCTTCACACACAAATGACCCACTTAAACCTTACACTAAACTTGCACTCACATAACCTCACACCAAACCTGCACCCACACAACCTCACCAAACCTGCACCCACACAACCTCACACCAAACCTGCACCCACACCTCACACCAAACCTGCACCCACACAACCTCACACCAAACCTGCACCCACACCTCACACCAAACCTGCACCCACACAACCTCACACCAAACCTGCACCCACACAACCTCACACCAAACCTGCACCCACACAACCTCACACCAAACCTGCACCCACACAACCTCACACCAAACCTGCACCCACACAACCTCACCAAACCTGCACCCACACAACCTCACACCAAACCTGCACCCACACCTCACACCAAACCTGCACCCACACAACCTCACACCAAACCTGCACCCACACCTCACACCAAACCTGCACCCACACAACCTCACACCAAACCTGCACCCACACCTCACACCAAACCTGCACCCACACAACCTCACACCAAACCTGCACCCACACAACCTCACACCAAACCTGCACCCACACAACCTCACACCAAACCTGCACCCACACAACCTCACACCAAACCTGCGCCCACACAACCTCACACCAAACCTGCGCCACACAACCTCACACCAAACCTGCACCCACACAACCTCACACCAAACCTGCACCCACACAACCTCACACCTAAACCTGCACCCACACAACCTCACACCAAACCTGCACCCACACAACCTCACACCGAACCTGCACCCACACAACCTCACCAAACCTGCACCCACACAACCTCACACCAAACCTGCACCAACACAACCTCACACCAAACCTGCACCAACACAACCTCACACCAAACCTGCACCAACACAACCTCACACCAAACCTGCATCCACACAACCTCACACCAAACCTGCACCAACAAAACCTCACACCAAACCTGCACCCACACAACCTCACACCAAACCTGCACCCACACAACCTCACACCAAACCTGCACCCACACAACCTCACACCAAACCTGCACCCACACAACCTCACACCAAACCTGCATCCACACAACCTCACACCAAACCTGCACCCACACAACCTCACACCAAACCTGCACCCACACAACCTCACACCAAATCTGCACCCACACAACCTCACACCAAACCTGCACCCACACAACCTCACACCAAACCTGCGCCCACACAACCTCACACCAAACCTTCGCCCACACGTCACACCAAACCTGCACCCACACAACCTCACACCGAACCTGCACCCACACAACCTCACACCGAACCTGCACCCACACAACCTCACACTAACCCTGCACCCACACAACCTCACACCAAACCTGCACCCACACAACCTCACACCAAACCTGCACCCACACAACCTCACCAAACCTGCACCCACACAACCTCACACCAAACCTGCACCAACACAACCTCACACCAAACCTGCACCCACACAACCTCACACCAAACCTGCACCAACACAACCTCACACCAAACCTGCGCCAACGCAACCTCACACCAAACCTGCACCCACACAACCTCACACCAAACCTGCGCCAACGCAACCTCACACCAAACCTGCACCCACACAACACAACCTCACACCAAACCTGCACCCACACAACCTCACACCAAACCTGCACCCACACAACCTCACACCAAACCTGCACCCACACAACCTCACACCAAACCTGCACCCACACAACCTCACACCAAACCTGCACCCACACAACCTCACACCAAACCTGCACCCACACAACCTCACACCAAACCTGCGCCCACACAACCTCACACCAAACCTTCGCCCACACGTCACACCAAACCTGCACCCACACAACCTCACACCACAGAGTAACCCGTAATAACACAGGAAATATGAAACGCCATCATCTCGCATCATAACACTGGAACACATCAAACGTTCATTAGCCTCATATAACGGTCATTAGCCTCATATAACATTCATTAGCCTCATATAATGGTCATTAGCCTCATATAACATTCATTTGCCTCATATAACGGTGATTAGCCTCATATAACGGTGATTAGCCTCATATAACATTCATTAGCCTCATATAATGGTCATTATCCTCATATAACATTCATTATCCTCACATAATGGACATTAGCCTCATATAACATTCAGTAGCCTCATATAACATTCATTAGCCTAATATAATGGTCATTAGCCTCATATAACTTTCATTAGCCTCATATAATGGTCATTAGCCTCATATAACGGTCATTAGCCTTATATAATGGTCATTAGCCTCATATAACATTCATTAGCCTCATATAATGGTCATTAGCCTCATATAACGGTCATTAGCCTTATATAACATTCATTAGCCTCATACAATGGTCATAAGCCTCATATAACATTCATTAGCCTTATATAATGGTCATTAGCCTCATATAACATTCATTTGCCTCATATAACGGTCATTAGCCTCATATAATGGTCATTAGCCTCATATAACATTCATTAGCTTCATATAATGGTCATTAGCCTCATATAACATTCATTAGCCTCATATAATGGTCATTAGCCTCATATAACATTCATTAGCCTCATATAATGGTCATTAGCCTCATATAACATTCATTAGCCTCATATAATGGTCATTAGCCTCATACAACATTCATTAGGCTCATATAATGGTCATTAGCCTCATATAACATTCATTAGCCTCATATAACGGTCATTAGCCTTATATAACATTCATTAGCCTCATATAATGGTCATTAGCCTCATATAACGGTCATTAGCCTCATACAACATTCATTAGCCTCATATAACGGTCATTAGCCTCATATAACATTCATTAGCCTCACATAATGGTCATTAGCCTTATATACCATTCATTAGCCTCATATAATGGTCATTAGCCTCATATAATGGTCATTAGCCTCATATAACATTCATTAGCCTTATATAACATTCATTAGTCTCATATAACGGTTATTAGCCTCATATAACGGTCATTAGCCTTATATAACATTCATTAACCTCATATAATGGTCATAGCCTCATATAACATTCATTAGCCTCATATAATGGTCATTAGCCTCATATAACATTCATTAGCCTCATATAATGGTCATTAGCCTTATATAACGGTCATTAGCCTCATATAATGGTCATTAGCCTCATATAACATTCATAAGCCTTATATAATGGTCATTAGCCTCATATAACATTCATTTGCCTCATATAACGGTCATTAGCCTCATATAATGGTCATTAGCCTCATATAACATTCATTAGCTTCATATAATTGTCATTAGCCTCATATAACATTCATTAGCCTCATATAATGGTCATTAGCCTCATATAACATTCATTAGCCTCATATAATGGTCATTAGCCTCATATAACATTCATTAGCCTCATATAATGGTCATTAGCCTCATATAACATTCATTAGGCTCATATAATGGTCATTAGCCTCATATAACATTCATTAGCCTCATATAACGGTCATTAGCCTTATATAACATTCATTAGCCTCATATAACATTCATTAGTCTCATATAACATTCATTAGCCTTATATAACATTCATTAGCCTCATATAACATTCATTAGCCTCATATAACGGTCATTAGCCTCATATACCATTCATTAGCCTCATATAACGGTCATTAGCCTCATATAACATTCATTAGCCTCACATAATGGTCATTAGCCTTATATAACATTCATTAGCCTCATATAATGGTCATTAGCCTCATATAACATTCATTAGCCTTATATAACATTCATTAGTCTCATATAACGGTTATTAGCCTCATATAACGGTCATTAGCCTTATATAACATTCATTAACCTCATATAATGGTCATAGCCTCATATAACATTCATTAGCCTCATGTAATGGTCATTAGCCTCATATAACATTCATTAGCCTCATATACTGGTCATTAGCCTCATATAACGGTCATTAGCCTTATATAACGGTCATTAGCCTCATATAATGGTCATTAGCCTCATATAACATTCATTAGCCTCATATAACATTCATTAGCCTCATATAACATTCATTAGCCTTATATAACATTCATTAGCCTCATAAAACATTCATTAGCCTCATATTACATTCATTAGCCTTATATAACATTCATTAGCCTCATATAACATTCATTAGCCTCATATAACATTCATTAGCCTCATATAATGGTCATTAGCCTCATATAACATTCATTAGTCTCATATAATGGTCATTACCCTCATATAATGGTCATTAGCCTCATATAACATTCATTAGCCTCATATAATGGTCATTAGCCTCATATAACGGTCATTAGCCTCATATACCATTCATTAGCCTCATATAATGGTCATTAGCCTTATATAACATTCATTAGCCTCATATAACATTCATTAGCCTCATATAACATTCATTAGCCTCATATAATGGTCATTAGCCTCATATAATGGTCATTAGCCTCATATAATGGTCATTAGCCTCATATAACGGTCATTAGCCTCATATACCATTCATTAGCCTCATATAATGATCATTAGCCTCATATAATGGTCATTAGCCTTATATAACATTCATTAGCCTCATATAACATTCATTAGCCTCATATAACATTCATTAGCCTCATATAACATTCATTAGCCTCATATAATGGTCATTAGCCTCATATAATGGTCATTAGCCTATATAACATTCATTAGCCTTCATATAACATTCATTAGCTATTAAGGGCATTAGCCTCATATAAAGGTCATTAGGCCTACTATACCATTCATTAGCCTCATATAATAGTCATTAGCCTCATATAACATTCATTAGCCTCATATAATGGTCATTAGCCTCATATAATGGTCATTAGCCCGATATAACATTCATTAGCCTCATATAATGGTCATTAGCCTCATATAACATTCATTAGCCTCATCTAATGGTCATTAGCCTCATATAACATTCTTAGCCTCATATAATGGTCATTAGCCTCATATAACATTCATTAGCCTCATATAATGATCATTAGCCTCATATAACATTCATTAGCATCATATAATGGTCATTAGCCTCATATAACATTCATTAGCCTCATATAATGGTCATTAGCCTCATATAACATTCATTAGCCTCATATAATGGTCATTAGCCTCATATAACATTCATTAGCCTCATATAATGGTCATTAGCCTCATATACCATTCATTAGCCTCATATAATGGTCATTAGCCTCATATAATGGTCATTAGCCTCATATAACATTCATTAGCCTCATATAATGGTCATTAGCCTCATATAACATTCATTAGCCTCATATAATGGTCATTAGCCTTACATAACATTCATTAGCCTCATATAATGGTGATTAGCCTTATATAACATTCATTAGCCTCATGTAATGGTCATTAGCCTCATATAACGGAGCTTCATCTGATGATAACCGCAATCTTACTATGCTGTATTGTCGTCATATTTACAACCTCATTATTATCATGACCACCACCCTGACCTCCCTCCTGCTCATAGCTTAAGAAAAACACAGACTTTTACAACCACACAACATCAAGGTTGTCCGCTGGCTCACACACACACACACACACACACACACACACACACACACACACACACACACACACGAGTTGAAACTATGTTAACATGAGCGACGGTGTCCATGTATGATTCAACTGTACCAATGATGACCCAACCCAACATGCACCACTACGTGGCGTTAAGCCTCACACACACACACACACACACACACACACAATGATGATGCCGACCCAAGCTGTGATAACTAGCAGGTGAAACAAGTGGTGATGAAGTGGACGTACGAATGGCAGGATCCCAACACTTTATAATTACTATAATATGGAACGGATTATCTTCTCCCGAGAACCGTTATAGACTAGCTATTATAGAGCTTATACTGTATTCATAACTTCACACTTGTGACCACAGCAAAAATAACGCGTGTGTGGAGGTCGATCATGAGTTGTTATTTTTTCCTAAATAAGAGGCGAGAGGAATGTGTGGCCCGCGGGAGCATGTGTACACAGCAGGACTGTGTAATAATAAATACGTACAAATACATTGTTTCCTGATGAAAGAGCGTCTGTGGCATATCCCAGAGAGAAATCAGTATCTGGGTGAGTGGGTGGGTGGGGAGTGGAGGGCAAATGGGTTATATATATGAAGGCATTGTAGCCTTAACAACGTTGTATGGAAGCGAAGCATATGCAATAGACAAGGGTATTCGAAGTAGGCTGGATGTGCTGGACATGAAATGCTCAAGGTAGTTTGATGGTAAGTAATAAATGGGAAAGAGAGAATTGTGGTAAAAAGAACAGTGTGGTTGAGCTGAAGTGGGTGTGCTGAAATGGTCTAAAATATGGATAGCAAGAGCAAGGAGAGATTAACAAAGAATATACGTGTGTCAGAAGTGGAGGGAACATAGAGAAAGGGAAGACCAAATTGGAGATGGAAGGATGGAGTGAAAAAGATTCTGAGTGGTGGGAGCCTGACCATGTAAGGAGGGAGAGAGGCGCGCACTGGAGAGAGTGAATTGGAACGATGCAGTTTACAAGGGACGACGTGGCGTAAATGGACTGAGCTTGAGCATGTGAAGCGGCCGAGGAAAACCATGGAAAGATCCGAGTCCTCATTGTGGGTAGGTGCACAGCACATGACAGCTGAATGCTGCCATTCTTAGTATGTTCCTGGAGATAACGCGGGAAACGGCATTTAAGTATGATATATATATCTTTTTTTTTTTTCTTTATACTTTGTCGCTGTCTCCCGCGTTTGCGAGGTAGCGCAAGGAAACAGACGAAAGAAATGGCCCAACCCCCCCCCCCATATACATGTATATACATACGTCCACACACGCAAATATACATACCTACACAGCTTTCCATGGTTTACCCCAGACGCTTCACATGCCTTGATTCAATCCACTGACAGCACGTCAACCCCGGTATACCACATCGCTCCAATTCACTCTATTCCTTGCCCTCCTTTCACCCTCCTGCATGTTCAGGCCCCGATCACACAAAATCTTTTTCACTCCATCTTTCCACCTCCAATTTGGTCTCCCTCTTCTCCTTGCTCCCTCCACCTCCGACACATATATCCTCTTGGTCAATCTTTCCTCACTCATCCTCTCCATGTGCCCAAACCACTTCAAAACACCCTCTTCTGCTCTCTCAACCACGCTCTTTTTATTTCCACACATCTCTCTTACCCTTACGTTACTCACTCGATCAAACCACCTCACACCACACATTGTCCTCAAACATCTCATTTCCAGCACATCCATCCTCCTGCGCACAACTCTATCCATAGCCCACGCCTCGCAACCATACAACATTGTTGGAACCACTATTCCTTCAAACATACCCATTTTTGCTTTCCGAGATAATGTTCTCGACTTCCACACATTCTTCAAGGCCCCCAGAATTTTCGCCCCCTCCCCCACCCTATGATCCACTTCCACTTCCATGGTTCCATCCGCTGCCAGATCCACTCCCAGATATCTAAAACACTTCACTTCCTCCAGTTTTTCTCCATTCAAACTCACCTCCCAATTGACTTGACCCTCAACCCTACTGTACCTAATAACCTTGCTCTTATTCACATTTACTCTTACCTTTCTTCTTCCACACACTTTACCAAACTCAGTCACCAGCTTCTGCAGTTTCTCACATGAATCAGCCACCAGCGCTGTATCATCAGCGAACAACAACTGACTCACTTCCCAAGCTCTCTCATCCCCAACACACTTCATACTTGCCCCTCTTTCCAAAACTCTTGCATTTACCTCCCTAACAACCCCATCCATAAACAAATTAAACAACCATGGAGACATCACACACCCCTGCCGCAAACCTACATTTACTGAGAACCAATCACTTTCCTCTCTTCCTACACGTACACATGCCTTACATCCTCGATAAAAACTTTTCACTGCTTCTAACAACTTTCCTCCCACACCATATATTCTTAATACCTTCCACAGAGCATCTCTATCAACTCTATCATATGCCTTCTCCAGATCCATAAATGCTACATACAAATCCATTTGCTTTTCTAAGGATTTCTCACATACATTCTTCAAAGCAAACACCTGATCCACACATCCTCTACCACTTCTGAAACCACACTGCTCTTCCCCAATCTGATGCTCTGTACATGCCTTCACCCTCTCAATCAATACCCTCCCATATAATTTACCAGGAATACTCAACAAACTTATACCTCTGTAATTTGAGCACTCACTCTTATCCCCTTTGCCTTTGTACAATGGCACTATGCACGCATTCCGCCAATCCTCAGGCACCTCACCATGAGTCATACATACATTAAATAACCTTACCAACCAGTCAACAATACAGTCACCCCCTTTTTTAATAAATTCCACTGCAATACCATCCAAACCTGCTGCCTTGCCGGCTTTCATCTTCCGCAAAGCTTTCACTACCTCTTCTCTGTTTACCAAATCATTTTCCCTAACCCTCTCACTTTGCACACCACCTCGACCAAAACACCCTATATCTGCCACTCTATCATCAAACACATTCAACAAACCTTCAAAATACTCACTCCATATCCTTCTCACATCACCACTACTTGTTATCACCTCCCCATTTGCGCCCTTCACTGAAGTTCCCATTTGCTCCTTTGTCTTACGCACTTTATTTACCTCCTTCCAGAACATCTTTTTATTCTCCCTAAAATTTAATGATACTCTCTCACCCCAACTCTCATTTGCCCTTTTTTTCACCTCTTGCACCTTTCTCTTGACCTCCTGTCTCTTTCTTTTATACACACACATATATATATATATATATATATATATATATATATATATATATATATATATATATATATATATATTTCTTTCAAACTATTCGCCATTTCCCGCATTAGCGAGGTAGCGTTAAGAACAGAGGACTGGGCCTTTGAGGGAATACCCTCACCTGGCCCAATTCTCTGTTCCTTCTTTTGGAAAATTAAAAAAAACGAGAGGTGAGGATTTCCAGCCCCCCGCTCCCTCCCCTTTTAGTCGCCTTCTTCGACACGCAGGGAATACGTGGGAAGTATTCTTTCTCCCCTATCCCCAGGGATATATATATATATATATATATATATATATATATATATATATATATATATATATATATATATATATATATCCCTGGGGATAGGGGAGAAAGAATACTTCCCACACATTCGTCACGTGTCGTAGAAAGAGACTAAAGGGGACGTAAGCGGGGGGCCAGAAACCCTCCCCTCCTAGTATTTTGACTTTCTAAAAGGGGATACAGAAGAAGGAGTCACGCGGGGAGTGCTCATCCTCCTCGAAGGCTCAGATTGGGGTGTCTAAATGTGTGTGGATGTAACCAAGATGAGAAAAAAGGAGAGATAGGTAGTATGTTTGAGGAAAGGAACCTGGATGTTTTGGCTCTGAGTGAAACGAAGCTCAAGGGTAAAGGGGAAGAGTGGTTTGGGAATGTCTTGGGAGTAAAGTCAGGGGTTAGTGAGAGGACAAGAGCAAGGAAAGGAGTAGCACTACTCCTGAAACAGGAGTTGTGGGAGTATGTGATAGAGTGTAAAAAAGTAAATTCTAGATTGATATGGATAAAACTGAAAGTGGATGGAGAGAGATGGGTGATTATTGGTGCATATGCACCTGGGCATGAGAAGAAAGATCATGAGAGGCAAGTGTTTTGGGAGCAGCTGAATCAGTGTGTTAGTGGTTTTGATGCACAAGACCGGGTTATATGATTGGTGATTTGAATGCAAAGGTGAGTAATGTGGCAGTTGAGGGAATAATTGGTATACATGGGGTGTTCAGTGTTGTAAATGGAAATGGTGAAGAGCTTGTGGATTTGTGTGCTGACAAAGGACTGGTGATTGGGAATACCTGGTTTAAAGAGCGAGATATACATAAGTATACGTATGTAAGTAGGAGAGATGGCCAGAGAGCGTTATTGGATTACGCGTTAATTGATAGGCGCGCGAAAGAGAGACTTTTGGATGTTAATGTGCTGAGAGGTGCAACTGGAGGGATGTCTGATCATTATCTTGTGGAGGCGAAGGTGAAGATTTGTAGGGGGTTTCAGAAAAGAAGAGAGAATGTTGGGGTGAAGAGAGTGGTGAGAGTAAGTGAGCCTGGGAAGGAGACTTGTGTGAGGAAGTACCAGGAGAGACTGAGTACAGAATGGAAAAAGGTGAGAACAAAGGAGGTAAGGGGAGTGGGGAGGAATGGGATGTATTTAGGGAAGCAGTGATGGCTTGCGCAAAAGATGCTTGTGGCATGAGAACCGTGGGAGGTGGGTTGATTAGAAAGGGTAGCGAGTGGTGGGATGAAGAAGTAAGATTATTAGTGAAAGAGAAGAGAGAGGCATTTCGACGATTTTTGCAGAGAAAAAATGCAATTGAGTGGGAGATGTATAAAAGAAAGAGACAGGAGGTCAAGAGAAAGGTGCAAGAGGTGAAAAAGAGGGCAAATGAGAGTTGGGGTGAGAGAGTATCATTAAATTTTAGGGAGAATAAAAAGATGTTCTGGAAGGAGGTAAATAAAGTGCGTAAGACAAGGGAGCAAATGGGAACTTCATTGAAGGGCGCAAATGGGGAGGTGATAACAAGTAGTGGTGATGTGAGAAGATGGAGTGAGTATTTTGAAGGTTTGTCGAATGTGTTTGATGATAGAGTGGCAGATATAGGTGTTTTGGTCGAAGAGGTGTGCAAAGTGAGAGGGTTAGGGAAAATGACTTGGTAAACAGAGAAGAGGTAGTAAAAGCTTTACGGAAGATGAAAGCCGGCAAGGCAGCAGGTTTGGATGGTATTGCAGTGGAATTTATTGAAAAAGGGGGTGACTGTATTGTTGACTGGTTGGTAAGGTTATTCAATGTATGTATGATTCATGGTGAGGTGCCTGAGGATTGGCGGAATGCTTGCCTAGTGCCATTGTACAAAGGCAAAGGGGATAAGAGTGAGTGCTCAAATTACAGAGGTATAAGTTTGTTGAGTACTCCTGGGAAATTATATGGGAGGGTACTAATTGAGAGGGTGAAGGCAAGTACAGAGCATCAGACTGGGGAAGAGCAGTGTGGTTTCAGAAGTGGTAGAGGATGTGTGGATCAGGTGTTTGCTTTGAACAATGTATGTGAGAAATACTTAGAAAAGCAAATGGATTTGTATGTAGCATTTATGGATCTGGTGAAGGTATATGATATAGTTGATAGAGATGCTCTGTGGAAGGTATTAAGAATATATGGTGTGGGAGGCAAGTTGTTAGAAGCAGTGAAAAGTTTTTATCGAGGATGTAAGGCATGTGTACGTGTAGGAAGAGAGGAAAGTGATTGGTTCTCAGTGAATGTAGGTTTGCGGCAGGGGTGTGTGATGTCTCCATGGTTGTTTAATTTGTTTATGGATCGGGTTGTTAGGGAGGTGAATGCAAGAGTTTTGGAAAGAGGGGCAAGTATGCAGTCTGTTGTGGATGAGAGAGCTTGGGAAGTGAGTCAGTTGTTGTTCGCTGATGATACAGCGCTGGTGGCTGATTCATGTGAGAAACTGCAGAAGCTGGTGACTGAGTTTGGTAAAGTGTGTGAAAGAAGAAAGTTAAGAGTAAATGTGAATAAGAGTAAGGTTATTAGGTACAGTAGGGTTGAGGGTCAAGTCAATTGGGAGGTAAGTTTGAATGGAGAAAAACTGGAGGAAGTAAAGTGTTGTAGATATCTGGGAGTGGATCTGGCAGCGGATGAGACCATGGAAGCGGAAGTGAATCATAGGGTGGGGGAGGGGGCGAAAATTCTGGGAGCCTTGCCTTGAAGAATGTTTGGAAGTCGAGAACATTATCTCGGAAAGCAAAAATGGGTATGTTTGAAGGAATAGTGGTTCCAACAATGTTGTATGGTTGCGAGGCGTGGGCTATGGATAGAGTTGTGCGCAGGAGGGTGGATGTGCTGGAAATGAGATGTTTTAGGACAATATGTGGCGTGAGGTGGTTTGATCGAGTAAGTAATGTAAGGGTAAGAGAGATGTGTGGAAATAAAAAGAGTGTGGTTGAGAAAGCAGAAGAGAGTGTTTTGAAATGGTTTGGTCACATGGAGAGAATGAGTGAGGAAAGATTGACCAAGAGGATATATGTGTCAGAGGTGGAGGGAACGAGAAGTGGGAGACCAAATTGGAGGTGGAAAGATGGAGTATAAATTTTGAATAATTTTGAGTGACCGGGGCCTGAACATGCAGAAGGGTGAAAGGCGTGCAAGGAATAGAGTGAATTGGAACGATGTGGTATACCGGGGTCGACGTGCTGTCATTGGATTGAACCAGGGCATGTGAAGCGTCTGCGGTAAACCATGGAAAGTTCTGTGGGGCCTGGATGAGGAAAGGGAGCTGTGGTTTCGGTGCATTATTACATGACAGCTAGAGACTGAGTGTGAACGAATGGGGCCTTTGTTGTCTTTTCCTGGCGCTACCTCGCACACATGAGGGGGGAGGGGGTTGTTAGTTCATGTGTGGCGAGGTGGCGATGGGAATGAATAAAGGCAGACAGTATGAATTATGTACATGTGTATATATGTATATGTCTGTGTGTGTGTATATATATACATATATATATATATATATATATATATATATATATATATATATATATATATATATATATATATACGTTGAGATGTATAGGTATGTATATTTGCGTGTGTGGACGTGTATGTATATACATGTGTATGTGGGTGGGTTGGACCATTCTTTTGTCTGTTTCCTTTCGCTACCTCGCTAACGCGGGAGACAGCGACAAAGCATAATAATAATAATAATAATAATAATAATAATAATAATAATATTATTATTATATATATATATATATATATATATATATATATATATATATATATATATATATATATATATATATATATACCTGCTCTAGGAGCCCCTTCTATAAAAGTGTACAATGGGATCACAGGACAGAGTAAGGTGATGATGTGTGTCAGTTTGTGTGAGGCGAGTGCAGGACAATTTAGAAGTAGGTAAACGTGTAATGTCTTCAGTGTGCATCGGTGGCATGACGGGTCTTGTGATCAACGTTTCATGATTGGTCGTAGGAAAGTGTGGCGTCCCGAGACGGACAGTGGTGGTGGCCAGGGTGGGAGGGCCTGATGATGGCCAACAAGGATGTGGAAGCCAAGGGTGGAGACGAGGGGCATCCAAAGCGCTGAGAAAATTTCCCCGTACATGTCTGGAAAGTGGAGTTCTCATGACTGTATATCTGGTGGTATGGTCTTTATGAACGGGTATAACGCCTGTCTGTTTAGTGCCTGTCTGTTCATTCTGGTGTGACTGTGTTCTGTAAAAGCTGTTATGTTGGGGTGAGGGCAATATGCGAGTATAAGTTACTGAAGTAAAAGTTACTTTAGTTACTTTAGTGGGGTTACTGTGAAGCACTCACCTAGTTTCTTTAGTGGGGTTACTGTGAAGCACCCATCTAGTTACTTTAGTGGGGTTACTGTGAAGCACCCACCTAGTTACCTTAGTGGGGTTACTATGAAGCACCTAGCTAGTAACCTTAGTGGAGTTACTGTGAAGCGCCCACCTAGTTACTTCAGTGGGGTTACTGTGAAGCATTCTAGTTACCTTAGTTGGGTTACTGTAAAGAACCCTAGTTATCCTAGTGGGGTTACTGTGAAGCACCCACCTAGCTACTTCAGTGGGGTTACTGTGAAGCACTCACCTAGTTACTTTAGTGGGGTTACTGTGAAGCACCCACCTAGTTACCTTAGTGGGGTTACTGTGAAGCACCCACCTAATTACTTTAGTGGGGTTAATGGGAAGCACCTAGCTAGTTACTTTAGTGGGGTTACTGTGAAGCACCTAGCTAGTTACTTTAGTTGGGTTACTGTGAAGCAACCACCTAGTTACTTTAGTGGGGTTACTGTGAAGCAACCACCTAGTTACTTTAGTGGGGTTACCATGAAGCACCTACCGTTACTTTAGTGGGGTTACTGTGAAGCACCTAGCTTGTTATTTTAGTGGGGTTGGGTTACTGTGAAGCGCCCACCTAGTTACTTTAGTATGGTTACTGTGAAGCACCTAGCTAGTTACTTTAGTGGGGTTACTGTGAAGCACCCACCTAGTTACCTTAGTGGGGTTACTGTGAAGCACCTAGCTAGTTACTTTAATGGGGTTACTCTGAAGCACCAACCTAGTTACTTTAGTAGGGTTACTGTGAAGCACCTAGCTAGCTACTTTAGTGGGGTTATTGTGAAGCACCCATCAAGTTACTTTAGTGGGGTTACTATGAAGCACCTAACCAGTCACTTTAGTGGGGATGGGGTTGGGGTTACTGTGAAGCACCCATCTAGTTACTTTAGTGAGGTCACTGTGAAGCACCCACCTAGTTACCTTCGTGGGGTTACTGTGAAGCACCCACCTAGTTACCTTAGTGAGGTTACTGTGAAGCACCCACCCAGTATCTTAGTGGGGTTACTGTGAAGCACCCACCTGGTTGCCTTAAGGGGTTACTGAAGCACCCTCCTAGTTACCTTAGTGGGGTTACTATGAAGCACCCACCTAGTTACCTTAGTGGAGTTACTGTGAAGCACCAACCTAGTTACCTTAGTGAGGTTACTGTGAAGCACCTAGGTAGATACCTTAGTGGGGTTACTATGAAGCACCCACCTACTTACTTTAGTGGGGTTACTGTGAAACGCCCACCTAGTTACTTTAGTGGGGTTACTGTGAAGCACCTAGCTAGTTACTTTAGTGGGGTTACTGTGAAGCACCTAGCTAGTTACCTTAGTGGGGTTACTGTGAAGCACCCATCTAGTTACCTTAGTGGGGTTACTATGAAGCACCCACCTACTTACTTTAGTGGGGTTACTGTGAAGTACCCACCTACTTACTTTAGTAGGGTTACTGTGAAGCACCCACCTAGTTACTTTAGTGGGGTTACTGCGAAGTACCCACTTAGTTACTTTAGTAGGGTTACTGTGAAGCACCCACCTAGTTACTTTAGTGGGGTTACTGTGAAGCACCTAGCTAGTAACTTTAGTGGGGTTATTGTGAAGCACCTAGCTAGTTACTTTAGTGGGGTTACTGTGAAGCACCCACCTAGTTACTTTAGTGGGGTTACTGTGAAGCACCTAGCTAGTTACTTTAGTGGGGTTACTGTGAAGCACCTAGCTAGTTACTTTAGTGGGATTACTGTGAGGTACCCACCTAGTTACTTTAGTAGGGTTACTGTGAAGCACCTAGCTAGTTACTTTAGTGGGGTTACTGTGAAGCATCTACCTACTTACTTTAGTAGGGTTGCTAAGAAGTACCCACCTAGTTACTTTAAAGGGGTTACTATGAAGCACCCAGCTAGTTACTTTAGTGGGGTTACTGTGAAGCACATAGCGAGTTACTTTAGTGGGGTTACTGTGAAGCACCTAGCCAGTTACTTTAGTGGGGGTGGGGTTGGGGTTACTGTGAAGCACCCACTTAGTTACTTTAGTGGGGTTACTGTGAAGCACCACCTAGCTACCTTAGTGGGGTTACTGTGAAGCACCCACCTAGTTACCTTAGTGGAGTTACTGTGAAGCACCCACCCCGTTACCTTAGTGGGGTTACTGTGAAGCACCCACCTAGTTACTTTAGTGGGGTTACTGTGAAGCACCACCTATTTACCTTAGTGGGGTTACTGTGAAGCACCCACCCCATTACCTTAGTGGGGTTACTATGAAGCACCCACCTAGTTACTTTAGTGGGATTACTGTGAAGTACCCACCTACTTACTTTAGTGGGGTTACTGTGAAGTACCCACCGAGTTACTTTAGTGGGGTTACTGTGAAGCACCTAGCTGATTACTTAAGTGGGGTTACTGTGAAGCACCCACCTAGTTACTTTAATGGGGTTACTGTGAAGCACCTAGCTAGTTACTTTAGTGGGGTTGGGGTTACTGTGAAGCACCCATCTAGTTACTTTAGTATGGTTACTGTGAAGCACCTGGCTACATACTTTAGTGGGATTACTGTGAAGCATCCTATTTACCTTAGTGGGGCTACTGTGAAGCACCCACCTAGTTACCTTAGTGGGGTTACTGCGAAGCACCTAGCTAGTTACTTCAGTTGGGTTACTGTGAAGCACCTAGCTAGTGGGGTTAGTGTAGTGTTGTAGAGGGTAGGGGAGGTGTGTACTTTTCACCTAAAAACATTATAATGAGAGATGAGTTATAATGAGGACCATCTGCTTGCCTTTCATGAGGTTCACGTGTGATTATGATGGATAACATCTCCTACCATAACACTATAATGGTCATGATGAACTGGTTATCATGATCACTTTAGGATGGATAATGTCTCCTACCATAACACTATAATGGTAACGGCTATAGTGCCCTGGCAACTCCCCAGACCTTCACCAACACGAGACCACAGTCTAAGCTTGCACCCAGCAGCGCCTCGTCTGTGTCTGGCCTCATCCAGACCCTACACAAACCATACAATACTTGAGAAACCTGGCCACTTCCATGCCCAGACGTCTTGCCATGGTAATCGTGGCTAAAGGAAAGGTATCAAAGTAATTACATGGAAGTGTGACGTCGACTTAGACAATGTATTATGACAAGGTGAACACTGTGGTAGTTTGTGTGGAGGGAGTGACGGAGGTACGTCTATATTGCGGCTCTAAACAAGTTCAGTAGAAAGTGGTAGGAGTAAGAGGGTTACGTCCGTACGACATAATGGTAGAGTGAGTACTACAATGATGTGGGTGAGCGGGGTGGTATAGTGTGAGGGACGCTGGTCATGATCATCAACTATTATGCACCTGCTAGCAAGGGCATTTACGACGGAGTTTTGGAAGAGCAGTTACGACGGAGTTTTGGAAGAGCAGTTACGACGGGGTTTTGGAAGAGCAGTTACGACAGGGTTTTTGGGAAGACACTGAGTTCGAGAGTTAAAAGTTTCCACGCACGAGGTCAAGTATCCGCGGTGAGACATTTGAATGCAAGAGTTTGAGCTTTGGTACATGAGGTTATCATTATGAGGTACGAGTTGTACATGACAATGGTGGCTTGTAAAGTTGTACATGACAATGGTGGCTTGTAAAGTTGTACATGACAATGATGGCTTGTAAAGTTGTACATGACAATGGTGGCTTGTAAAGTTGTACATGACAATGGCGGCTTGTAAAGTTGTACATGACAATGGCGGCTTGTAAAGTTGTACATGACAATGATGGCTTGTAAAGTTGTACATGACAATGGTGGCTTGTAAAGTTGTACATGACAATGGTGGCTTGTAAAGTTGTACATGACAATGGTGGCTTGTAAAGTTGTACATGACAATGATGGCTTGTAAAGTTGTACATGACAATGGTGGCTTGTAAAGTTGTACATGACAATGGTGGCTTGTAAAGTTGTACATGACAATGGCGGCTTGTAAAGTTGTACATGACAATGGTGGCTTGTAAAGTTGTACATGACAATGGCGGCTTGTAAAGTTGTACATGACAATGATGGCTTGTAAAGTTGTACATGACAATGATGGCTTGTAAAGTTGTACATGACAATGGTGGCTTGTAAAGTTGTACATGACAATGGCGGCTTGTAAAGTTGTACATGACAATGGCGGCTTGTAAAGTTGTACATGACAATGGCGGCTTGTAAAGTTGTACATGACAATGGTGGCTTGTAAAGTTGTACATGACAATGGCGGCTTGTAAAGTTGTACATGACAATGGTGGCTTGTAAAGTTGTACATGACAATGGTGGCTTGTAAAGTTGTACATGACAATGGTGGCTTGTAAAGTTGTACATGACAATGGTGGCTTGTAAAGTTGTACATGACAATGATGGCTTGTAAAGTTGTACATGACAATGGCGGCTTGTAAAGTTGTACATGACAATGGTGGCTTGTAAAGTTGTACATGACATTCAATGATCCTCATGTAATGTGAACCCAACCTTGATGAATGTTATCATCAAATCTACAAGATTGGTTTGAAGTGCAGAACGTAATGATAAAAGGTCTATATATCATTTTCTATAATGATAAAAGGTCTATATATCATTTTCTATAATGATAAAAGGTCTATATATCATTTTCTATAATGATAAACGGTCTATATATCATTTTCTATAATGATAAAAGGTCTATATATCATTTTCTATAATGATAAACGGTCTATATATCATTTTCTATAATGATAAAGGGTCTATATATCATTTTCTATAATGATAAAGGGTCTATATATCATTTTCTATAATGATAAAAGGTCTATATATCATTTTCTATAATGATAAAAGGTCTATATATCATTTTCTATAATGATAAACGGTCTATATATCATTTTCTATAATGATAAACGGTCTATATATCATTTTCTATAATGATAAAAGGTCTATATATCATTTTCTATAATGATAAACGGTCTATATATCATTTTCTATAATGATAAAGGGTCTATATATCATTTTCTATAATGATAAAGGGTCTATATATCATTTTCTATAATGATAAAAGGTCTATATATCATTTTCTATAATGATAAAAGGTCTATATATCATTTTCTATAATGATAAACGGTCTATATATCATTTTCTATAATGATAAAAGGTCTATATATCATTTTCTATAATGATAAACGGTCTATATATCATTTTCTATAATGATAAACGGTCTATATATCATTTTCTATCATGGCATAATGTTTAACATCATCTTCATATTTCGCAAAACTCAACGTATTATCTTGATGGTCCCATTATGGACTCTTATTGTTTCTTGAATTGAAACCAAAAATTATCATCTACTGAAAGTGTCATCTGTAGTTAATGGGATTATAAATGATCGGTTTGAAATATAGTTGGAGAAATATTAATGTAATGTACAGCAGTTTATTCTGGCTGTATCCTGAAGCTCTGAGTGTGGGGTTCAAATGTTGTTTACCACAGCATAACAAACCTGTGTCTTCGTTACGTTTACGTTGTAGAAAAATTCGTGAGCCGTACCCACGCCGCCTGGGATTGTACAACCCCGCGCCAGATGGCCAATTAGCTGTGCATGTCGCATCTGCCCGCTAATTACTGCTCAGGCAACGTGGTCACGTGACCAAGGGTCAACCACGAGGTCATGCATGGGAGAGGTCGCCCACCCACCCATCCTGGCTACGTCGTCAGCCATGCAAAGCTGCGCATTTAGACAGTACGAGGGCGGGAACCTAGGCCTCCAGCCAATCACGTCGGGATGAGGGAGTGACAATCCGTCTTTTGACCAATCAGGAGTAATTGTGATCATTCCTCCCGTGTCGTAGCCGACATCAGCAGGTCAGGGCGGGGCTGGCCGCTCCCGGCTGGCTGCCTCTCCAGATAACGGGCCCTCACGACTGCTTGCTCATGATTCCTCCAGCCATCATGTAGCCAGCAGGTAATGTAATGTTCCAGGTCTTCAGCCATCATGTAGCCAGCAGGTAATGTAATGTTCCAGGTCTTCAGCCATCATGTAGCCAGCAGGTTATGTAATGTTCCTGGTCTCAAACTCCCGTCCCCAGCGCTGCCTTAGATGGTAAGATGTGTGTGTGTGTCGCGTCGGGTCTGAGTGTAACAAAGTATCAAAACTTGCCACAGAATTGCCCAACGAATAAGTGTATCTTGTATCATGTTTCTATAGTCAAATTGTCATAAAGGAAAGAGATCTCCTGGTTTGAAATCTTATGTGGAATGTTAATGGTAACGAAAATATTTGTACCCCATTAATTTGCTTTTGTTATCCTGTATTCTTATTTCTTCTATCATATGTAGATTTAACCCTGGTATTTACTTTCATCCCATAACGTTAAGATAGCGTTATCCAGTGTGTTTAACAAATAACTGGAGATCCTGCTAGGATCCGTAACGTAACAGAACCTGGCGTCCTTACAAGGAGTCGTAACAATATAAAGATGTGTTATGTTACAGGATTCCACCTACCTTCACCTACGCCAGAAGATAACACTCATCTTCAGTCAGCCTATCATCAGTCACGTCTCATCAAAAATCTTACTGTAAAAGAGTTAATCTTACCCTAACATTGCAGGAGCTTCAGCAGACGAGTTCCTGGAGGAACTCCACGGCCATTTCAAGTGTCGTCGGGTAAGTGTGAACAAATAATGATGCATAACTCAAGTACAACTCAAACACTCAAAGATGTGAACTTACCAGTATACCATCTGCACTTCCCATATCATAACCAGACGCAGCAACTTACCTGAAAGAGAAGAAACAAATGAAACATGGAATAAGTAGCCACAATTATGGATATTTAGTTACCATCAAGATAACCATAACATTCTCATCACAAGTTTTGACAAACTAAAGCTACATCATTATAAACAAATGAAGGTAAACTACCGGCATTAAATGTCACTCAACCTTCAACTGCACAATTCATCTGTAATAACATTCATCCAGTGGAAGAGTAATTACCCACCTACGAGGAACTACAGTGGAAGAGTAACTACCCACCTACGAGGAACTACAGTGGAAGAGTAACTACCCACCTACGAGGAACTACAGTGGAAGAGTAACTACCCACCTACGAGGAACTACAGTGGAAGAGTAACTACCCACCTACGAGGAACTACAGTGGAAGAGTAACTACCCACCTACGAGGAACTACAGTGGAAGAGTAACTACCCACCTACGAGGAACTACAGTGGGAAAGTAACTACCCACCTACGAGGAACTACAGTGGAAGAGTAACTACCCACCTACGAGGAACTACAGTGGAAGAGTAACTACCCACCTACGAGGAACTACAGTGGAAGAGTAACTACCCACCTACGAGGAACTACAGTGGAAGAGTAACTACCCACCTACGAGGAACTACAGTGGAAGAGTAACTACCCACCTACGAGGAACTACAGTGGAAGAGTAACTACCCACCTACGAGGAACTACAGTGGAAGAGTAACTACCCACCTACGAGGAACTACAGTGGGAAAGTAACTACCCACCTACGAGGAACTACAGTGGGAAAGTAACTACCCACCTACGAGGAACTACAGTGGGAAAGTAACTTCCCACCTACGAGGAACTACAGTGGAAGAGTAACTACCCACCTACGAGGAACTACAGTGGAAGAGTAACTACCCACCTACGAGGAACTACAGTGGAAGAGTAACTACCCACCTACGAGGAACTACAGTGGAAGAGTAACTACCCACCTACGAGGAACTACAGTGGAAGAGTAACTACCCACCTACGAGGAACTACAGTGGAAGAGTAACTACCCACCTACGAGGAACTACAGTGGAAGAGTAACTACCCACCTACGAGGAACTACAGTGGAAGAGTAACTACCCACCTACGAGGAACTACAGTGGAAGAGTAACTACCCACCTACGAGGAACTACAGTGGAAGAGTAACTACCCACCTACGAGGAACTACAGTGGAAGAGTAACTACCCACCTACGAGGAACACAAAATGGTTTTGCTATGACAACACCGCTCACACGTAGCATTAACTCCCTCCCCGACTTCTATATACAAGAACAACGTTCCACTTCTAGAATCCTAGTATTCATGTTGCGTGTTATATAATGCTATGTTATCAGCAAATATGCCAATGGTCTAGTTATCTATTGTAGGTTCATCCACAATGGTCTTCAGCCAGGAGAACTAACCATTTGTATGTTTCTTTGATCACTTCACAAAAATTCCTTAAATAATCAAGTGTCACATTAAATACTCTCTCCATCTTGTCTGACGGTAATTGCAGATCTTTGTGTGAAACCTTTTTGATATATTTCCAGGAATTTCTCTTCTTTTCAATGATTCTGCACCATGCACCATGTATATATACATATATATCACCGGGGATAGAGAAAGAATAATTCCCGCGTATTCCCTGCGTGTCCAAGGCGACCAAATGGAACAGAGAAGGGGGCCAAGTGAGGAGTTTCCCTCAAAGGCTCAGTCCTCAGTTCTTAACGCTATCTCACAAATGCGGGAAACGGCGAATATGTAATGAATACACACACACACACACACACATATCTATATATATATATATATATATATATATATATATATATATATATATATATATCTTATGCTTTGTCGCTGTCTCCCGCGTTTGCGAGGTAGCGCAAGGAAACAGACGAAAGAAATGGCCCAACCCACCCCCATACACATGTATATACATACGTCCACACACGCAAATATACATACCTACACAGCTTTCCATGGTCTACCACAGACGCTTCACATGCGCTGATTCAATCCACTGACAGCACGTCAACCCCCGTATACCACATCGATCCAATTCACTCTATTCCTTGCCCTCCTTTCACCCTCCTGCATGTTCAGGCCCCGATCACACAAAATCTTTTTCACTCCATCTTTCCACCTCCAATTTGGTCTCCCACTTCTCCTCGTTCCCTCCACCCCCCGACACATATATCCTCTTGGTCAATCTTTCCTCACTCATTCTCTCCATGTGCCCAAACCATTTCAAAACACCCTCTTCTGCTCTCTCAACCACGCTCTTTTTATTTCCACACATCTCTCTTACCCTTACGTTACTTACTCGATCAAACCACCTCACACCACACACTGTCCTCAAACATCTCATTTCCAGCACATCCATCCTCCTGCGCACAACTCTATCCATAGCCCACGCCTCGCAACCATACAACATTGTTGGAACCACTATTCCTTCAAACATACCCATTTTTGCCTTCCGTGATAATGTTCTCGACTTCCACACATTCTTCAAGGCTCCCAGAATTTTCGCCCCCTCCCCCACCCTATGATCCACTTCCGATTCCATGGTTCCATCCGCTGCCAGATCCACTCCCAGATATCTAAAACACTTTACTTCCACCAGTTTTTCTCCATTCAAACTTACCTCCCAATTGACTTGACCCTCAACCCTAATGTACCTAATAACCTTGCTCTTATTCACATTTACTCTTAACTTTCACACACTTTACCAAACTCAGTCACCAGCTTCTGCAGTTTCTCACATGAATCAGCCACAAGCGCTGTATCATCAGCGAACAACAACTGACTCACTTACCAAGCTCTCTCATCCACAACAGACTTCATACTTGCCCCTCTTTCCAAAACTCTTGCATTCACCTCCCTAACAACCCCATCCATAAACAAATTAAACAACCATGGAGACATCACACACCCCTGCCGCAAACCTACATTCACTGAGAACCAATCACTTTCCTCTCTTCCTACACGTACACATGCCTTACATCCTCGATAAAAACTTTTCACTGCTTCTAACAACTTTCCTCCCACACCATATATTCTTAATACCTTCCACAGAGCATCTCTATCAACTCTATCGTATGCCTTCTCCAGATCCATAAATGCTACATACAAATCCATTTGCTTTTCTAAGTATTTCTCACATACATTCTTCAAAGCAAACACCTGATCCACACATCCTCTACCACTTCTGAAACCACACTGCTCTTCCCCAATCTGATGCTCTGTACATGCCTTCACCCGCTCAATCAATACCCTCCCATATAATTAACCAGGAATACTCAACAAACTTATACCTCTGTAATTTGAGCACTCACTCTTATCCCCTTTGCCTTTGTACAATGGCACTATGCACGCATTCCGCCAATCCTCAGGCACCTCACCATGAGTCATACATACATTAAAAAACCTTACCAACCAGCCAATAATACAGTCACCCCCTTTTTTAATAAATTCCACTGCAATACCATCCAAACCTGCTGCCTTGCCGGCTTTCATCTTCCGCAAAGCTTTTACTACCTCTTCTCTGTTTACCAAATCATTTTCCCTAACCCTCTCACTTTGCACACCATCTCGACCAAAACACCCTATATCTGCCTCTCTATCATCAAACACATTCAACAAACCTTCAAAATACTCACTCCATCTCCTTCTCACATCACCACTACTTGTTATCACCTCCCCATTTGCGCCCTTCACTGAAGTTCCCATTTGCTCCCTTGTCGTACGCACTTTATTTACCTCCTTCCAAAACATCTTTTTATTCTCCCTAAAATTTAATGATACTCTCTCACCCCAACTCTCATTTGCCCTCTTTTTCACCTCTTGCTCCTTTCTCTTGACCTCCTGTCTCTTTCTTTTATACATCTCCCACTCAATTGCATTTTTTCCCTGCAAAAATCGTCCAAATGCCTCTCTCTTCTCTTTCACTAATAATCTTACTTCTTCATCCCACCACTCACTTCCCTTTCTAATCAACCCACCTCCCACTCTTCTCATGCCACAAGCATCTTTTGCGCAATCCATCACTGATTCCCTAAATACATCCCATTCCTCCCCCACTCCCCTTACTTCCATTGTTCTCACCTTTTTCCATTCTGTACTCAGTCTCTCCTGGTACTTCCTCACACAAGTCTCCTTCAAAAGCTCACTTACTCTCACCACCCTCTTCACCCCAACATTCACTCTTCTTTTCTGAAAACCCATACAAATCTTCACCTTAGCCTCCACAAGATAATGATCAGACATCCCTCCAGTTGCACCTCTCAGCACATTAACATCCAAAAGTCTCTCTTTCGCGCGCCTATCAATTAACACGTAATCCAATAACGCTCTCTGGCCATCTCTCCTACTTACATACGTATACTTATATATATCTCGCTTTTTAAACCAGGTATTCCCAATCACCAGTCCTTTTTCAGCACATAAATCTACAAGCTCTTCACCATTTCCATTTACAACACTGAACATCCCATGTATACCAATTATTCCCTCAACTGCCACATTACTCACCTTTGCCTTCAAATCACCCATCACTATAACCCGGTCTCGTGCATCAAAACCACTAACACACTCATTCAGCTGCTCCCAAAACACTTGCCTCTCATGATCTTTCTTCTCATGCCCAGGTGCATATGCACCAATAATCACCCATCTCTCTCCATCAACTTTCAGTTTTACCCATATCAATCGAGAATTTACTTTCTTACATTCTATCACATACTCCCACAACTCCTGTTTCAGGAGTACTGCTACTCCTTCCCTTGCTCTTGTCCTCTCACTAACCCCGACTCTACTCCCAAGACATTCCCAAACCACTCTTCCCCTTTACCCTTGAGCTTCGTTTCACTCAGAGCCAAAACATCCAGGTTCCTTTCCTCAAACATACTACCTATCTCTCCTTTTTTCACATCTTGGTTACATCCACACACATTTAGACACCCCAGTCATATATATATGGGGATAGGGGATTAAGAATACTTCCCACGAATTCCCTGCGTGTGGTAGAAGGTGACTAAATGGGGAGGGAGCGGGGGGCTGGAAATCCTCCCCTCTCGTTTTTGTTTTTTTTAATTTTCCAAAAGAAGGAACAGAGTGGGGCCAGGTGAGGATATTCCAAAAAAGGCCCAGTCCTCTGTTCTTAACGCTACCTCGCTAACGTGGGAAATGGCGAGTAGTTTAAAAGAAAGAATATATATATATATATATATATATATATATATATATATATATATATATATATATATATATATATATAGATATATCTTATTTATTTTGCTTTGTCGCTGTCTCCCGCGTTTGCGAGGTAGCGCAAGGAAACAGACGAAAGAAACGGCCCAACCCACCCCCATACACATGTATATACATACAAGTCCACACACGTAAATATACATATCCATACATCTCAATGTACACATATATATACACATACATATATACACATGCACACAATACACACTGTTTGCCTTTATTCATTCCCATCGCCACCTCGCCACACATGGAATAACATCCCCCTCCCCCTCATTTGTGCGAGGTAGCGCTAGGAAAAGACAACAAAGGCCCCATTCGTTCACACTCAGTCTCTAGCTGTCATGCAATAATGCCCGAAACCACAGCTCCCTTTCCACATCCAGGCCCAACACAACTTTCCATGGTTTACCCCAGACGCTTCACATGCCCTGATTCAATCCATTGACAGCACGTCGACCCCAGTATACCACATCAATCAAATTCACTCTATTCCTTGCCCGCCTTTCACCCTGCTGCATATTCAGGCCCCGATCACTCAAAATCTTTTTCACTCCATCTTTCCACCTCCAATTTGGTCTCCCACTTCTCCTCGTTCCCTCCACCTCCGACACATATATCCTCTTGGTCAATCTTTCCTCACTCATTCTCTCCATGTGCCCAAACCATTTCAAAACACCCTCTTCCGCTCTCTCAACCACGCTCTTTTTATTTCCAAACATCTCTCTTACCCTTACATTACTTACTCGATCAAACCACCTCACACCACATATTGTCCTCAAACATCTCATTTCCAGCACATCCACCCTCCTACGCACAACTCTATCCATAGCCCACGCCTCGAAACCATACAACATTGTTGGAACCACTATTCCTTCAAACATACCCATTTTTGCTTTCCGAGATAATGTTCTCGACTTCCACACATTCTCCAACGCTCCAAGGATTTTCCCCCCCTCCCCCATCCTATGATTCACTTCCGCTTCCATGGTTCCATCCGCTGCCAGATCCACTCCCATATATCTAAAACACTTTACTTCCTCCAGTTTTTCTCCATTCAAACTTACCTCCCGATTGATTTGACCCTCAACCCTACTGTACCTAATAACCTCGCTCTTATTCACATTTATTCTTAACTTTCTTCTTTCACACACTTTACCAAACTCAGTCACCAGCTTCTGCAGTTTCTTACATGAATCAGCCACCAGCGCTGTATCATCAGCGAACAACAACTGACTCACTTCCCAAGCTCTCTCATCCACAACAGACTTCATACTTGCCCCTCTTTCCAAAACTCTTGCATTCACCTCCCTAACAACCCCATCCATAAACAAATTAAACAACCATGGAGACATCACACACCCCTGCCGCAAACCTACATTCACTGAGAACCAATCACTTTCCTCTCTTCCTACACGTACACATGCCTTACATCCTCGATAAAAACTTTTCCCTGCTTCTAACAATTTGCCTCCCAAACCATATATTCTTAGTACTTTCCACAGAGCATCTCTATCAACTCTATCATATGCCTTCTCCAGATCCATAAATGCTACATACAAATCCATTTGCTTCTCTAAGTATTTCCCACATACATTCCCACATACATTCTTCAAAGCAAACACCTGATCCACACATCTTCTACCACTTCTGAAACCACACTGCTCTTCCCCAATCTGATGCTCTGTACATGCCTTCACCTTCTCAATCAATACCCTCCCATATAATTCACCAGAAATACTCAACAAACTTATACCTCTGTAATCTGACCACTCACTTTTATCCCCTTTGCCTTTGTACAATGGCACTATGCAAGCATTCCGCCAATCCTCAGGCACCTCACCATGAATCATACATACATTAAATAACCTTACCAACCAGTCAACAATACAGTCACCCACTTTTTCAATATGTTCCACTGCAATACCATCCAAACCTGCTGCCTTGCCGGCTTTCATCTTCCGCAAAGCTTTTACTACCTCTTCTCTGTTTACCAAATCATTTTCCCTAACCCTCTCACTTTGCACACCACCTCGACCAAAACACCCTATATCTGCCACTCTATCATCAAACACATTCAACAAACCTTCAAAATACTCACTCCATCTCCTCACCTCACCACCACTTATCACCTCCCCATTAGCCCCCTTCACTGAAGTTCCCATTTGCTCCCTTGTCTTACGCACTTTATTTACCTCCTTCCAGAACATCTTTTTATTCTCCCTAAAATTTAATGATACTCTCTCACCCCAACTCTCATTTGCCCTCTTTTTCACCTCATGCACCTTTCTCTTGACTTCCTGTCTCTTTCTTTCATACATCTCCCACTCATTTGCATTTTTTCCCTGCAAAAATCGTCCAAATGCCTCTCTCTTCTCTTTCACTAATAATCTTACTTCATCCCACCACTCACTACCCTTTCTAATCAACCCACCTCCCACGCTTCTCATGCCACAAGATCTCTTGCGCAAGCCATCACTGCTTCCCTAAATACATGCTTCCTCACACAAGTCCTGGTACTTCCTCACACAAGTCTCCTTCCCAAGCTCACTTATATATATTCCTTTGAGTCCACGGGGAAAATGAAACACGAAAAGTTCCCAAGTGCACTTTCGTGTAATAATCACATCATCAGGGGAGACACAAGAGAGAAATATAAGTCAGTTGATATACATCGAAGAGACGAAGCTAGGACGCCATTTGGTAAACTATTCCCCTTCTTGTCCACATAATAAATTTATGATACGCTCGTTGTCTGTCCTGGACGCACCCGACCTCCATTTGGACAGTCACGTGTTTACCAAATGGCGTCCTAGCTACGTCTCTTCGTTGTATATCAACTGACTGTTATATTTCTCTCTTGTGTCTCCCCTGATGATGTGATTATTACACGAAAGTGCACTTGGGAACTTTTGGTGTTTCATTTTCCCGTGGACTTATATGGATATCTTGATCACGCGCAAAATTGTGATCCTTTCCAATATATATAAATATATATATATATATAATGTAATACATGCAGTTGAGGGAATAATTGGTATACATGGGGTGTTCAGTGTTGTAAATGGAAATGGTGAAGAGCTTGTAGATTTATGTGCTGAAAAAGGACTGATGATTGGGAATACCTGGTTTAAAAAGCGAGATATACATAAGTATACTTATGTAAGTAGGAGAGATGGCCAGAGAGCGTTATTAGATTACGTGTTAATTGACAGGCGTGCGAAAGAGAGACTTTTGGATGTTAATGTGCTGAGAGGTGCAACTGGAGGGATGTCTGATCATTATCTTGTGGAGGCTAAGGTGAAGATTTGTATGGGTTTTCAGAAAAGAAGAGTGAATGTTGGGGTGAAGAGGGTGGTGAGAGTAAGTGAGCTTGAGAAGGAGACCTGTGTGAGGAAGTACCAGGAGAGACTGAGTACAGAATGGAAAAAGGTGAGAACAATGGAAGTAAGGGGAGTGGGGGAGGAATGGGATGTATTTAGGGAATCAGTGATGGATTGCGCAAAAGATGCTTGTGGCATGAGAAGAGTGGGAGGTGGGTTGATTAGAAAGGGTAGTGAGTGGTGGGATGAAGAAGTAAGAGTATTAGTGAAAGAGAAGAGAGAGGCATTTGGACGATTTTTGCAGGGAAAAAATGCAATTGAGTGGGAGATGTATAAAAGAAAGAGACAGGAGGTCAAGAGAAAGGTGCAAGAGGTGAAAAAAAGGGCAAATGAGAGTTGGGGTGAGAGAGTATCATTAAATTTTAGGGAGAATAAAAAGATGTTCTGGAAGGAGGTAAATAAAGTGCGTAAGACAAGGGAGCAAATGGGAACTTCGGTGAAGGGCGCAAGTGGGGAGGTGATAACAAGTAGTGGTGATGTGAGAAGGAGATGGAGTGAGTATTTTGAAGGTTTGTTGAATGTGTTTGATGATAGAGTGGCAGATATAGGGTGTTTTGGTCGAGGTGGTGTGCAAAGTGAGAGGGTTAGGGAAAATGATTTGGTAAACAGAGAAGAGGTAGTGAAAGCTTTGCGGAAGATGAAAGCCGGCAAGGCAGCAGGTTTGGATGGTATTGCAGTGGAATTTATTAAAAAAGGGGGTGACTGTATTGTTGACTGGTTGGTAAGGTTATCTAATGTATGTATGACTCATGGTGAGGTGCCTGAGGATTGGCGGAATGCGTGCATAGTGCCATTGTACAAAGGCAAAGGGGATAAGAGTGAGTGCTCAAATTACAGAGGTATAAGTTTGTTGAGTATTCCTGGTAAATTATATGGGAGAGTATTGATTGAGAGGGTGAAGGCATGTACAGAGCATCAGATTGGGGAAGAGCAGTGTGGTTTCAGAAGTGGTAGAGGATGTGTGGATCAGGTGTTTGCTTTGAAGAATGTATGTGAGAAATACTTAGAAAA
This sequence comes from Panulirus ornatus, assembly GCF_036320965.1. Classification (NCBI taxonomy): domain Eukaryota; kingdom Metazoa; phylum Arthropoda; class Malacostraca; order Decapoda; family Palinuridae; genus Panulirus; species Panulirus ornatus. The sequence continues at coordinate 37,665,684 of NC_092233.1, forward strand.
GCAAATGGATTTGTATGTAGCATTTATGGATCTGGAGAAGGCATACGATAGAGTTGATAGAGATGCTCTGTGGAAGGTATTAAGAATATATGGTGTGGGAGGAAAGTTGTTAGAAGCAGTGAAAAGTTTTTATCGAGGATGTAAGGCATGTGTACGTGTAGGAAGAGAGGAAAGTGATTGGTTCTCAGTGAATGTAGGTTTGCGGCAGGGGTGTGTGATGTCTCCATGGTTGTTTAATTTGTTTATGGATGGGGTTATTAGGGAGGTGAATGCAAGAGTTTTGGAAAGAGGGGCAAGTATGAAGTCTGTTGGGGATGAGAGAGCTTGGGAAGTGAGTCAGTTGTTGTTCGCTGATGATACAGCGCTGGTGACTGATTCATGTGAGAAACTGCAGAAGCTGGTGACTGAGTTTGGGAAAGTGTGTGAAAGAAGAAAGTTAAGAGTAAATGTGAATAAGAGCAAGGTTATTAGGTACAGTAGGGTTGAGGGTCAAGTCAATTGGGAGGTGAGTTTGAATGGAGAAAAACTGGAGGAAGTGAAGTGTTTTAGATATCTGGGAGTGGATCTGGCAGCGGATGGAACCATGGAAGCGGAAGTGGATCATAGGGTGGGGGAGGGGGCGAAAATCCTGGGAGCCTTGAAGAATGTGTGGAAGTCGAGAACATTATCTCGGAAAGCAAAAATGGGTATGTTTGAAGGAATAGTTGTTCCAACAATGTTGTATGGTTGCGAGGCGTGGGCTATGGATAGAATGGTGCGCAGGAGGATGGATGTGCTGGAAATGAGATGTTTGAGGACAATGTGTGGTGTGAGGTGGTTTGATCGAGTGAGTAACGTAAGGGTAAGAGAGATGTGTGGAAATAAAAAGAGCGTGGTTGAGAGAGCAGAAGAGGGTGTTTTGAAGTGGTTTGGGCACATGTAGAGGATGAGTGAGGAAAGATTGACCAAGAGGATATATGTGTCGGAGGGGGAGGGAACAAGGAGAAGAGGGAGACCAAATTGGAGGTGGAAAGATGGAGTGAAAAAGATTTTGTGTGATCGGGGCCTGAACATGCAGGAGGGTGAAAGGAGGGCAAGGAATAGAGTGAATTGGAGCGATGTGGTATACCGGGGTTGACGTGCTGTCAGTGGATTGAAGCAGGGCATGTGAAGCGTCTGGGGTAAACCATGGAAAGCTGTGTAGGTATGTATATTTGCGTGTGTGGACGTATGTATATACATGTGTATGGGGGGGGGGGTTGGGCCATTTCTTTCGTCTGTTTCCTTGCGCTACCTCGCAAACGCGGGAGACAGCGACAAAGTATAAAATATATATATATATATATATATATATATATATATATATATATATATATATATATATATATATATATATATATATTGGAAAGGATCACAATTTTGTGCGTAATCAAGTATATTCCTAAGTCTACGGGGAAATGAGTTGATATACAACGAAGAGACGTAGCTAGGACGCCATTTGGTAAACATGTGACTGTCCAAATGGAGGTCGGGTGCATCCAGGACAGATAACGAGCGTAATAATTCATTATGTGAACAAGAAGGGGAATAGTTTAAAAATTTTATCAACAATTAAGCTATCCAATTTGTATAGGCCTTCACGAACATTAAGTTTATAATTCTTTGATCATAGTTTTCACGAGATTAAACAAGGCATTCATTATATTTGATCACCGTTTCCCGCGTTAACGAGGTAGCGCCAAGACACAGACGAATAAAGATCCATCCACTCACATCCACATACATGCATATACACATACATACACATACATAGATACATAAGTACAGTAGTGCCCAGGAGTGGTCACAAAATTGTAAATTTCGCTCATTGGCGACATCTGGCATCTTCCCATACAACATAGATTTCTTGTATGTTATCAGGTGAAGAACTATTGAAATAATAGTAAATATATATATCAGTAATTGTTTGAGAAGAATGTAGCCTTAACCACCATGCAAAAAATGTCACATTTTCAAGAACGAAACATTGGGAAACGAAGCATTATGACACGTAATTCTCGCTCAAACAGGGGTAGAGAGAGCGGCGGGCGGTGTGCCAGTTTTCAATATTAGTGATATAATAAGTCGTTAAGATAATCCTTCTATGAATAACGTATGTCTTGAAAATGGGATATTGGGGTTGTGAAAAACATTATGGCACGCCTATGACATGTGGGAAAATTTGAGAAGCAAATATAAATGGAAGTCCTGTAGATCGTTGTCAAACCGATTCGTTAAGTCAGAGAAGGATACAGTAAATACAAGTTGTTTACCGTAATTTTTGTTTCACTCTCCCAATACTTGGCGTGAGTGTAATAATAATAATAATAATAATAATAATAAAAATAATAATAATAATACAATGAATTAATTTCCAGAGAGAAAAAGAAAGTATAAGGGTGAGACGCGTTAAAGGAAGGCAGAACACAGGGTGGCTGGTATGGGAGGCCGCTGGGTGGTGGAATAGACAAAAATGATGTTTTACAAATAAGCTTCAACACTGGTTGCAAACAGATGGGCAGTTAACAGTTCTCAGGGTCGCGGGGGGTGTGTCAGCCCAGCCCTCCCCCAAGCAGGTACGTGTTGCCGTCATACTGGAAGTTAGTAATCTACGCACGTAATGACGTAGTATAACAGAAACAATAAGGCATATGAATAGCAAAGACGTTACATAGTAATTTAAGGTATGAACCAATGCATTGTTTTATTCAGCAATTACAGCTGACCAATTGATATTAATGGCATCTCCACCCACAGTCCCTCCCGCCCACCATACCAACTCAGCTACCATTCAGTCACAGCAAATTTGTAAGTTGTCTATCATTTTTTCTTTCCAAAATAACGTAAGATTTTGCTAGTGTTTCTGAAGCATCTAAAATGAGCGGTACACTCTACCTCTAGCATTATAAAAGTTTTGGTAATGTGGCATCAAAGGCGGCAGCGTCTGCTAGTACTACATTCACCTCAACTCGCCAAAGGAAATAAATCATTTAACATTCACTGGTGGCCAGCCAAATGCATTCATGCCTATAAATCGAACAAAACTAAAAATATGGACTTATGAATTATGTTTTACTGAGAAGCTCTGCAAAGACAAAGACCCGGGGATGCGAGAGGTGGAGGTAGCAGCTGCCAGATACATTTTTTGTCCGAAACATTTTGCAGAATATGCCATCACTACTTTGGTCAATTGTACATCCTGTAAAAAATTACTCGGCATCTTGGCTCAGATACTTTCCGCAACGATCACTGGTGTATTCCGCTCTGCCTGTGTGTGTGTGTGTGTGTGTGTGTGTGTGTGTGTGTGTGTGTGTAATATGATGTTTTCTGTAGCCGCGTGTCGTATTTAACGGTTAATAAACAGAAGTACATGGTGTGTTAGTACGAAATTCCCTAAACGGCAGAACACTACCTTGTGTAATATAATCATCCAACCCACAATCTGTATTAGCGTGTGCATGGCAACCAACGAATCACAGGGCCATTTAGAGATTTCTTACATGATGAGAACCGACTACATCAACCCACATCATTACATGATGAGAAGCGACTACATCAACCCACATCATTACATGATGAGAAGCGACTACATCAACCCACATCACTAAATATTGCAGATGATGAGAAATATGTACACGTCCAGTAATACGAGACCATATGCACAAAGACAACAGAATATTGGTGGCTCGTGATAGTACTGCAACATTAGGTACACAAGTGGCAGGATTATGAAGGAGGGAAGCACTCGCCAAACGAAGTCTTACTTTTCTTAGTTTGCCAAACACGATAAGATTAGTGGGTCCACCAGGGTGTGATTGGCAGTGAAATTCATGTGAGACAGTATTAAAACAATTTTACCACAGGAAGTTAGTTATCTGAATACAATGTATCGAATGACTTGGAAACGGAACTAGTTCAACCTACATAAAGTTCAGCTTGGGAGCGCACACGGGGAATCGTAATGTATATTTCGCATCATAGATATGTGACACGAGATGAAATCCCGGCCGAAATAGGTTAAACTCTGTCCTAACAGCAGACGGTTCCTACACTAACTAAATGAATCAAAAGTAAAATAACTTCTGGTGAAACATGTTTATTTTGCTCATCAAGCAATAAACTGGCCTGACACATGACCAGTCAACCTTTAAAGCCGATACCAGTGTGTTGTTATTGTGAACACTTGTTGTTGTGCTTGTCTGGTGAAGCATAATGTGTTCCACACTCTGCATGTAGAACCACCGTCAAATGGTAAGGTATGTACACCAGTCATAAGGTAACAGCCAACTAAGCAGGCCAGGGATACCAACTATCCACTTTACTTGAAGTTTTTCAAAGATTCTCGTGTGGTGTCATAAAGTAGTACACTGTAAGGGTGCCCAATAATTTTTTTCTTGAGTGTACATACTCATACTTGCTCGCCTTCATCCATTCCTAGCGCCACCCTGCCCTACAGGAACAGCATTAAACCCCCCGGCGTCACCAAGATAGTGCCAGGAAACACGAAGAAAGGCCACATCCGCTCACGTCCATTCTCTAGCTGCCATGTGTAATACACCTAAATCACAGCTCCCTACCCACATACAGGACCCACAGGCCTTTCCATAGTTTACCCCACATGTTTCACATGCCCTGGTTCAGTCCACTGACGACAAACCGACCCCATTATAGCACACTGTTCCAATTCACTCTATTTTTTGCACAGCCTCTCAACCTCCATGTTCAGGCCCCGATTACTCAAAAAAATTTCATTCCATCCTTCCACTTGAATCTGATCAGCTTTTCCTGGTTCCCTTCACTTCTGACACATATATCCTTTTTGTCAACCTTTCCTCACTCATTCTCTGCATATGTTCAAAATCAAAACATTTCAACACACCTTCTGCTCTCTCAATCACACTCTTTTCATTACCACATCTCTCCTACCCTTCCATTTCTTATTTGAACAAACCAAATCACACCACATATTGTCCACAAACATTTCCAACACATCCACCCTCCTCTGCACAACCATATCTATAGCCCATGCCTCGCAACCATCTAATATTATTGGAGTTACTATTCCTTCAAATATACCCATTTTTGTTCTCCGAGATGGCGTTCTCTCTTTCCACACATTCTTCATCACTCCCAGAACTTTCGCAACTTCCCCCACCCTATATCTCGCTTCCGCTTCCATGGTTCCTTTCGCTGCCAAGTCCACTCCCAGATTTCTAAAACACTTCACTTCCTTCAATTTCGCTCTAATCAAATTTATATCCCAACTAACTTGTCACTCAACCCTACTGAACCTAATAACCTTGCTCTTATTCACATTTACTCTCAACTTTCTCCTTTCAAACACTTTTCCAACTCCATCGCCAACTTATGCAGTTTCTCACTCGAATCAGCCACCAAAGCTGTATCATCGGCGAACAACTGGCTCACTTCCCAGGCCCTCTCATCCTCAACAGACTACATACTCGCCCTTCTCTCCAAAACTCTTGCAATTACCTCCTTCACCATCCCATCCATAAACAAATTAAACCACCTCCTTTGTCATCCACTGTTGCTCTACCTTTCTTTTGCTTTTCCATTCTGACAGTACTACAGCTGTCTCTCCCGTAGCCAAAGCAACTCTCTGGTTCCCATGCCTCCTCCAACTTCACTTTGGATGACTAACTAAACCTATGACCCTCCCCGTAATCTCTTTCGGACTGTCCACACAAGCAAAGCTTATGGTCCTGATGGCATCCATCCCTATGTACTGAATGTAACTCTGAACTTGCACCTGTGCTTGCTTGTCTGTTCCGTTTGTTTAAGAGCCAAAACTTGTCCTTCTTGGAAGCATGCGCTGACACATCCCATTACTATGACGGGTGACTGTTCTGACCCTTCTATCATCCTATTGCTTTGATATCTACCATTACCAAAGTCTTTCAATCCCTCCTCAACTCCCATATTCTTAGTCACCTTGAAACTCGCACTCTTCTCTCAGATCACCAGTACTGCTTCCGAGACGAGATCCACTGGTGATTATCTTTCCTATCTTACTAACGTCTGGTCATCATCCATGAAAGATTTTGGGGTCATGTGTAAATGCCCTTGACATATCCAAAGCTTTTGAAAGGGTGTGGCATCAGGGTCTTATCCCTATCTCCCTTCTTTTAGCTTCCCTCCCTCACTTCGCTCCTTTATATCTAGCTTTCTCTCCCGGCGATCTATTGCTGTATGCTGACAGATCAGTATCTCCTCTTTTCTCCATCATCTGCGGCGTCCCTCAAGTTTCTGTCCTGTTCCTACTTCTTTTTTCTTCCAACAATTTTCCTCTCCACAAATAATTACACTCATACGCCTACGACTCAACACTGCATTCATCCACATCCTTCAATTCTGCTCCTTCTTCTCACTCAATCTGCATCCCATCTTGCCACACCTTCCTCAATGAACTCTGACTTGGAAAGGATATATCAGTGGGGTAAGCAAAATCTAAAGTGCAATGCCTCCAAGACCCAGTTTCTACCCATCCCTCTATCGAAAATTCCTCAACTCTCGTTACTCCTTTGACAGTTCTGTAATTCCTCCTCTTGACTAAATGAAAATACTTGGCATTACTGTAACATTCACTCTTTCTTGGAGACCCCACAATACGAGAATACTTAAGTCTGCCTCTACGAAACTACGAGACCCCACATTACGAGAATACTTAAGTCTGCCTCTACGAAACTTGGTGTTCTTTTTAGATAAAATTTATTTTCTTCTAAACAGTTGTTCAGTTTATACAAAGGATCAATTCGTCTTTGTATAGAGTACTGCTCTCACATCTAGGGTGGTTCTATCTCTGCATTCTTACTTGACAGAGTTGGGTCGAAACCGGTTCGACTTATCAACTATCCAGGCTAACTTCAAAACTTGAAACTCTTGCCCTATGTCGCAACGTTGGTTCCTTTTTCTGTATGTATTACTTTGGTTTTTGCTCCCGAGAGCTGGCCACTTGTGTGCCCCCACCACTAGCTTAACCAAGCAATACTCGGCAAGCTACTGAGTCACATGATTACTGTGAGGCCATCAGCAACCCAAGGGTGGGCCATTTTGATAACTGTTTCTTTCCCTTCACTTCAAAGCTTTGGAACTCTCTATCGTCTCATGCCTTTCCCAATAACTATGACCCGGCACAATTTAAAAGATCACTTTCCCTTATCTCTTCTTCTTCCTTTTCATAGTTCTCTCTATATCATAATCAAAGTATTTAAGGCCCGGCTTTGATGTGGACTTTCGTCCTTGACTGGAGCCTTCAGCATAATATATATATATATATATATATATATATATATATATATATATATATATATATATATATATATATATATATATATATTTTTTTTTTTTTTTCTTTTACTTTGTCGCTGTCTCCCGCGTTTGCGAGGTAGCGCAAGGAAACAGACGAAAGAAATGGCCCAACCCCCCCCCATACACATGTATATACATACGTCCACACACGCAAATATACATACCTACACAGCTTTCCATGGTTTACCCCAGACGCTTCACATGCCCTGATTCAATCCACTGACAGCACGTCAACCCCGGTATACCACATCGCTCCAATTCACTCTATTCCTTGCCCTCCTTTCACCCTCCTGCATGTTCAGGCCCCGATCACACAAAATCTTTTTCACTCCATCTTTCCACCTCCAATTTGGTCTCCCTCTTCTCCTCGTTCCCTCCACCTCCGACACATATATCCTCTTGGTCAATCTTTCCTCACTCATTCTCTCCATGTGCCCAAACCACTTCAAAACACCCTCTTCTGCTCTCTCAACCACGCTCTTTTTATTTCCACACATCTCTCTTACCCTTACGTTACTCACTCGATCAAACCACCTCACACCACACATTGTCCTCAAACATCTCATTTCCAGCACATCCATCCTCCTGCGCACAACTCTATCCATAGCCCACGCCTCGCAACCATACAACATTGTTGGAACCACTATTCCTTCAAACATACCCATTTTTGCTTTCCGAGATAATGTTCTCGACTTCCACACATTCTTCAAGGCTCCCAGAATTTTCGCCCCCTCCCCCACCCTATGATCCACTTCCGCTTCCATGGTTCCATCCGCTGCCAGATCCACTCCCAGATATCTAAAACACTTCACTTCCTCCAGTTTTTCTCCATTCAAACTCACCTCCCAATTGACTTGACCCTCAACCCTACTGTACCTAATAACCTTGCTCTTATTCACATTTACTCTTAACTTTCTTCTTCCACACACTTTACCAAACTCAGTCACCAGCTTCTGCAGTTTCTCACATGAATCAGCCACCAGCGCTGTATCATCAGCGAACAACAACTGACTCACTTCCCAAGCTCTCTCATCCCCAACAGACTTCATACTTGCCCCTCTTTCCAAAACTCTTGCATTCACCTCCCTAACAACCCCATCCATAAACAAATTAAACAACCATGGAGACATCACACACCCCTGCCGCAAACCTACATTCACTGAGAACCAATCACTTTCCTCTCTTCCTACACGTACACATGCCTTACATCCTCGATAAAAACTTTTCACTGCTTCTAACAACTTTCCTCCCACACCATATATTCTTAATACCTTCCACAGAGCATCTCTATCAACTCTATCATATGCCTTCTCCAGATCCATAAATGCTACATACAAATCCATTTGCTTTTCTAAGTATTTCTCACATACATTCTTCAAAGCAAACACCTGATCCACACATCCTCTACCACTTCTGAAACCACACTGCTCTTCCCCAATCTGATGCTCTGTACATGCCTTCACCCTCTCAATCAATACCCTCCCATATAATTTACCAGGAATACTCAACAACTTAAACCTCTGTAATTTGAGCACCCCACTTATCCCCTTTTGCCTTTGTACAATGGCACTATGCACGAAATTCCCCCAAATCCTCAGGCACCTCACCGTGAGTCATACAACTTTAAAATAACCTTACCAACCAGTCAACAATTACAGTAAACCCCCTTTTTTTAATAAATTCCACTGCAATACCATCCAAACCTGCTGGCCTTGCCGGCTTTCATCTTCCCAAAGCTTTTTACAACCTCTTCTCTGTTTCCCAAAATCATTTTCCCTAACCCCTCTACTTTGCACCCCACCTCGAACCAAAACCCCCTAAAACTGCCACTCTATCATCAAACACAATCAACAAACCTTACAAAATACTCACTCCATCCCTTCTCCACATCCCCACTACTTGTTATCACCTCCCCATTTGCGCCCCTTCACTGAAGTTCCCATTTGCTCCCTTTGCTTACGCACTTTATTTACCTCCTTCCAGAAACATCTTTTTATTCTCCCTAAAAATTTAATGATACTCTCCTCACCCCAACTCTCTTTTTGCCCCTTTTTTTCACCTCTTGAAACCTTTCCCCTTTTGACCTCCTGCCCTCTTTCTTATTATATCGTCCCCCACTCAACTGCATTTTTTTCCCTCAAAAAATCGTCCAAAATGCCATCTCTCTTCCTCTTCACTAATACTCTACTTCTTTCATCCCACCCACCACGAAACCCTTCTAATCAACCAAATCCCACCTCTCATGCCACAACATCTCTTGCGGGAATCCATCACTGGATCTCCCTAAATACACCCCCTTTTCCCCCCCCACTCCCCTTACTTCCAAATTTTCTCTACCTTTTTCCATTCTGTCCTCCCGCCCCCCCTGGTAATTTATCCCACCCAATCTCCTCAAAAATCACTTACTCTCACCCTACCCTCTTCACCCCAACATTCCTTTTTTTTTATCCCGAAAAACCCCTACAAACTTCACCCCAAACCTCCACAAGATAATGATCAGGACATCCCTCCAGTTTTTTCACCTCTCGCACATTAACAACCAAAAGTCCTTTTTTCGCGCGCCTTCAATTAACACGTAATCCAATAACGCTCTCCTTTGGCCCCTCTCTCCTACTTACAAAAAGATACTTATGTATATTCTCGCTTTTAAACAGGATTTCCATCATCAGTCCTTTTTCAGCACAAAAAATACAAGCTCTTCACCATTTCCATTTTCAACTGAACACCCCAGTATACCAAAATTTTCCCCCAACTGCCACATTACCACCTTTGCAAAACAAATCACCCAAACACTATATATATAAATCTTTTCACACAAACCGTCTACCTCAATTTGGTCCTCCACTTCTCTCCCCTTTACCTCTGAAAACATAAATCCCAGTCAATCTTCCCTCACTCAAATTTTCTCCATGTGACAAAAAAACTTTCGATACACCCTCCTGCTTTCCCCAAACCCCCTCTCTTATTACCACACATCTCTCCTTACCCTTTCATTACTACCAAATCAAACCACCTCACACCATATATTGTCCCTCAAACATCTCATATCCAACACATCCACCCTCACTCAGCATACCCTAACTATAGGCATGACTCACAAGACCATATAATATTGCTGTAAGACCGACTAATCTCTGAGAGATATCGATCACCTCTTTCCACATATTTTCAACGTTCCCAGAACTACTGGCCCCTCCCGTATCCACCCTGTGACTCGCTTCCACTTCCAAGGTTCCTCCGCTGCCAAATCCACTCCACGGTATCTTAAACACAAAAATTCACAACCTCATTTTCCCCCATTCAAGCTTACATCCTAATTAACAAGTCCTCCATCCTGCTGACCTAATGAACTTGCTCTTATTCCGCATTTACTCACAACATTCACCTTCACACACACACTTTTTCCAAAGCCAGTCACCAACTTCTGCAGTTCTCTCCATGAAATCAGCCACACAGTGCTGTATTAATCGCAAAAACAACAATTGACTCACTTCCCCAGCCCTCTCACCACAACCAGACCTGCATACTCGCCCTTTCTCTCAAAATCTAGCAATTACTTCCCTAATTATAAACAAGTTAAACAACTATGGAACATCACACACACCACCTGCCGCAGCTCGACCTACGCTGGAACCAGTCACAACTACATCTCTTTCTACTTGTACACAAGCCATACATCCTTAGCTAAAATGTCACTGCTTCTAGCATCTTAACTCCCACACAATTTGCTCTAAGACCTTCCCCACAAAGCATCTCTAATTCAACCTCTATAATATGTCCTTGCCTCCAAATCCATGAAAAGTCTACATACAAATCCATCTATTTTACTAAATAATTCCTCTCATACATTCCCATACATTCTTCAAGCAAACACCTGACACACCACAAACTCTCCCCACTTCTGAAACCAGTCTGTTCTTTCCCCAATCAGATGCTCTGTACATGCCTTTTTCATCCTCTCAATTAATAACCTCACCATATAATTTCCCAGAATACTCACAATCTTATGCCTCATATACTTAGAACGCTCACCTTTTATCCCATATGCCTAGGTATAATGCACTATTCATACATTCCGCAATCCTCAGACACTTCAACATGATCCATACATAAAGAGAGTGTGACAAGGAAGAGAGTGAATGGAACGATGTGGTTATAACTGGGGTGACATGCTATCAATGAGCTGAACCACGACATGTTAAGCATCTAGGGTAAACCATGGAAAAGTCTGGGGCTGGATGTGAACAGGGAGCTGTGGTTTCGGTGCATTAACACATACACAGAGATCTGAGTGTGTAACGAATGCTACCCTTTTTGCTTTCCTGGTGCTACCTCACTTTTTCCTTCTGAACAATGAACAGCCCAGTAATGATTGAATGGCAAGTATGAAAATGTACAATGAGAATAAAGTTTATGTATGTGTTCACGAAAAAGTATTATAAAGCAATATGCATATGTATGTGTGCTCAAATAAAATATAAAGTATATATATAATATAAATATATAATCTATATAAAATAATATCTACTAATAAAATATATAAAAATTTCTTTATTTAGCTTTGTCGCGATCACCCGCGTTAGCGAGGTCCGTCAAGGAAACAGACGAGAATAAAATGCCCAACCCTACCCACATACACAGGTATATACAAACACCACCACACAACAAAACAATACATACCAATACATCTCAAGTACACTATATTATATACACCCACATACATATACAGAAATACACATGTACATTATTCAAACAGTCAGCCTTCTTAAATTCCATCCGCCACTACGCCACACATGGAGTAACAACCCGCCTCCCCTCATGAGGTTCTGCGGTAAGCAAGGAAAAGACAACAAGATTCCCCATCGTTTCACACCATTCTCTAGCTGTTATGTACTAATTCACTGAGTAAACCACAGCTACCCTTCCTCATCCAGGTCCCCACACAACTTTTCCATGGTTTACCCCAGGCGCATCACATGCCCTGGTTCAATCCATTGACATGCACGACGACCCCGGTTATATCCACATCGTACCCATCACGTTATTCCTTGCCATGCCTTTCACCCTCCAAGCAAGATTCAGGCCCTGATCACATCAAAAACTTTTCACTCCTCATTCCACCTAACCAATTTGGTCACCCACTTTTCCTCGTTCCCATCCACCCTCGACACATATAATCCTCTTGGCCAATCTTTCCCTCATTCAATCTCGCCCATGTGAACCCAAATCATTTCAAAACACCCTCCTTCAGCTCTCTCAACCATACTCTTTTTATTTCCACACATCTCCTTACCCCTTTCTTACTTACCGTTTAAACCCCTCACAAAACAATGTCCCCAAAAAAATCTCATTTTCCCGCACTTCCCCCCTCCCGCCCCCAACCCTTCCAAAGCCCACGCCTACAACCATAAAAACATTTTTGGAACCACTATTCCCCCCCCAAAAATACCCAAATTTTTTCTTTCCGAGATAAATTTTCGACTTTTCCCCAAAATTCTTTAAAAAACCCCCCAAATTTTTGCCCCCCCCCCCACCCTATAAACCCCCCCTCCCCCTTTTCCCTGGTTCCATCCGCTGCCCGATCCCCCCCAGATATTTAAAACACTTTACTTCCTCCAGTTTTTTCCCCCCACAAAATAACCCCCCAATTGACTTGAACCCTCAACCCTATGTAACCAAATAACCTTGCTCCCTTTTTCAATTTTCCCCTTAACTTTCTTCTTTCCCCACACTTTACCAAACTCAGTCCCCCCAGCTTCTGCAGTTTTTTCCCATGAACAAACCACCAGCGCTTATCATCAGCGAACAACAACTACTCCCCTTTCCCCAAACCTCTCATCCCCAACAGACTTCATACTTGCCCCTCTTTCCAAAACTCTTGCATTCACCTCCCTAACAACCCCATCCATAAACAAATTAAACAACCATGGAGACATCACACACCCCTGCCGCAAACCTACATTCACTGAGAACCAATCACTTTCCTCTTTCCTACACGTACACATGCCTTACATCCTCGATAAAAACTTTTCACTGCTTCTAACAACTTGCCTCCCACACCATATATTCTTAATACCTTCCACAGAGCATCTCTATCAACTCTATCATATGCCTTCTCCAGATCCATAAATGCTACATACAAATCCATTTGCTTTTCTAAGTATTTCTCACATACATTCTTCAAAGCAAACACCTGATCCACACATCCTCTACCACTTCTGAAACCACACTGCTCTTCCCCAATCTGATGCTCTGTACATGCTTTCACCCTCTCAATCAATACCCTCCCATATAATTTACCAGGAATACTCAACAAACTTATACCTCTGTAATTTGAGCACTCACTCTTATCCCCTTTGCCTTTGTACAATGGCACTATGCACGCATTCCGCCAATCCTCAGGCACCTCACCGTGAGTCATACATACATTAAATAACCTTACCAACCAGTCAACAATACAGTCACCCCCTTTTTTAATAAATTCCACTGCAATACCATCCAAACCTGCTGCCTTGCCGGCTTTCATCTTCCGCAAAGCTTTTACTACCTCTTCTCTGTTTACCAAATCATTTTCCCTAACCCTCTCACTTTGCACACCACCTCGACCAAAACACCCTATATCTGCCACTCTATCATCAAACACATTCAACAAACCTTCAAAATACTCACTCCATCTCCTTCTCACATCACCACTACTTGTTATCACCTCCCCATTTGCGCCCTTCACTGAAGTTCCCATTTGCTCCCTTGTCTTACGCACTTTATTTACCTCCTTCCAGAACATCTTTTTATTCTCCCTAAAATTTAATGATACTCTCTCACCCCAACTCTCATTTGCCCTTTTTTTCACCTCTTGCACCTTTCTCTTGACCTCCTGTCTCTTTCTTTTATACGTCTCCCACTCAACTGCATTTTTTCCCTGCAAAAATCGTCCAAATGCCTCTCTCTTCTCTTTCACTAATACTCTTACTTCTTCATCCCACCACTCACTACCCTTTCTAATCAACCCACCTCCCACTCTTCTCATGCCACAAGCATCTTTTGCGCAATCCATCACTGATTCCCTAAATACATCCCATTCCTCCCCCACTCCCCTTACTTCCATTGTTCTCACCTTTTTCCATTCTGTACTCAGTCTCTCCTGGTACTTCCTCACACAAGTCTCCTTCAAAAGCTCACTTACTCTCACCACCCTCTTCACCCCAACATTCACTCTTTTTTTCTGAAAACCCATACAAATCTTCACCTTAGCCTCCACAAGATAATGATCAGACATCCCTCCAGTTGCACCTCTCAGCACATTAACATCCAAAAGTCTCTTTTTCGCGCGCCTGTCAATTAACACGTAATCCAATAACGCTCTCTGGCCATCTCTCCTACTTACATAAGTATACTTATGTATATCTCGCTTTTTAAACCAGGTATTCCCAATCATCAGTCCTTTTTCAGCACATAAATCTACAAGCTCTTCACCATTTCCATTTACAACACTGAACACCCCATGTATACCAATTATTCCCTCAACTGCCACATTACTCACCTTTGCATTCAAATCACCCATCACTATATATATAAATCTTTTTCACTCAATCCGTCTACCTTCAATTTGGTCTCCCACTTCTCGTTCCCTTCACCTCTGACACATATATCCAAGTCAATCTTTCCTCACTCAATTCTCTCCATGTGACCAAATCATTTCGATACACCCTCTTCTGCTCTCTCAACCACACTCTCTTATTACCACACATCTCTCTTACCCTTTCATTACTTACTCAATCAAACCACCTCACACCATATATTGTCCTCAAACATCTCATATCCAACACATCCACCCTCCTCAGCATACCCTATCTATAGGCCATGACTCACAACCATATAATATTGCTGGAACCACTAATCTCTGAGATATCGTTCTCTCTTTCCACATATTTTTCAACGTTCCCAGAAACTACGCCCCCTCCCCCACCCTGTGACTCGCTTCCACTTCCATGGTTCCATCCGCTGCCAAATCCACTCCACGGTATCTAAAACACTTCACTTCCTCCATTTTCCCCCATTCAAGCTTACATCCTAATTAACTTGTCCCTCCATCCTGCTGACCTAATGAACTTGCTCTTATTCGCATTTACTCTCAACTTTCTCCTTTCACACACTTTTCCAAAGCCAGTCACCAACTTCTGCAGTTCTCTCCTGAATCAGCCACCAGTGCTGTATTATCGGCAAACAACAATTGACTCACTTCCCAGGCCCTCTCATCCACAACAGACTGCATACTCGCCCTTCTCTCCAAAATTCTTGCAATTACTTCCCTAATTATAAACAAGTTAAACAACTATGGAGACATCACACACCACCTGCCGCAGACCGACCTTCGCTGGGAACCAGTCACTCTACTCTCTTTCTACTTGTACACATGCCATACATCCTTGCTAAAAGGTTCACTGCTTCTAGCATCTTAACTCCCACACAATTTGCTCTTAAGACCTTCCACAAAGCATCTCTATCAACCTTATAATATGTCTTCTCCAAATCCAGAAAAGCTACATACAAATCCATCTATTTTACTAAATATTTCTCACATACATTCCATACATTCTTCAAAGCAAACACCTGACACACACAAACTCTACCACTTCTGAAACCAGTCTGTTCTTCCCCAATCTGATGCTCTGTACATGCCTTTAACCTCTCAATTAATAACCTCCCATATAATTTCCCAGGAATACTCAACAATCTTATGCCTCTATACTTAGAACGCTCACCTTTATCCCCTTTGCCTAGGTATAATGGCACTATTCATACATTCCGCCAATCCTCAGACACTTCACCATGATCCATACATAAAGAGGTGTGCAAGGAAGAGAGTGAATTGGAACGATGTGGTATACTGGGGTCGACATGCTATCAATGAGCTGAACCACGACATGTGAAGCATCTAGGGTAAACCATGGAAAAGTCTGTGGGGCCTGGATGTGAACAGGGAGCTGTGGTTTCGGTGCATTACACATGACAGCTAGAGACTGAGTGTGAACGAATGCGACCCTTTTTGCTTTCCTGGTGCTACCTCACTGTTTCCTTCTGGAACAAGACAGCCCCAGGAATGGATTGAAGGCAAGTATGAATATGTACATGTGTATAAATGTTTATGTATGTGTACGTATATGTATGTATATGCGTTATGCATATGTATGTGTGCTCATATATATATATATATATATATATATATATATATATATATATATATATATATATATATATATATATATAAATTTATTTATTTTGCTTTGTCGCGATCTCCCGCGTTAGCGAGGTAGCGCAAGGAAACAGACGAAAGAAATGGCCCAACCCACCCACATACACAGGTATATACATACACCTCCACACACAAAATATACATACCTATACATCTCAATGTACACATATATATACACACACAGACATATACATATATACACATGTACATAATTCATACTGTCTGCCTTTCTTAATTCCCATCGCCACTTCGCCACACATGGAGTAAC
The DNA here is from genome assembly GCF_036320965.1 of Panulirus ornatus. Lineage (NCBI taxonomy): Eukaryota > Metazoa > Arthropoda > Malacostraca > Decapoda > Palinuridae > Panulirus > Panulirus ornatus. The sequence continues at coordinate 37,682,552 of NC_092233.1, forward strand.
AACCCCCTCCCCCCTCATGTGTGCGAGGTAGAGCTAGGAAAAGACAACAAAGTCCCCATTCGTTCACACTCAGTCTCTAGCTGTTATGTAATAATGCACTGAAACCACAGCTCCCTTTCCTCATCCAGGCCCCACACAACTTTCCATGGTTTACCCCAGGCGCTTCACATGCCCTGGTTCAATCCATTGACAGCACGTCGACCCCGGTATACCACATCGTTCCAATTCACTCTATTCCTTGCATGCCTTTCACCCTCCTGCATGTTCAGGCCCTGATCACTCAAAATCTTTTTCACTCCATCTTTCCACCTCCAATTTGGTCTCCCACTTCTCCTCGTTCCCTCCACCCGACACATATATCCTCTTGGCCAATCTTTCCTCATTCATTCTCTCCATGTGACCAAATCATTTCAAAACACCCTCTTCTGCTCTCTCAACCATACTCTTTTTATTTCCACACATCTCTCTTACCCTTACATTACTTACTCGATCAAACCACCTCACAACACATATTGTCCTCAAACATCTCATTTCCAGCACTTCCACCCTCCCGCGCACAACTCTATCCATAGCCCACGCCTAGCAACCATACAACATTGTTGGAACGACTATTCCCTCAAACATACCCATTTTTGCTTTCCGAGATAATGTTCTCGACTTCCAAACATTCTTCAAGGCTCCCAGAATTTTCGCCCCCTCCCCCACCCTATGATTCACATCCGCTTCCATGGTTCCATCTGCTGCCAGATCCACTCCCAGATATCTAAAACACTTTACTTCCTCCAGTTTTTCTCCATTCAAAATTATCTATCAATTGACTTGACCCTCAACCCTACTGTACCTAATAACCTTGCTCTTATTCACATTTACTCTTAACTTTCTTCTTTCACACACTTTACCAAACTCAGTCACCAGCTTCTGCAGTTTCTCACATGAATCAGCCACCAGCGCTGCATCATCAGCGAACAACAACTGACTCACTTCCCAAGCTCTCTCATCCACAACAGACTGCATACTTGCCCCTCTTTCCAAAACTCTTGCATTCACCTCCCTAACAACCTCATCCATAAACAAATTAAACAACCATAGAGACATCACACACCCCTGCCGCAAACCTACAGTCACTGAGAACCAATCACTTTCCTCTCTTCCTACACGTACACATGCCTTACATCCTCAATAAAAACTTTTCACTGCTTCTAACAACTTGCCTCCCACACCATATATTCTTAATACCTTCCACAGAGCATCTCTATCAACTCTATCATATTCCTTCTCCAGATCCATAAATGCTACATACAAATCCATATATATATATATATATATATATATATATATATATATATATATATATATATATATATATATATATATATGTGTGTGTGTGTGTGTGTGTGTGTGTGTGTGTGGTGTATGAGTGGAAATATCGTTCTTCGTCTGTTTCCTGACGCCACCTCGCTGACACGTGAAATGGAAATCAAGTATAACAGAGATAAATAAAAAACATAATTCTTTTTTATTCATCTATTATACTTGATTGCTGTTTCCTGCAAAAGCGAGGTAGTGCCAGGGAACAGACGAAGAATGGCCCATCCACACACAAATATATGCCTGTGGCATGAGAAAAGTGGGAGGTGGGCAGATTAGAAAGGGTAGTGAGCGGTGGGATGAAGTATGATGTTAGTGAAAGAAAAGAGAGGCAGGAGGTCAAGAGAAAGGTTCACGAGGTGAAAGAGAGGGCAAATGAGAGTTGGGGTGAGAGAGTATCGTTAAATTTTAGGAAGAATAAAAATATGTTTTGGAGGGAGGTAAATAAAGTGGGAACATCGGTGAAGGGGGTTAATGAGGAGATAATAACAAGTAGTGGTGAAGTGAGGAAATGAAGTGAGTATTTTGAAGGTTTGTTGAATGTGTTTGATGACAGAGTGGCAGATATAGGGTGTTTTGGTCGAGGTGGTGTGCGAAGTGAGAGGGTCATGGAGAATGGTTTGGTAGTTAAAGTTTTGCGGAAAATGAAAGCCGGCAAGGCGTCGGGTTTGGATGGTATTGCAGTGGAATTCATTAAAAAAGGGGGGTGAGTGTATGTATGGTTCATTGTGAAGTGCCTGAGGATAGACGGAATGCATGCATAGTGCCATTGTATAGAGGCAAAGGGGATAAAGGTGAGTGTTCAAATTACAGAAGTATATGCTTGTTGATTATTCCTGGGAAATCATATGGGAGGCTATTGATTGAGAGGGTGAAGGCAAGTACAGAGCATAAGATTGGGGAAGAACAGTGTGGTTTCAGAAGTGCTAGAGGATGTGTTAATCAGGTGTTTACTTTGAAGAATATATGTGAGAAATTCTCAGAAAAACAGATGGTTTTCTATGCAGCATTTATGGATCTGGAGATGGCATATCATATAGTTGATAAAGATGCTCAGTGGAAGGTATCAAGAGTAATTGGTAGGTAAGTTTGTATGGAGAAAAACTAGAGGAGGTGAAGTGTTTTAGATATCAGAGAGTGGATTTAGTAGCGCATGGGACCATGGAAGCAGAAGTGAGTCACAGGGTGGAGGAGGAGGCAAAGGTTCTGGGAGCGTTGAAGAATGTGTGGAAGGCGAGAACGTTATCTCGGAGCAAAAATGGGCATGCGTGAAGGAATGGTGGTTCCAAAAATGTTGTATGGCGGTGAAGCATGGGCTATGGATAGAGTTGTGCGCAGGAGGATGGATGTGCTGGAAATGAGATGTTTGAGGACAATGTGTGGTGTGAGGTGGTTTGATCGAGTAAGTAACGTAAGGGTAAGAGAGATGTGTGGAAATAAAAAGAGCGTGGTTGAGAGAGCAGAAGAGGGTGTTTTGAAATGGTTTGGGCACATGGAGAGAATGAGTGAGGAAAGGTTGACCAAGAGGATATATGTGTCGGAGGTGGAGGGAACGAGGAGAAGAGGGAGACCAAATTGGAGGTGGAAGGATGGAGTGAAAAAGATTTTGTGTGATCGGGGCCTGAACATGCAGGAGGGTGAAAGGAGGGCAAGGAATAGAGTGAATTGGAGCGATGTGGTATACCGGGGTTGACGTGCTGTCAGTGGATTGAATCAAGGCATGTGAAGCGTCTGGGGTAAACCATGGAAAGCTGTGTAGGTATGTATATTTGCGTGTGTGGACGTATGTATATACATGTGTATGGGGGTGGGTTGGGCCATTTCTTTCGTCTGTTTCCTTGCGCTACCTCGCAAACGCGGGAGACAGCGGCAAAAAAAAAAAAAAAAAAAAAAAAATATATATATATATATATATTTATTTATTTATTTATTTATTTATTCATTTATTATACTTTGTCGCTGTCTCCCACGTTAGCAAAGTAGTGCAAGGAAACAGACGAAAGAATGGCCCTACCGACCCACATACACATGTACATACATACATGTCCACACACGCAAATATACATACCTATACATCTCAACGTATACATATATATACACACACAGACATATGAATATATACACATGTACGTAATTCATACTGTCTGCCCTTATTCATTCCCGTCACCACCCCGCCACACATGAAATGACAACCCCCTCCCCCCGCTTATGCGCAACGTAGCACTAGGAAAAGACAACAAAGGCCACATTCGTTCACACTCAGTCTCTAGCTGTCATGTATAATGCACCGAAACCACAGCTCCCTTTCCACATCCAGGCCTCACAAAACTTTCCATGGTTTACCCCAGATGCTTCACATGCCCTGGTTCAATCCATTGATAGCACGTCGACCCCGGTATACCACATTGTTCCAGTTCACTCTATTCCTTGCACGCCTTTCACCCTTCTGCATGTTCAGGCCTCGATCACTCAAAATCTTTTTCACTCCATCTTTCAACCTCCAATTTGGTCTCTCACTTCTCCTTGTTCCCTCCTCCTCTGACACATATATCCTCTTTGTCAATCTTTCCTCGCTCATTCTCTCCATGTGACCAAACCATTTCAATACACCCTCTTCTGCTCTCTCAACCACACTTTTTTTTTTTATTACCACACATCCCTCTTACCCTTTCATTACTTACTCGATCAAACCGCCTCACACCACATATTATCCTGAAACATCTCATTTCCAACACATCCACCCTCCTCTGCACAACCCTATCTATAGCCCATGCTTCACGGCCATATAACATTTTTGGAACCACCATTCCTTCACACATGCCCATTTTTGCTCCGAGATAACGTTCTCGCCTTCCACACATTCTTCAACGCTCCCAGAACATTAAATAACCTTACCAACCAGTCAATAATACAGTCACCCCCCTTTTTAATACATTCCACTGCATACCATCCAAACCTGCTGCCTTGCCGGCTTTCATCTTCCGCAAAGCTTTTACTACCTCTTCTCTGTTTACCAAATCATTTTCCCTAACCCTCTCACTTTGCACACCACCTCGACCAAAACACCCTATATCTGCCACTCTATCATCAAACACATTCAACAAACCTTCAAAATACTCACTTCATCTCCTTCTCACATCACCACTACTTGTTATCACCTCCCCATTTGCGCCCTTCACTGAAGTTCCCATTTGCTCCATTGTCTTACGCACTTTATTTACCTCCTTCGAAAACATCTTTTTATTCTCCCTAAAATTTAATGATACTCTCTCACCCCAACTCTCATTTGCCCTCTTTTTCACCTCTTGCACCTTTCTCTTGACCTCCTGTCTCTTTCTTTTATACATCTCCTACTTTATTGCATTTTTTCTCTGCAAAAACTCGTCCAAATGCCTCTCTCTTCTCTTTCATTAATAATCTTACTTCTTCATCCCACCACTCACTACCCTTTCTAATCAACCCACCTCCCACTCTTCTCATGCCACAAGCATCTTTTGCGCAATCCATCACTGATTCCCTAAATGCCTCCCATTCCTCCCCCACTCTCCTTACTTCCATTGTTCTCATCTTTTTCCATTCTGTACTCAGTCTCTCCTGGTACTTCCTCACACAAGTCTCCTTCCCAAGCTCACTTACTCTCACCACCCTCTTCACCCCAACATTTTAATGTATGTATGACTCATGGTGAGGTGCCTGAGGATTGGCGGAATGCATGCATAGTGCCATTGTACAAAGGAAAAGGGGATAAGAGTGAGTGCTCAAATTACAGAGGTATAAGTTTGTTGAGTATTCCTGGTAAATTATATGGGAGGGTATTGATTGAGAGGGTGAAGGCATGTACAGAGCATCAGATTGGGGAAGAGCAGTGCGGTTTCAGAAGTGGTAGAGGATGTGTGGATCAGGTGTTTGCTTTGAAGAATGTATGTGAGAAATACTTAGAAAAGCACATGGATTTGTATGTAGCATTTATGGATCTGGAGAAGGCATATGATAGAGTTGATAGAGATGCTCTGTGGAAGGTATTAAGAACATATGGTGTGGGAGGCAAGTTGTTAGAAGCAGTGAAAAGTTTTTATCGAGGATGTAAGGCATGTGTACGTGTAGGAAGGAAGGAAAGTGATTGGTTCTCAGTGAATGTAGGTTTGCGGCAGGGGTGTGTGATGTCTTCATGGTTGTTTAATTTGTTTATGGATGGGGTTGTTAGGGAGGTGAATGCAAGAGTTTTCTAAAGAGGGGCAAGTATGAAGTCTGTTGGGGATGAGAGAGCTTGGGAAGTGAGTCAGTTGTTGTTCGCTGATGATACAGCGCTGGTGGCTGATTCATGTGAGAAACTGCAGAAGCTGGTGACTGAGTTTGGTAGTGTGTGTGAAAGAAGAAAGTTAAGAGTAAATGTGAATAAGAGCAAGGTTATTAGGTACAGTAGGGTTGAGGGTCAAGTCAATTGGGAGGTAAGTTTGAATGGAGAAAAACTGGAGGAAGTAAAGTGTTTTAGAAATCTGGAAGTGGATCTGGCAGCGGATGGAACCATGGAAGCGGAAGTGAATCACAGGGTGGGGGAGGGGGCGAAAATTCTGGGAGCCTTGAAGAATGTTTGGAAGTCGAGAACATTATCTCGGAAGGCAAAAATGGGTATGTTTGAAGGAATAATGGTTCCAACAATGTTGTATGGTTGCTAGGCGTGGGCTATGGATAGAGTTGTGCGCAGGAGGGTGGATGTACTGGAAATGAGATGTTTGAGGACAATATGTGGTGTGAGGTGGTTTGATCGAGTAAGGAATGTAAGGGTAAGAGAGATGTGTGGAAATAAAAAGAGTATGGTTGAGAGAGCAGAAGAGGGTGTTTTAAAATGGTTTGGTCACATGGAGAGAATGAGTGAGGAAAGATTGACCAAGAGGATATATGTGTCAGAGGTGGAGGGAATGAAGAGAAGTGGGGGACCAAATTGGAGGTGGAAAGATGGAGTGATAATGATTTTGAGTGATCAGGGCCTGAACATGCAGGTGGGTGAAAGGCATGCAAGGAATAGAGTGAATTGGAACGATGTGGTGTACCGGGGTCGACATGCTGTCAGTGGATTGAATCAGGGCATGTGAAGTGTCTGGGGTAAACCATGGAAAGTTCTGTGGAGCCTGGATGTTGAAAGGGAGCTGTGGTTTCGGTCCATTTTAGATGAAACTAGAGACTGAGTGTGAACGAATGTGGCCTTTGTTGTCTTTTCCTAGCACTACCTCGCGCACATGCGGGGGGAAGTGGTTGTTATTTCATGTGTGGCGGGGTGGCAGCAGGAATGAATAAGGGCAGACAGTGTGAATAATGTACATATGTATATATGTATATGTCTGTGTATATATATATATATATATATATATATATATATATGTATACATTGAGATGTATGCGTATGTATATGTGCTGTGTGTGGACGTGTATGTATATACATGTGTATGTGGGTGGGTTGGGCCATTCTTTCATCTGTTTCCTTGTGCTACCTCGCTAACGCGGGAGACAGCGACAATGTATAATAAATAATATATATATATATATATATATATATATATATATATATATATATATATATATATATATATATATATATATTCTTTTCTTTTTCTTTTTTTAAACTATTTGCCATTTCCCGCGTTAGCGAGGTAGCATTAAGAACAGAGGACTGGGCCTTTTTTGGAATATCCTCACCTGGCCCCCTCTGTTCCTTCTTTTGGAAAATTAAAAAAAAACGAGAGGGGAGGATTTCCAGCCCCCCGCTCCCTCCCCTTTTAGTCGCCTTCTACGACACGCAGGGAATACGTGGGAAGTATTCTTAATCCCCTATCCCCAGGGATAATATATATATATATATATATATATATATATATATATATATATATATATATATATATATATATATATATTTTTTTTTTTTTTTTTTTGCCGCTGTCTCCCGCGTTTGCGAGGTAGCGCAAGGAAACAGACGAAAGAAATGGCCCAACCCACCCCCATACACATGTATATACATAGGTCTTTTTGGAAAATTAAAAAAAAAATGAGAGGGGAGGATTTCCAGTCCCCCGCTCCCTCCCCTTTTAGTCGCCTTCTACGACACGCAGGGAATACGTGGGAAGTATTCTTAATCCCCTATCCCCAGGGATAATATATATATATATATATATATTTTTTTTTTTCAAACTATTCGCCATTTCCCGCATTAGCGAGGTAGCGTTAAGAACAGAGGACTGGGCCTTTTTCGGAATATCCTCACCTGGCCCCCTCTGTTCCTTCTTTTGGAAAATTAAAAAAAAACGAGAGGGGAGGATTTCCAGCCCCCCGCTCCCTCCCCTTTTAGTCGCCTTCTACGACACGCAGGGAATACGTGGGAAGTATTCTTAATCCCCTATCCCCAGGGATAATATATATATATATATATATATATATATATTTTTTTTTTTTTTTTTTGCCGCTGTCTCCCGCGTTTGCGAGGTAGCGCAAGGAAACAGACGAAAGAAATGGCCCAACCCACCCCCATACACATGTATATACATACGTCCACACACGCAAATATACATACCTACACAGCTTTCCATGGTTTACCCCAGACGCTTCACATGCCCTGATTCAATCCACTGACAGCACGTCAACCCCGGTATACCACATCGCTCCAATTCACTCTATTCCTTGCCCTCCTTTCACCCTCCTGCATGTTCAGGCCCCGATCACACAAAATCTTTTTCACTCCATCTTTCCACCTCCAATTTGGTCTCCCTCTTCTCCTCGTTCCCTCCACCTCCGACACATATATCCTCTTGGTCAACCTTTCCTCACTCATTCTCTCCATGTGCCCAAACCATTTCAAAACACCCTCTTCTGCTCTCTCAACCACGCTCTTTTTATTTCCACACATCTCTCTTACCCTTACGTTACTTACTCGATCAAACCACCTCACACCACACATTGTCCTCAAACTTCTCATTTCCAGCACATCCATCCTCCTGCACACCACTCTATCCATAGCCCACGCCTCGCAACCAAACAACATTGTTGGAACCACTATTCCTTCAAACATACCCATTTTTGCTTTCCGAGATAATGTTCTCGACTTCCACACATTCTTCAAGGCTCCCAGAATTTTCGCCCCCTCCCCCAACCTATGATCCACTTCCGCTTCCATGGTTCCATCCGCTGCCAGATCCACTCCCAGATAACTAAAACACTTTACTTCCTCCAGTTTTTCTCCATTCAAACTCACCTCCCAACTGACTTGACCCTCAACCCTACTGTACCTAATAACCTTGCTCTTATTCACATTTACTCTTAACTTTCTTCTTTCACACACTTTACCAAACTCAGTCACCAGCTTCTGCAGTTTCTCACATGAATCAGCCATCAGCGCTGTATCATCAGCGAACAACAACTGACTCACTTCCCAAGCTCTCTCATCCCCAACACACTTCATACTTGCCCCTCTTTCCAAAACTCTTGCATTCACCTCCCTAACAACCCCATCCATAAACAAATTAAACAACCATGGAGACATCACACACCCCTGCCGCAAACCTACATTCACTGAGAACTAATCACTTTCCTCTCTTCCTACACGTACACATGCCTTACATCCTCGATAAAAACTTTTCACTGCTTCTAACAACTTGCCTCCCACACCATATATTCTTAATACCTTCCACAGAGCATCTCTATCAACTCTATCATATGCCTTCTCCAGATCCATAAATGCTACATACAAATCCATTTGCTTTTCTAAGTATTTCTCACATACATTCTTCAAAGCAAACACCTGATCCACACATCCTCTACCACTTCTGAAACCACACTGCTCTTCCCCAATCTGATGCTCTGTACATGCCTTCACCCTCTCAATCAATACCCTCCCATATAATTTACCAGGAATACTCAACAAACTTATACCTCTGTAATTTGAGCACTCACTCTTATCCCCTTTGCCTTTGTACAATGGCACTATGCACGCATTCCGCCAATCCTCAGGCACCTCACCATGAGTCATACATACATTAAATAACCTTACCAACCAGTCAACAATACAGTCACCCCCTTTTTTAATAAATTCCACTGCAATACCATCCAAACCTGCTGCCTTGCCGGCTTTCATCTTCCGCAAAGCTTTTACTACCTCTTCTCTGTTTACCAAATCATTTTCCCTAACTCTCTCACTTTGCACACCATCTCGACCAAAACACCCTATATCTGCCACTCTATCATCAAACACATTCAACAAACCTTCAAAATACTCACTCCATCTCCTTCTCACATCACCACTACTTTTTATCACCTCCCCATTTGCACCCTTCAATGAAGTTCCCATTTGCTCCCTTGTCTTACGCACTTTATTTACCTCCTTCCAGAACATCTTTTTATTCTCCCTAAAATTTAATGATACTCTCTCACCCCAACTCTCATTTGCCCTTTTTTTCACCTCTTGCACCTGTCTCTTGACCTCCTGTCTCTTTCTTTTATACATCTCCCACTCAATTGCATTTTTTCCCTGCAAAAATCGTCCAAATGCCTCTCTCTTCTCTTTCACTAATACTCTTACTTCTTCATCCCACCACTCACTACCCTTTCTAATCAAACCATCTCCCACTCTTCTCATGCCACAAGCATCTTTTGCGCAATCCATCACTGATTCCCTAAATACATCCCATTCCTCCCCCACTCCCCTTACTTCCATTGTTCTCACCTTTTTCCATTCTGTACTCAGTCTCTCCTGGTACTTCCTCACACAAGTCTCCTTCCCAAGCTCACTTACTCTCACCACCCTCTTCACCCCAACATTCACTCTTCTTTTCTGAAAACCCATACAAATCTTCACCTTAGCCTCCACAAGATAATGATCAGACATCCCTCCAGTTGCACCTCTCAGCACATTAACATCCAAAAGTCTCTCTTTCGCGCGCCTGTCAATTAACACGTAATCCAATAACGCTCTCTGGCCATCTCTCCTACTTACATAAGTATACTTATGTATATCTCGCTTTTTAAACCAGGTATTCCCAATCATCAGTCCTTTTTCAGCACATAAATCTACAAGCTCTTCACCATTTCCATTTACAACACTGAACACCCCATGTATACCAATTATTCCCTCAACTGCCACATTACTCACCTTTGCATTCAAATCACCCATCACTATAACCCGGTCTCGTGCATCAAAACCACTAACACACTCGAAGGCTCAGATTGGGGTGCCTAAATGTGTGTGGATGTAACCAAGATGTGAAAAAAGGAGAGATAGGTAGTATGTTTGAGGAAAGGAACCTGGATGTTTTGGCTCTGAGTGAAACAAAGCTCAAGGGTAAAGGGGAAGAGTGGTTTGGGAAGGTCTTGGGAGTAAAGTCAGGGGTTAGTGAGAAGACAAGAGCAAGGGAAGGAGTAGCAATACTCCTGAAACAGGAGTTGTGGGAGTATGTGATAGAATGTAAGAAAGTAAATTCTCGATTAATATGGGTAAAACTGAAAGTTGATGGAGAGAGATGGGTGATTATTGGTGCATATGCACCTGGGCATGAGAAGAAAGATCATGAGAGGCAAGTGTTTTGGGAGCAGCTAAATATATATATATATATATATATATATATATATATATATATATATATATATATATATATATATATATATATATATATATATATTATCCCTGGGGATAGGGGATTAAGAATACTTCCCACATATTCCCTGCGTGTCGTAGAAGGCGACTAAAAGGGGAGGGAGCGGCGGGCTGGAAATTCTCCCATCTCATTTTTTTTTTATTCTTTTAATTTTCCAAAAGAAGGAACAGAGAATTGGGCCAGGTGAGGGTATTCCCTCAAAGGCCCAGTCCTCTGTTCTTAACGCTACCTCGCTAATGCAGGAAATGGCGAATAGTTTGAAAAAAAATATATATTATATATATATATATATTTTTTTTTTTATACTAATCACCATTTCCCGCATTAGCGAGGTAGCGTTAAGAACAGAGGATGAGGACCGGGCCTTTGAGGGAATATCCTCACCTGGCCCCTTTCTCTGTTTCTTCTTTTGGAAAAAAAAAAAAAAATGAGGGGAGGATTTCCAGCCTCCCGCTCCCTTCCCTTTTAGTCGCCTTCTAAGACACGCAGGGAATACGTGGGAAGTATTCTTTCTCCCCTATCCCCAGGGATAATATATATATTTTTTTTTTTTTATTATACTTTGTCGGTCTCCCGCGTTTGCGAAGTAGCGCAAGGAAACAGACGAAAGAAATGGCCCAACCCCCCCATACACATGTATATACATACGTCCACACACGCAAATATACATACCTACACAGCTTTCCATGATTTACCCCAGACGCTTCACATGCCTTGATTCAATCCACTGACAGCACGTCAACCCCGGTATACCACATCGCTCCAATTCACTCTATTCCTTGCCCTCCCTTCACCCTCCTGCATGTTCAGGCCCCGATCAAAAAATCTTTTTCACTCCATCTTTCCACCTCCAATTTGGTCTCCCTCTTCTCCTCGTTCCCTCCACCTCCGACACATATATCCTCTTGGTCAATCTTTCCGAGATAATGTTCTCGACTTCCACACATTCTTCAAGGCTCCCAGAATTTTCGCCCCCTCCCCCACCCTATGATCCACTTCTGCTTCCATGGTTCCATCCGCTGCCAGATCCACTCCCAGATATCTAAAACACTTTACTTCCTCCAGTTTTTCTCCATTCAAACTTACCCATTTTTGCTTTCCAAGATAATGTTCACGACATCCAAACATTCTTCAAGGCTCCCAGAATGTTCGCCCCCTCCCCCACCCTATGATCCACTTCCGCTTCCATGGTTCCATCCGCTGCCAGATCCACTCCCAGATATCTAAAACACTTCACTTCCTCCAGTTTTTCTCCATTCAAACTCACCTCCCAATTGACTTGACCCTCAACCCTACTGTACCTAATAACCTTGCTCTTATTCACATTTACTCTTAACTTTCTTCTTTCACACACTTTACCAAACTCAGTCACCAGCTTCTGCAGTTTCTCACATGAATCAGCCACCAGCGCTGTATGATCAGTGAACAACAACTGACTCACTTCCCAAGCTCTCTCATCCCCAACAGGTTTGTTGAATGTGTTTGATGATAGAGTGGCAGATATAGGGTGTTGTGGTCGAGGTGGTGTGCAAAGTGAGAGGGTTAGGGAAAATGATTTGGTAAATAAATAAAAAAATATATATATATATATATATATATATACATATATATATATATATATATATATATATATATATATATATATATATATATATATATATATATATATATATATTTATTTATTTTATTTATTTAGTTCTCTGTTCTTAACGCTACCCTCGCTAACGCGGGAAATGGCAAATAGTATGAAAAAAAAAAAAAAATTTTATTTATTTTGCTTTGTCGCTGTCTCCCGCGTTTGCGAGGTAACGCAAGGAAACAGATGAAAGAAGTGGCCCAACCCACCCCCATACACAATGTATATACATACATGTCCACACACGCAAATATACATACCTATACATCTCAATGTACACATATATATGCACACACAGACACATACATATATACCCATGCACACAATTCACAGTCTGCCTTTATTCATTCCCATCGCCACCTCGCCACACATGGAATACCATCTCCCTCCCCCCTCATGTGTGCGAGGTAGCACTAGGAAAAGACAACAAAGGCCCCATTTGTTCACACTCAGTCTCTAGCTGTCATGCAATAATGCCCGAGACCACAGCTCCCTTTCCACATCCAGGCCCCACACAACTTTCCATGGTTTACCCCAGACGCTTCACATCCCCTGATTCAATCCACTGACAGCACGTCAACCCCGGTATACCACATCGATCCAATTCACTGTATTCCTTGCACGCCTTTCACCCTCCTGCATGTTCAGGCCCCGATCACACCAAATCTTTTTCACTCAATCTTTCCACCTCCAATTTGGTCTCCCACTTCTCCTCGTTCCCTCCACCTCCGACACATATATCCTCTTGGTCAATCTTTCCTCACTCATTCTCTCCATGTGACCAAACCATTTCAAAACACCCTCTTCTACTCTCTCAACCACGCTCTTTTTATTTCCACACATCTCTGTTACCCTTACATTACTGACTCGATCAAACCACCTCACACCACACATTGTCCTCAAACATCTCATTTCCAGCACATCCACCCTCCTGCGCACAACTCTATCCATAGCCCATGCCTCACAACCATACAACATTGTTGGAACCACTATTCCTTCAAACATACCCATTTTCGCTTTCCGAGATTATGTTCTCAACTTCCAAACATTCTTCAAGGCTCCCAGAACTTTCGCCCTCTCCCTCACCCTATGATTCACTTCCGCTTCCATGGTGCCCTCCGCTGCCAAATCCACTCCCAGATATCTAAAACACTTCACTTCCTCCAGTTTTTCTCCATTCAAACTTACCTCCCAATTGACTTGTTCCTAAACAGTACTGTACCTAATAACCTTGCTCTTACTTACTCTCAGCTTTTTTCTTTCACACACTTTACCAAACTCAGTCGCAAGCTTCTGCAGTTTCTCACATGAATCAGCCACTAGCGCTGTATCATCAGCGAACAACAACTGACTCACTTCCCAAGCTCTCTCATCCACAACAGACTGCATACTTGCCCCTCTTTCCAAAACTCTTGCATTCACCTCCCTTACAACCCCATGCATTAACAAATTAAACGACCATTGAGACATTACACACCCCTGCCACAAACCTACATTCACTGAGAACCAATCACTTTCCTCTCTTCTTACATGTATACATGCCTTACATCCTCAATAAAAACTTTTCAATGCTTCTAACAACTTACCTTCCACAGAGCATCTCTATCAACTCTATCATATGCCTTCTCCAGATCCATAAATACTACATACAAATCCATTTGCTTTTCTAAGTATATCTCGCATACATTCTTCAAAGCAAACACCTGATCCACACATCTTCTACCACTTCTGAAACTACACTGCTCTTTCCCAATCTGATGCTCTGTACATGCCTTCACCCTCTCAATCAATACCCTCCCATATAATTTACCAGGAATACTCAACAAACTTATACCTCTGTAATTTGAGCACTCACTTTTATCCCCTTTGCCTTTGTGCAATGGCACTATGCAAGCATTCCACCAATCCTCAGGCACCTCACCATGAGTCATACATACATTAAATAACCTTACCAACCAGTCAACAATAGTCACCCCTTTTTTTTAATAAATTCCATTGCAATATCATCCAAACCTGCCGCCTTGCCGGCTTTCATCTTCCACAAAGCTTTTACTACCTCTTCTCTGTTTACCAAATCATTCTCCCTAACCCTCTCACTTTGCACACCACCTCGACCAAAACACCCTATATCTGCCACTCTATCATCAAACACATTCAACAAACCTTCAAAATACTCATTCCATCTCCTTCTCACATCAACACTACTGGTTATCACCTCCCACTTCGCCCCCTTCACTGAAGTTCCTATTTGTTCCCTTGTCTTACGCACTTTCTTTACCTTTATTTACCTTCCTCCCTAAAATCTAATGATACTCTGTCTCCCCAACTCTCATTTGCCCTCTTTTTCACCTCTTGCACCTTTCTCTTGACCTCCTGACTCTTACTTTTATACATCTCCCACTCATTTGCATTATTTCCCTGCAAAAATCATCCTAATGCCTCTCTCTTCTCTTTCACTAATAATCTTACTTCTTCATCCCACCACTCACTACCCTTTCTAATCTGCCCACCTCCCACACTTCTCATGCCACAAGCATCTTTTGCACAAGCCATCACTGCTTCCCTAAATACATCCCATTCCTCCTCCACTCCCCTTACCTCCTTTCTTCTCACCTTTTTCCATTCTGTACTCAGTCTCTCCTGGTACTTCTCACACGTCTCCTTCCCAAGCTCACTTACTCTCACCATTCTCTTCATCCCAACATTCTCTCTTCTTTTTTGAAAACCTCTACAAATCTTCACCTTTGCCTCCACATGATAATCATCAGACATCCCTCCAGTTGCACCTCTCAGCACATTTGCATCCAAAAGTCTCTCTTTCGCGTGCCTATCAATTAACACGTAATCCTCCTACTTACATACGTATACTTATGTATATCTCTCTTTTTAAACCAGGTATTCCCAATCATCAGTCCTTTTTCAGCACATAAATCTACAAGCTCTTCACCATTTCCATTTACAACACTGAACACCTCATGTACACCAATCATTCCCTCAACTGCCACATTACTCACCTTTGCATTTAAATCACCCATCACTATAACCCAGTCTCGTGCATCAAAACTAGTAACACACTCACTCACCTGCTCCCAAAACACTTGCTTCTCATGATCTTTCTTCTCATGCACAGGTGCATATGCACCAATAATCACCCATCTCTCTCCATCCACTTTCGTTTTACCCGTTTCAATCTAGAGTTTACTTTCTTACACTCTATCACATACTCCTACCACTCCTGTTTCAGGAGTAGTGCTACTCCTTCCCTTGCTCTTGTCCTCTCACTAACCCCAAGACATTCCCAAACCACTGTTCCCCTTTACCCTTGAGCTTCGTTTCACTCAGAGCCAAAACATCCAGGTTCCTTTCCTCAAACATACTACCAATCTCTCCTTTTTTCTCATTTTGGTTACATCCAAACACATTTAGACACCCCAATCTGATCCTTCGAGGAGGATGACCACTCCCCGTGTGATTCCTTATTCTGTTCCCCCCCCCCCCTTTTTTTTCCCCAAAAGAAGGAACAGAGAACGAGGCCAGGTGAGGATATTCCCTCAGAGGCCCAGTCCTCAGTTCTTAACGCTACCTTGCTAATGCGGGAAATGGCGAATAGTTTGAAAGAAAAAGAAAATATATATATACATATATTGCAAAAGATCACAATTTTGCACGTGATCAAGATATTCCTATGAGTCCATGGGGAAAAGGAAACAAGAAAAGTTCCCAAGTGCACTTTCGTGTAATAATCACATCACATATATTTCTGATGTGATTATTACACAAAAGTGCACTTGGGAACTTTTCATGTTTCATTTTCCCCGTGGACTCAAAGGAATATATATATATATATATATATATATATATACATATATATATATATATATATATATATATATATATATTATTTTTTATTATACTTTGTCGCTGTCTCCCGCGTTTGCGAGGTAGCGCAAGGAAACAGACGAAAGAAATGGCCCAACCCCCCCCCATACACATGTATATACATACGTCCACACACGCAAATATACATACCTACACAGCTTTCCATGGTTTACCCCAGACGCTTCACATGCCCTGCTTCAATCCACCGACAGCACGTCAACCCCGGTATACCACATCGCTCCAATTCACTCTATTCCTTGCCCTCCTTTCACCCTCCTGCATGTTCAGGCCCCGATCACACAAAATCTTCTTCACTCCATCTTTCCACCTCCAATTTGGTCTCCCTCTTCTCCTTGTTCCCTCCACCTCCGACACATATATCCTCTTGGTCAATCTTTCCCCGCTCATCCTCTCCATGTGCCCAAACCACTTCAAAACACCCTCTTCTGCTCTCTCAACCACGCTCTTTTTATTTCCACACATCTCTCTTACCCTTACGTTACTCATTCGATCAAACCACCTCACACCACACATTGTCCTCAAACATCTCATTTCCAGCACATCCATCCTCCTGCGCACAACTCTATCCATAGTCCACGCCTCGCAACCATACAACATTGCTGGAACCACTATTCCTTCAAACATACCCATTTTTGCTTTCCGAGATAATGTTCTCGACTTCCACACATTTTTCAAGGCCCCCAGGATTTTCGCCCCCTCCCCCACCCTATGATCCACTTCCGCTTCCATGGTTCCATCCGCTGCCAGATCCACTCCCAGATATCTAAAACACTTCATTTCCTCCAGTTTTTCTCCATTCAAACTCACCTCCCAATTGACTTGACCCTCAACCCTACTGTACCTAATAACCTTGCTCTTATTCACATTTACTCTTAACTTTCTTCTTCCACACACTTTTCCAAACTCAGTCACCAGCTTCTGCAGTTTCTCACATGAATCAGCCACCAGCGCTGTATCATCAGCGAACAACAACTGACTCACTTCCCAAGCTCTCTCATCCCCAAAAGACTTCATACTTGCCCCTCTTTCCAAAACTCTTGCATTTACCTCCCTAACAACCCCATCCATAAACAAATTAAACAACCATGGAGACATCACACACCCCTGCCGCAAACCTACATTCACTGAGAACCAATCACTTTCCTCTCTTCCTACACGTACACATGCCTTACATCCTCGATAAAAACTTTTCACTGCTTCTAACAACTTTCCTCCCACACCATATATTCTTAATACCTTCCACAGAGCATCTCTATCAACTCTATCATATGCCTTCTCCAGATCCATAAATGCTACATACAAATCCATTTGCTTTTCTAAGTATTTCTCACATACATTCTTCAAAGCAAACACCTGATCCACACATCCTATACCACTTCTGAAACCACACTGCTCTTCCCCAATCTGATGCTCTGTACATGCCTTCACCCTCTCAATCAATACCCTCCCATATAATTTACCAGGAATACTCAACAAACTTATACCTCTGTAATTTGAGCACTCACTCTTATCCCCTTTGCCTTTGTACAATGGCACTATGCACGCATTCCGCCAATCCTCAGGCACCTCACCATGAGTCATACATACATTAAATAACCTTACCAACCAGTCAACAATACAGTCACCCCCTTTTTTAATAAATTCCACTGCAATACCATCCAAACCTGCTGCCTTGCCGGCTTTCATCTTCCGCAAAGCTTTCACTACCTCTTCTCTGTTTACCAAATCATTTTCCCTAACCCTCTCACTTTGCACACCACCTCGACCAAAACACCCTATATCTGCCACTCTATCATCAAACACATTCAACAAACCTTCAAAATACTCACTCCATCTCCTTCTCACATCACCCCTACTTGTTATCACCTCCCCATTTGCGCCCTTCACTGAAGTTCCCATTTGCTCCGTTGTCCTACGCACTTTATTTACCTCCTTCCAGAACATCTTTTTATTCTCCCTAAAATTTAATGATACTCTCTCACCCCAACTCTCATTTGCCCTTTTTTTCACCTCTTGCACCTTTCTCTTGACCTCCTGTCTCTTTCTTTTATACATCTCCCACTCAATTGCATTTTTTCCCTGCAAAAATCGTCCAAATGCCTCTCTCTTCTCTTTCACTAATACTCTTACTTCTTCATCCCAC
The DNA here is from genome assembly GCF_036320965.1 of Panulirus ornatus. Classification (NCBI taxonomy): domain Eukaryota; kingdom Metazoa; phylum Arthropoda; class Malacostraca; order Decapoda; family Palinuridae; genus Panulirus; species Panulirus ornatus. Next base: position 37,701,234 of record NC_092233.1, read on the forward strand.
CACTCACTACCCTTTCTAATCAACCCACCTCCCACTCTTCTCATGCCACAAGCATCTTTTGCGCAATCCATCACTGATTCCCTAAATACATCCCATTCCTCCCCCACTCCCCTTACTTCCATTGTTCTCACCTTTTTCCATTCTGTACTCAGTCTCTCCTGGTACTTCCTCACACAGGTCTCCTTCTCAAGCTCACTTACTCTCACCACCCTCTTCACCCCAACATTCACTCTTCTTTTCTGAAAACCCATACAAATCTTCACCTTAGCCTCCACAAGATAATGATCAGACATCCCTCCAGTTGCACCTCTCAGCACATTAACATCCAAAAGTCTCTCTTTCGCACACCTGTCAATTAACACGTAATCCAATAACGCTCTCTGGCCATCTCTCCTACTTACATAAGTATACTTATGTATATCTCGCTTTTTAAACCAGGTGTATATATATATATATATATATATATATATATATATATATATATATATATATATATATATATATATATATATATATATATATATATATTTATTTTTATTTTTATTATACTTTGTCGCTGTCTCCCGCGTTTGCGAGGTAGCGCAAGGAAACAGACGAAAGAAATGGCCCAACCCCCCCATACACATGTATATACATACGTCCACACACGCAAATATACATACCTACACAGCTTTCCATGGTTTACCCCAGACGCTTCACATCCCCTGATTCAATCCATTGACAGCACGTCAACCCCAGTATACCACATCGATCCAATTCACTCTATTCCTTGCCCTCCTTTCACCCTCCTGCATGTTCAGGCCCCAATCACACAAAATCTTTTTCACTCCATCTTTCCACCTCCAATTTGGTCTCCCACTTCTCCTCGTTCCCTCCACCTCCGACACATATATCCTCTTGGTCAATCTTTCCTCACTCATTCTCTCCATGTGCCCAAACCATTTCAAAACACCCTCTTCTGCTCTCTCAACCACGCTCTTTATATTTCCACACATCTCTCTTACCCTTACGTTACTTACTTGATCAAACCACCTCACACCAAACATTGTCCTCAAACATCTCATTTCCAGCACATCCATCCTCCTGCGCACAACTCTATCCATAGCCCACGCCTCGCAACCATACAACATTGTTGGAACCACTATTCCTTCAAACATACCCATTTTTGCTTTCTGAGATAATGTTCTCGACTTCCACACATTCTTCAAGGCTCCCAGAATTTTCGCCCCCTCCCCCACACTATGATCCACTTCCGCTTCCATGGTTCCATCCGCTGCCAGATCCACTCCCAGATATCTAAAACACTTTACTTCCTCCAGTTTTTCTCCATTCAAACTTACCTCCCAATTGACTTAACCCTCAACCCTACTGTACCTAATAACCTTGCTCTTATTCACATTTACTCTTAACTTTCTTCTTTCACACACTTTACCAAACTCAGTCACCAGCTTCTGCAGTTTCTCACATGAATCAGCCACCAGCACTGTATCATCAGCGAACAACAACTGACTCACTTCCCAAGCTCTCTCATCCCCAACAGACTTCATACTTGCCCCTCTTTCCAAAACTCTTGCATTCACCTCCCTAACAACCCTATCCATATATATAAAAAATATATATATATATATATATATATATATATATATATATATATATATATATATATCTTAAAGATGTGAAAAAAGGAGAGATAGGTAGTATGTGTGAGGAAAGGAACCTGGATGTTTTGGCTCTGAGTGAAACGAAGCGCAAGGGTAAAGGAGAAGAGTGGTTTGGGAATGTCTTGGGGTTAGTGAGAGGACAAGAGCAAGGGAAGGAGTAGCAGTACTCCTGAAACAGGAGTTGTGGGAGTATGTGATACAATGTAAGAAAGTAAATTCTCGATAAATATGGGTAAAACTGAAAGTTGATGGAGAGAGATGGGTGATTATTAGTGCATATGCACCTGGGCATGAGAAGAAAGATCATGAGAGGCAAGTGTTTTGGGAGCAGCTGAATGAGTGTGTTAGTGGTTTTGATGCACAAGACCGGGTTATAGTGATGGATGATTTGAATGCAAAGGTGAGTAATGTGGCAGTTGAGGGAATAATTGGTATACATGGGGTGTTCAGTGTTGTAAATGGAAATGGTGAAGAGCTTGTAGATTTATATGCTGAAAAAGGGAATACCTGGTTTAAAAAGCGAGATATACATAAGTATACGTATGTAAGTAGGAGAGATGGCCAGAGAGCGTTATTGGATTACGTGTTAATTGACAGGCGTGCGAAAGAGAGACTTTTGGATGTTAATGTGCTGAGAGGTGCAACTGGAGGTATGTCTGATCATTATCTTGTGGAGGCTAAGGCGAAGATTTGTATGGGTTTTCAGAAAAGAAGAGTGAATGTTGGGGTGAAGAGGGTGGTGAGAGTAAGTGAGCTTGGGAAGGAGACTTGTGTGAGGAAGTACCAGGAGAGACTGAGTACAGAATGGAAAAAGGTGAGAACAATGGAAGTAAGGGGAGTGGGGGAGGAATGGGATGTATTTAGGGAATCAGTGATGGATTGCGCAAAAGATGCTTGTGGCATGAGAAGAGTGGGAGGTGGGTTGATTAGAAAGGGTAGTGAGTGGTGGGATGAAGTAAGAGTATTAGTGAAAGAGAAGAGAGAGGCATTTGGACAATTTTTGCAGGGAAAAAATGCAAATGACTGGGAGATGTATAAAAGTAAACGCTTTGCGGAAGATGAAAGCCAGCAAGGCAGCAGGTTTGGATGGTATTGCAGTGGAATTTATTAAAAAAGGGGGTGACTATATTGTTGACTGGTTGGTAAGGTTATTTAATGTATGTATGACTCATGGTGAGGTGCCTGAGGATTGGCGGAATGCGTGCATAGTGCCATTGTACAAAGGCAAAGGGGATAAGAGTGAGTGCTCAAATTACAGAGGTATAATATGGTTGTTGAGTATTCCTGGTAAATCATATGGGAGGGTATTGATTGAGAGGGTGAAGGCATGTACAGAGCATCAGATTGGGGAAGAGCAGTGTGGTTTCAGAAGTGGTAGAGGATGTGTGGATCAGGTGTTTGCTTTGAAGAATGCATGTGAGAAATACTTAGAAAAGCAAATGGATTTGTATGTAGCATTTATGGATCTGAAGAAGGCATATGATAGATTTGATAGAGATGCTCTGTGGAAGGTATTAAGAATATATGGTGTGGGGGGCAAGTTGTTAGAAGCAGTGAAAAGTTTTCATCGAGGATGTAAGGCATGTGTACGTGTAGGAAGAGAGGAAAGTAATTGGTTCTCAGTGAATGTAGGTTTGCAGCAGGGGTGTGTGATGTCTCCATGGTTGTTTAATTTGTTTATGGATGGGGTTGTTAGGGAGGTGTATGCAAGAGTTTTGGAAAGAGGGGCAAGTATGAAGTCTGTTGTGGATGAGAGAGCTTGGGAAGCGAGTCAGTTGTTGTTCGCTGATGATACAGCGCTGGTGGCTGATTCATGTGAGAAACTGCAGAAGCTGGTGACTGAGTTTGGTAAAGTGTGTGAAAGAAGAAAGTTAATAGTAAATGTGAATAAGAGCAAGGTTATTAGGTACAGTGGGGTTGAGGGTTAAGTCAATTGGGAGGTAAGTTTGAATGGAGAGAAACTGGAGGAAGTAAAGTGTTTTAGATATCTGGGAGTGGATCTGTCAGCGGACGGAACCATGGAAGCGGAAGTGAATCATAGGGTGGGGGAGGGGGCGAAAATCCTGGGAGCCTTGAAGAATGTTTGGAAGTCGAGAACATTACCTCGGAAAGCAAAAATGGGTATGTTTGAAGGAATAGTGGTTCCAACAATGTTGTATGGTTGCGAGGCGTGGGCTATGGATAGAGTTGTGCGCAGGAGGGTGGATGTGCTGGAATTGAGATGTTTGAGGACAATGTGTGGTGTGAGATGGTTTGATCGAGTAAGTAATGTAAGGGTAAGAGAGATGTGTGGAAATAAAAAGAGCGTGGTTGAGAGAGCAGAAGAGGGTGTTTTGAAATGGTTTGGGCACATGGAGAGAATGAGTGAGGAAAGATTGACCAAGAGGATATATGTGTCGGAGGTGGAGGGAACGAGGAGAAGTGGGAGACCAAATTGGAGGTGGAAAGATGGAGTGAAAAAGATTTTGAGTGATCGGGGCCTGAACATGCAGGAGGGTGAAAGGCGGGCAAGGAATACAGTGAATTGGATCAATGTGGTATACCGGGGTTGACATGCTGTCAGTGGAGTGAATCAGGGCTTGTGAAGCGTCTGGGGTAAACCATGGAAAGTTGTGTGGGGCCTGGATGTGTAAAGGGAGCTGTGGTTTCGGGCATTATTGCATGACAGCTAGAGACTGAGTGTGAACGAATGGGGCCTTTGTTGTCTTTTCCTAGCGCTACCTCGCACACATGAGGGGGGAAGGGGATGGTATTCCATGTGTGGCGAGGTGGCGATGGGAATGAATAAAGGCAGACAGTGTGAGTGAATTGTGTGCATGGGTATATATATGTATGTGTCTGTGTGTGTATATATATGTGTACATTGAGATGTATAGGTATGTATATTTGCGTGTGTGGACGTGTATGTATATACATGTGTATGGGGGTGGGTTGGGCCATTTCTTTTGTCTGTTTCCTTGCACTACCTCGCAAACACAGGAGACAGCGACAAAGGAAAGTAATATAATATTTATAATAATCTTAAAGGATCACAATTTTGAGTGTGATCAAGTATATTCCTGAGAGTCCACGCGGAAAATGAAACAAGATAAGTTCCCAAGTGCACTTTCGTGTAATAATCACATCATCAGAGGAGATCCAAGAAAGAAATAAAAGTCAGGTAATATACACGTTAAAACTATGATCATTGTATTGACTGGAGTAATGCCATCTCAGATATTAACTCTAACTCCAGTACCATGAGAAATATCATTGAATCTTCTATTATAAAACACACAAAGAATTATAACCTTAATATTAGTAAAGGTCTATACAAACTGGATAGCTTTACTGTTGATAAAATTTGTAAACAATTCCCCTTCTTGTCCACATAATAAGTTTATGACATGCTCATTTCCGGTTTTGGACAATCACTTGTTTACCAAATGGCGTCCTCGCTACATCTTTCCTGTATATCCCCTGATGATGTGATTATTACACGAAAGTGCACTTGGGGACTCATCGTCTTTCATTTTCCTCATGAACTCATTACAATATACGTGATCATATATACATACCCATACATCTCAACGTATACATATATATACACACACAGATGTATACATATATACACATGTACATAATTCATACTGTCTGCCCTTATTCATTCCCAGTACCACCCCACTACACATAAAATAACAACCCCCGCCCCCTGCATCTGCGCGAGGTAGCACTAGGAAAATACAACAAAGGCCACATTCATTCACACTCAGTCTCTAGCTGTCATGTATAATGCACTGAAACCACAGCTCCCTTTCCACATCCAGGCCCCCACAAAACTTTCCATGGTTTACCCCAGACGCTTCACATGCCCTGGTTCAATTCATTGACAGCACATCGACCCTGGTATACCACATCGTTCCAATTCACTCGATTCCTTGCACGCCTTTCACCCTCCTGCATGTTCAGGCCCTGATCACTCAAAATCTTTTTCACACCATCTTTCCACCTCCAATTTGGTCTCCCACTTCTTGTTCCCTCCACCTCTGACATATATATCCTCTTGGTCAATCTTTCCTCACTCATTCTCTCCATGTGATTAAACCATTTCAAAACACCCTCTTCTGCTCTCTCAACCACACATCTCTCTTACCCTTTCAATACTTAATCAAACCACCTCACACCACATATTGTCCTAAAACATCTCAATTCCTGCACATCCACCCTCCTCCGCAAAACTCTATCTAAAGTCCACGCCTCGCAACCATACACCAATGTTGGAACCACTATTCCTTCAAACATACCCATTTTTGCTTTCCGAGAAAAAGTTCTTGACTTCCACACACATATAATCACATATATGCTCTTACATTTACCCTCAGCTTTCTTGTTTCACAAACTTTACCAAACTCAGTCACCAGCTTCTGCAGTTTCTCACCCAAATCAGCCACCAGCGCTGTATCATCAGCGAACAACAACTGACTCACTTCCCAAGCTCTCTCATCCACAACAGACTGCATACTTGCCCCTCTTTCCAAAACTCTTGCATTCACCTCCCTAACAACCCTGTCCATAAACAAATTAAACAACTACGGAGATATCACGCATCCCTGCTGTAAACCAATATTCACTGAGAACCAATCACTTTCTTCTCTTCCTACACGTACACATGCCTTAAATCCTCGATAAAAACTTTTCACTGCTTCTAACAACATACCTCCCACACCATATATTCTTAATACCTTCCACGAAGTATCTCTATCAACTCTATCATATGCCTTCTCCAGATCCATAAATACTACATACAAATGCATTTGCTTTTATAAGTATTTCTCACATACATTTTTCAAAGCAAACACCTGATCCACACATCCTCTACCACTTCTGAAACTACACTGCTCTTCTCCAATCTGATGCTCTGTACATGCCTTCAACCTCTCAATCAATACCCTCCCATATAATTTACCAGGAATACTCAACAAACTTATACCTCTGTAATTTGAGCACTCACTCTTATCCCCTTTGCCTTTGTACACTGGCACTATGCAAGCATTCCGCCAGTCCTCAGGCACCTCACCATGAGTCATACATACATTAAATAAGCTTACCAACCAGTCAACAATACAGTCATCCCCTTTTTTGATAAATTCCACTGCAGTACCATCCAAACCTACTGCCTTGCCGGCTTTCATCTTCTGCAAAGCTTTTACTACCTCTTCTCTGTTTACCAAATCATTCTCCCTAACCCTCTCACTTTGCACACCACCTCGACCAAAACACCCTACATCTGCCACTCTATCATCAAACACATCCAACAAACCTTCAAAATACTCACTCCCTCTCCTTCTCACATCACCACTACTTGTTATCACCTCCCCATTAGCCCCCTTCACTGATGTTCCCATTTGTTCCCTTGTCTTACGCACTTTATTTACCTCCTTCCAAAACATCTTTTTATTCTCCCTAAAATTTAATGATACTCTCTCACCCCAACTCTCATTTGCCCTCTTTTTCGCCTCTTGCACCTTTCTCTTGACCTCCTGCCTCTTTTTTTTTATACATCTCCCCCTCATTTGCATTTTTTCCCTGCAAAAATAGTCCAAATGCCTCTCTTTTCTCTTTCACTAATAATCTTACTTCTTCATCCCACCACACACTACCCTTTCTAATCTGCCCACCTCCCACGCTTCTCATGCCACAAGCATCTTTTGCGCAAGCCATCACTGCTTCCCTAAATACATCCCATTCCTCCCCCATTATTATCATTATACTTTGTCGCCGTCTCCCGCATTATCGAGGTAGCACAAGGAAAAAGATTAAAGAATGACCCGACCCACCCACATACACAAGTATATACATACACATCCACAAATGCACATATACATACCTATACTTTTCAATGTATACATATATATACATACACAGACATATACATATTTACACATGTACATAATTCATACTGGCTGCCTTTATTCATTCCCGTCGCCACCCTGCCACACATGAAATGATAACCCCTCTCCCCACACACGTGCAAGGTAGCACTAGGAAAAGACAACAAAGGCCACATTCATTCACACTAAATCCCTAGCTGTCATGTATAATGCACCGAAACCACAGCTCCCTTTCCACAGCCTGGCCCCACAAAACTTTACATTGGTTTACTCCAGACACTTTACATGCCCTGGTTCAATCCATTGACAGCACGTCGACCCTAGTATACCACATCGTTCCAATTCACTCAATTCCTTGCATGCCTTTCACCCTCCTGCATGTTCAGGCCCCGATCACACAAAATCTTGTTCACTCCATCCTTCTACCTCCAATTTGGTCTCCCACTTCTCCTCATTCCCTCCACCTCTGACACATATATCCTCTTGGTCAATCTTCCCTAACCCATTCTCTCCATGTGACCAAACCATTTCAATACACCCTCTTCTGCTCTCTCAACCACACTCTTTTTATTACCACACATCTCTCTTATGATTTCATTACCTACTCATTCAAACCATCTCACACCACATATTATCCTCAAACATCTCACTTCCAACACATCCACCCTCCTCCGCAAAACCCTATCTATAGCTCATGCATCACAACCATATAACATTGTTGGAACCACTATTCCTTTAAACATACCCATTTTTGCTCTCCGAAATAACATTCTCGCCTTCCACACATTCTTCAGTGCTCCCAGAACCTTCGCTCCCTCCCCCACCCTGTGACTCAATTCCACTTCCATGATGTACATGGGGTGTTCAGTGCTGTAAATGAAAATGGTGAAGAGTTTGTGAATTTGTGTGCTGAAAAAGGACTGGTGATTGGGAATACCTGGTTTAAAAAGAGATATACATAAGTATATGTATGTGGGTAAGAGAGATATGCATAAGTATACGTATGTGGGTAAGAGAGATGGTCAAAGGGAGCTATTAGATTATGTGCTAATTGATAGGTGTGTAAAAGAGAGACTTTTGGGTGTTGATGTACTGAAAGGGGTAGATGAGGGGGATGTCTAATCGTTATCTTGTAGAGGTAAAGGTGAAGATTTGTAGAGGTTTCCAGAAAAGAAGAATGTTGGGGAGAAGAGATTGGTGAGAGTAAGTGAGCTTGGAAAGGAGACTTTTGTGAGGAAGTACCAGGAGAGTTCAAGTGTAGAATGGCAAAAGATGCGAGCAAATGAACTGAGGGGATTGGGTTAGGAATGGGATGTAAGGAATTATGTGCATTTAGGGAAGCAGTGACTGATTGCACAAAAGATGCATGTGACATGAGAAAGGTGGGAGGTGGGCAAATTAGAAAGGGTGGTGAGCGGTGGGCTGAAGAAGTAAGGTTGTTAGTAAAAGAGAAGAGTGGGGCATTTGGGCGATACTTACAGGTAAGTAGTGCAAATGACTGGGAGATGTTTAAAAGAAAATGGCAGGAGGTAAAGAGAAAGGTGCAAGAGCATGAGTGAAAAAAGGGCAAATGAGAGTTAGGGTGAGAGAGTAACATCAAATTTTAGGGTTTATAAAAAGATGTTTAGGAAGGAGGTAAATAACGTGCATAAGACAAGAGAGGAAATGGGAACATCAGTGAAGGGGGCATGGGGGGCCGTAATAACAAGTGGTGATGAAGTGAGAAAAGATGGAGTGAGCATTTTGTGGGTTTGTTGAATGTGTTTGATGATAAGAGTGGCAGATATAGGGTGTTTTGGTTGGGGTGGTGTGTGAAGTGAGAGGGTCAGAGAGAATGGTTTGGTAAACAGGGATGAGTTAGTGAAAGCTATGTGAAAGAGGAGAGCCAGGAAGGCGGTGGGTTTGGATGGTATTGCAGTGAAATTTATAAAAAAAAAAAGGGGGAGTGACTGTGTTTTTGACAAGCTGGTAAGGATACTCAATGTATGTATGGATCATGGTGAAGTGCCCGAGGATTGTTGGAATGCATGCATAGTGCCACTGTACAAAGGCAAAGGGGATAAAGGCGAGTGTTCAAACTACAGAGGTATAAGTTTGCTGAGTATTCCTGGGAAATTATATGGGAGGGTATTGAGTGAGAGTGTAAAGGCATATACAGAGTACCAGATTGGGGAAAAGCAGTGAGGTATCAGAAGTGGTGGGGGATGTGTGGATCAGGTGTTTGCTTTGAAGAATGTATGTGAGAAATACCTAGAAAAATATGGATTTGTATGTAGCATTTATGGATCTGGAGAAGGCATATAATAGGGCTGATAGGGATGTGTTGTGGATGGTTTTAAGAGTATATGGTTATTTATTTTCTATTTATTATACCTTGTCGCTGTCTCCCGCATTAGCGAGGTAACACAAGGAAACAAACGATAGAATGGCCCAACCTACCCATATACACATGTATATACATACATGTCCACACACGCACATATACATACCTATACATCTCAATGTATACATATATATATATATATATATATATACACACACAGACATATACATACATACACATGCACATAATTCGTACAGTCTGCCCTTATTCATTCCCGTCGCCACCTGCCACACATGATATGAAAACCCCTGCCCCCACATGTGTGCGAGGTAGCGCTAGGAAAAGACAACAAAGGCCACATTCGTTCACACTCAGTCTCTAGCTGTCATGTATAATGCACTGAAACCACAGCTCCCTTTCCACATACAGGCCCCACAAAACTTTCCATGGTTTACCCCAGATGTTTCACATGCCCTGGTTCAATCCACTGACAGCATGTCAACCCCGGTATACCACATCGTTCCAATTCACTCTATTCCTTACACACCTTTCACCCTCCTGCAGGTTCAGGCCCCGATCACTCAAAATCTTTTTCACGCCATCTTTCCACCTCCAACTTGGTCTCCCACTTCTCCTCGTTCCCTCCACCTCTGACACATATATCCTCTTGGTCAATATTTCCTTACTCATTTTCTCCATGTGACCAAACCATTTCAAAACACCCTCTTCTGCTCTCTCAACCACACTCTTTACTATCACACATCTCTCTTACCCTTTCATTACTTACTCAATCAAACCACCTCACACCACATATTGTCCTTAATCATCTCATTTCCAGCACATCCACGCTCCTCCGCACAACTCTACCTATAGCCCATGCCTCGCAACCATTTAACATTGTTGGAATCACTATTCCTTCAAACATACCCATTTTTGCTTTCCGAGATAATGTTCTCGACTTCCACACATTTTCCAAGGCTCCCAGAACTTTCGCCTCCTCCCCCACCCTATGATTCACTTCCGCTTCCATGGTTCCATCTGCTGCCACATCCACTCCCAGATATCTAAAACACTTAATTTCCTCCAGTTTTTATCCATTCAAACTTACCTCCCAACTGACTTGTCCCTTAACCCTACTGTACCTAATAACCTTGCTCTTATTCACATTTACTCTCAAATTTCTTCTTTCACACACTTTACCAAACTCAGTCACCAGCTTCTGCAGTTTCTCACCCAAATCAGCCACCAATGCTGTATCATCAGCAAACAACAACTGACTCACTTCCCAAGCTCTCTCATCCACAACAGACCGCATACTTGCCCCTCTTTCCAAAACTCGTGCATTCACCTTCCTAACAACCCCATCCATAAACAAATTAAACAGCCATGGAGACATCACGCATCCCTGCTGCAAACCTACATTCACTGAGAACCAATCACTTTCCTCTCTTCCTACTCGTACACATGCCTTACATCCTCGATAAAAACTTTTCACTGCTTCTAACAGCTTACCTCCCATAACATATATTCTTAATACCTTCCACAGAGCATCTCTATCAACTCTATCATATGCCTTCTCCAGATCCATAAATGCTACATACAAATCCATTTACTTTTCTAAGTATTTCTCACATACATTTTTCAAAGCAAACACCTGGTCCACACATCTTCTACCACTTCTGAAACCACACTGCTCTTCCCCAATCTGATGCTCTGTCCATGCCTTCAACCTCTCGATCAATACCCTCCCACATAATTTATCAGGAATATTCAACAAACTTATACCTCTGTAATTTGAGCACTCACTCTTATCCCCTTTGCCTTTGTACAATGGCACTATGAAAGCATTCCGCCAGGCCTCAGGCACCTCACCATGAGTCATACATACATAAAATAACCTTACCAATCAGTCAACAATAGTCACCCCTTTTTTTAATAAATTCCACTGCAATACCATCCAAACCCGCTGCCTTGCCAGCTTTCATCTTCCGCAAAGCTTTTACTACCTCTTCTATGTCTACCAAATCATTCTCCCTAACCCTCTCACTTTGCACACCACCTCGACCAAATCACCCTATATCTGCCACTCTATCATCAAACACATTCAACAAACCTTCAAAATACTCACTCCATCTCCTTCTCACATCACCACTACTTGTTATCACCTCCCCATTAGCCCTCTTCACTGAAGTTCCCAATTGTTCCCTTGTCCTAAGCACTTTATTTACCTCCCTCCAAAACATCTTTTTATTCTCCCTAAAATCTAATGATACTCTCTCACCCCAACTCTCATTTGCCTTTTTTTCACCTCTTGTACCTTTTTCTTGACCTTCTGCCTCATTCTTTCATACCTCTCCCAGTCATTTGCATTATTTCCCTGCAAAAATCGTCCAAATGACTCTCTCTTCTCTTTCACTAATAATCTTGCTTCTTCATCCCACCACTCACCACCCTTTCTTATCTGCCCACCTCCCATGCTTCTAATGCCACAAGCATCTTTTGCACAAGCCATCACTGCTTCCCTAAATACATCCCATTCCTCCCCCACTCCCCTTATGTCCTTTGTTCTCACCTTTTTCCATTCTGTACTCAGTCTCTCCTGGTACTTCCTCACACAAGACTCCTTCCCAAGCTCGCTTACTCTCACCACTCTCCTTCCCAAGCTCACTTACTCTCACCACTCTCTTCACCCCAACATTCTCTCTTCTTTTCTGAAAAACTCTACAAATCTTCACCTTCGCCTCCACAAGATAATGATCAGACATCTCTCCAGTTGCACCTCTCAGCACATTAACATCCAAAAGTCTCTCTTTCGCACCCCTATCAATTAACACATAATCCAATAATGCTCTCTGGCCAAATCTCCTACTTACATATGTATACTTATGAGTATCTCTTCTAAAACCAGGTATTCACAATCACCAGTCCTTTTTCAGCACAAAAATCTACAAGCTCTTCACCACTTCCATTTACAACACTGAACACCCCATGTACACCAATTATTCCCTCAACTGCCACATTACTCACCTTTGCATTCAAATCACCCATCACTATAACCCAGTCTCGTGCATCAAAACTACTAACACACTCATTCAGCTGCTCCCAAAACACTTGCCTCTTATGATCTTTCTTCTCATGCGCAGGTGCATATGCACCAAAAATCACCCATCTCTCTCCATCCACTTTCAGTTTTACCCATATCAATCTAGAGTTTACTTTCTTACACTCTATCACATACTCCCACCACTCCTGTTTCAGGAGTAGTGCTACTCCTTCCCTTGCTCTTGTCCTCTCACTAACCCCAAGAAATTCCCAAACCACTCTTCCCCTTTACCCTTGAGCTTCGTTTCACTCAGAGCCAAAACATCCAGGTTCCTTTCCTCAAACATACTACCTATCTCTCCTTTTTTCTCATTTTGGTTACATCCACACACATTTAGACACCCCAATCTGAGCCTTCGAAGAGGATGAGCACCCCCTATGTGACGCCTTCTGTTTCCCCATTTAGAAAGTTAAAATGCAAGGAGGGGAGGGTTTCTAGCCCCCCCCCGCTCCCATCCCCTTTAGTCGCCTTGTACGACACGTGAGGAATGCGTGGGAAGTATCCTTTCTCCCCTATCCCCAGGGATATGGTGTGGGAGGTAATTTGCTAGAAGCAGTGAAAAGTTTTTACCAAAGATGCTAGGCATGTGTATAAGTAAAATGAGAGGAGAGTAATTGGTTCCCAGTGATGGTAGGTTTGCAGCAGGGGTGTGTCATGTCCCCATGACTGTTTAACTTGTTTATGGATGGGGAGGTTAGGGAGGTAAATGCAAGAGTTTTGGAGAGAGGGGTGAGTATGCAGTATGTTGTGGATGAGATGGCCTGGGAAGTGAGTGAGTTGTTGTTCGCCAATGATACAGCTCTAGTGACTGATTTGTGTGAGAAACTGCAGAGGTTAGTGACTGAGTCTGGGAGGGATGTAGAATGTGTGTAGGGAAAGAACGTATTTTCGGAGCAGAAATGGGTATGTCTGAAGGAATAGTAGTTCCATCAATGTTATATGGTTGCGAGGCATAAGCTAAAGATAGGGTTGTACAGAGGAGGGTGAATGTACCAGAAATGAAATGCTTGAGGACAATATGTGGTGCAAGGCAGTTTGATCGAGTAAGTAACGAAAGGGTAAGAGAGATGTGTGGAAATAAAAAGATTGTGAATGAGAAAGCAGAAGAGGGTGTGTTGAAATGGTTTGGACATATGGAGAGAATGAGTGAGGAAAGATTAACAAAGAGGATATATGTGTCAGAGGTGGAGGGAACAGAGAAACAGGAGACCAAACTGGAGTTGCAAGGATGGAGTGAAAAAGATTTTGAGCGATTGGGGCCTGAACATACCGGAGGGTGAGAAGTGTGCAAGGAACAGAGTAAATTGGAACGATGTGGTATACCAGGGTCGATGTGCTGTCAATGGACTGAACAGGAGCTTGTGAAGCATCTGGAGTAAACCATGGAAAGGGCTGTGGAGCCTGGATGTAGCTATGGAGCTGTGGTTTTGGTGCATTACACATGACAGCTAGAGGCTGAGTGTGAACAACTGTGGCTTTTTTTGTCCGTTTTTCTAGTGCTACCTTGCTGAAGCAAGAGGTAGCGATGCTATTTCCTGTGTGACGGGGTAGCGACAGGAATGGATGAGGGCAAGCTATTATGAATATGAACATGTGTATATATGTATATGTCTGTTGGAAAGGGTCACAATTTTGTGTATGATATGTCTGTGTATGTGTATGTATGTGCTGATATGTATATATATATATGTATATGTGCATTTATGAGAGTTTATGTATATATATATATGTGTATATGAAAGGATGGGCCATTCTTTGTCTGCTTCCTGGTGCTACCTCGCTGATGTGGGAAACAGCGATAAAGTATAAATAAAGAATTAATGTACATTATCCCTAGGGATAGGGGAAAAAGAACACTTCCCAAGTATTCACTGCACCTCGTAGAAGGCAACTAAACAGGGTGAAAGCGGGGAATCTGGAAACCTTTCTATAAAACATACTTCTGTTTAGAGGCAAGGAGCATTTCTGGAATAAAACATAAACTTAAGTGTGTGTTGTCCCCTGACTTGTGCAAGAAAGAAGATTCAGTAGCTGTCTTAATTCCTCACAAATCTGCCCACCTCTTGATGGCTGCAACATCTTTTCTTCTGTACAAGGTGAATATATAGTTGGTGCAAGGAAAGTCATTTGTTACCTATTGTTGAACAATAAGTTTTATCTGTATTCTTGATTTATTAACAGGATAGCTTTAATCCACACTTTTACCGCATAAGGTGAGTGAACTCGTGCTTGTATATATCCAGAAGCAGACTCTGTTAAGAGACAAGTACGTGATTAAGTTGCAGATGATATTTCCACAAAAGAAAAAACTACAGTATTCCCAAAAGAGCAGCCACTCTTAAAGCAGAAGATACTCATTATGCTATAAAAAGTATGTAACCTCATACAGTAACTGGTCTCCAGTCACGATGGATCACATGAAGGCATTTCACAGTTGCAAAACTGAAGAATTAAGGTATAGGCTCAAGAGAGAAAAACTCAAGCCATTTAAAAAGAAAATCACGTTTTCAAAGTAACATATAAGGTATTCTTTTTCTTTGATACCAAGTATCTCAAGAAATTTAAAGGATATTTCAATCACCATGCATTTTAAAAATGCACGCTGTCACAACAGATTAATTCTAAATTGCATCCCACCCACGGGCAAAATGCATTTCAATTTGTATCCATCCAGCAATAAGCATCTTGTAAAAAGAAGCATTTTGTGTTAAGTGGCCACTCTCACCTTAGTTAGGACGGTATGTCCTCCCTCCAAAGTAAGTGTAACCATTTCAGTATATCCAAAAAGAGCGTTGAAGCTACTCAGGGGAGTACTGGATGTAAGGTTACCACTAAGGTTTAGTGATAGTCAGAAACACATGGCTATGGCCAAGTCCATGGGTCCTGGATCACTAAACTATGGGGAAAAACTATAAAGGAAAAAAAAAAATTTCTAGTTCTTTGTCTGGCACTACATTAACAAAATACATTGTGCTGGATGCTAGAGCTGAGGTATTCTTTGGCGATTCTGACCATTTTGTGGGTTTTGTGGAGGTGAGGAACAGGGAGAAGTGGAGGTATGGCACGAGGTAGAATGGAGGTGAGGTGAAAGTGTTGGCAAGTGAAATGATGAATCAGAAAGAATGGAATGACAAATATGAAAGAAGGGTGACAGAAAGTTTAGTTTAAAATGCAGTAAATGTAGGATTGCAGTCATGTATGAACAGTTCAGGGAAAGTCTGTTAAATGCTGTAAAATCAGTAACTGAACACAAAGTTGTGAGATACAAGAATAAAAACAGGAAAAGCATGGTGGATGGAAAAAATTACAAAAGCAGTGGATATGAATAAAAGGTGTATGGTAGATTGCTCAAAAGAAATGTACTAGTGGAAGTTAGCAGAGAAGGATGGAAGAGTATGTATATGATGTGAAAGCAACACGTCAAGAAGTTGATAGAGGAAAGCAAAGAAAGAGTATGTGAAGATCTTGGAAGAAAGTTGAGGGAAAAGCTTAGGGAAAATAAGAAACTGTACTGGAAGGAGGTGAAAAAGTGGTAAAAATGTAAATAGGTGATGCAAGGAAGGGAAGGTGCTTAAGGAAAAGGAGGAAGCAAAATAAGGAAAGAGTATTTTGAAGAAATGA
Organism: Panulirus ornatus; assembly: GCF_036320965.1. Taxonomy (NCBI): domain Eukaryota; kingdom Metazoa; phylum Arthropoda; class Malacostraca; order Decapoda; family Palinuridae; genus Panulirus; species Panulirus ornatus. The sequence goes on from NC_092233.1 coordinate 37,717,812, forward strand.
ATGAGATAGTTGTAGCAGCAGTTGTTATATGCATGGGTATGGAAGATGGAAGGAAAATGATACAAGTGTAGGAGCCTGTAGCAAAAAGAGAGGCTTAATGGGGCAATAATGAGGTTGAAGGTATGAAGGGAACCTGGAGTGGATGGGACTATGGTTGAAATGAAGCATGGAGAAAGTGTGACAGAGTGAGGGCATTTGATGTATAATTTGGCATGGATGCAGAAGGGTGTGCCTGAGGGATTGGTGAAAGCAATTATTGTTACTATATTCAAAGGGAAAAGGTGCTAACAATGTATGTAGCAATTACACAGGAATGTGTTTATTAAGTGTACTAGGAAAACCATGCAAGGGAGTGGATTGACAGTGATCAAAGTAACTGAACGCAGAATAAGTGAGGAACACATGGGTTTTTAAGAATGGCAGGAGATTAATGGATCTAAATTTTGCGTGAAAGTTACTAAAAAAGTATCCTACGAAAGGTAAAGAAGCCGTATGCAGCTTTTATGGATCTGGAGAAAGCGTATGACAGAGCTGAGTAGAGTGCTTTGTGGGATGTGCTGAGAATATATGGGGTAAGGGGACAACTGTTGAATGATGTGAAAGCCTTCTATAGAGCAAATGCATGTGTAAGAGTGGATGGAAAGTTGAGCAAAGGTTCTGGTATGAGAGTGGGTGCGAGGCAGGGCTGTGTAATGTTGCCATGGCTTTTTAATATGTATACAGTAAGCCCTCGATTTAATGGACTAATAGGGGAGAAGGGGTGTCCGTTGATGCCAAAAGTCTGTTAAACAGAATGTAAGCTATTTCAGTGCCACAATTAAGTTTACACACTTTATTTTAACTCCTCTATCACTGCAGAGTTCGGTGTGTAGTATGATATTTGGGTAATGGGCACTCAGCAGCGTGGAAACACTCATCGAGATGTTGGAGGCAGGAGTCAGACAGATAGAGGTGATGCCACCCCTCTCCTGAGAAAGGATACTTTTTATAATAAAAGTAAGGACGGACTACCAGCTTTCACTGAACCTCTTACATGGTGCAGTGAGTAGGATTTGAACCTACGCAGGAAAATCCCAAGTTATTGCAAGGCTGCTCACCCAAGGAAATTGCCTTGGAAAGGGGAACCAATCTAGACAGCTAGCAGATGGAAGCTTTCTACAAAAGAAAATGGGGAATAATTGCCTGCATCTAATCAGCCCACTTCTCCCAGTCCAATGGATGTGCTGAAGCAGCAGTAAAGGTAGCCTGCACAAGAGCGAAGTGACTCAGGTTATGCTCCAATATCTCAACACCTCCCCCTAAGAGGGGGATGTCACCCACACAGCTGGCGGAAGGAAGACAGTTACCAAATGGCACCCCGGCAACATTATCTGATAAACTGGTGACAGAAAACTGCTCTTCGAAACAGGGAGTGGTCCATATCCAAGAGCCAAGTTCATGTGCAGAATGTCCCAGCAGGTGACATCACTACACTGCCCCAGCTGTTTATAGGCACCCTGTCTGCATGCAGGATGTCACTTCAAAGGTGTGGGACAGGTGGGGCATGGTAAGGGAGGTTAAACTGCTTAGACAATACTCAATAAAGCCGAAAGACAGTGGCTGCCTGTCTTTACGAAACTCAAATCACCTATGTTTCCGCATTTTGCTGACCCCCATGACATCCATGGGTCAAGAGGAGTACCCACCAGCAGCAGCTTCGCCCCCAGTTGTTGCGACACAGCCTCAGGTGGCGGTGCCCTCACTGTGTGAGACACCGCTACCGCACATATACAAGATTACGTTTGTGGTGGCTACTGTGAAGAGTGAACACAGTATTGTGTTATGTCATTTTTGTTCTGCGTGCATGTAAGGGAAGTGTATTGTTGCTGAGCAGTGATTTGTGTGTATATTTGCCTCATGCCTTATCAAACTTCAATTCTATTTTTTCATTTTTTGTTTTTCTGTATCATCACATTTAGTTACCAAATATTCATAAGGGGTGTACGGTTCACTGTGTGGTACGATAGCTGGGCATCTGGCAGTGTGGGAATGCTCACCAGGCAGTTGGAGGCAAGAGACAGACTGAGATAAAAGTGATGCCACTCCTCTCCTGTAAAAGGATACTTCTTTACAATAATGTGAGGATGGACTTTCCTACTTTCACTGCACCTCTTATAATCCGTTGATGCTATTTTGAATTGTAAGTATTGCAAAATTATTCAATAATTAAAGTCACAATTCTAGAATAACAGAAAGACGCTATACAACCTGAATGCATGATACCTTGAGGCAATGGACCAAAATAAAACAAGTCTACCCCCCCCCTCGCTACCAAAAATGAGTGCGATATGGAGTGCATAAGGAGCAACCTACATTCACGGAGAACCAATCACTTTCCTCTCTTCCCACACGTACACATACCTTAGATCCTAGATAAAAACTTTTCACTGCTTCTAACAACTTGCCTCCCACACCATATATTCTTAATACATTCCACAGAGTATCTCTATCAACTCTATCATTTGCCTTCTCCAGCTCCATAACTGCTACATACAAATCCATTTGCTTTTCTAAGTATTTCTCACATACATTCTTCAAAGTAAACACCTGATCCACACATCCTCTACCACTTCTGAAACCACACTGCTCTTCCCCAATCTGATGCTCTGTACATGCCTTCACCCTCTCAATCAATACCCTCCCATATAATTTACTAGGAATACTCAACAAACTTATACCTCTGTAATTTGAGCACTCACTCTTATCCCCTTTGCCTTTGTACAATGGTACTATGCAAGCATTCCGCCAATCCTCAGGCACTTCACCATGAATCATACATACATTAAAGAACCTTTCCAACCAGTCAACAATACAGTCACCCCCTTTTTTAATAAATTCCACTGCAATACCATCCACACCTGCTGCCTTGCCGGCTTTCATCTTCTGCAAAGCTTTTACTACCTCTTCTCTGTTTACGAAATCATTTTTCCTAACCCTTTTACTTTGCACATCACCTCGACCTAAACACCCTATATCTGCCACTCTATCATCAAACATATTCAACAAACCTTCAAAGTACTCACTCCATCTCCTTCTCACATCAAAACTACTTGTTTTCAACTCCTCATTAGCCCCCTTCACTGTAGTTCCCATTTGTTCCCTAGTCTTAGGCACTATATTTACCTACTTCCAAAACATTTTTTATTCTCCCTAAAATTTAATGATACTCTCTCACCCCAACTCTCATTTGCCCTCTTTTTCACCTCTTGCACCTTTTTCTTGACCTCCTGCTTCTTTCTTTTATACATCTCCCACTCAATTGCATTATTTTCTGGCAAAAATCGTCTAAATGCCTCTCTCTCCTCTTTCACTAATAGTCTTACTCCTTCATCCCACCACTCACTCCCCTTTCTAATCTGTCCACCTCCCACGGTTCTCATGCCACAAGCATCTTTTGCGCTAACCATCAATGCTTCCCAAAATACATCCCATTCCTCCCCCACTCCCCTTACGTCCTTTGTTCTCACCTTTTTCCATTCTGTACTCAGTCTCTCCTGGTACTTCCTCTCACAAGTCTCCTTCCCAAGCTCGCTCACTCTCACCACTCTCTTCACCCCAAGATTCTCTCTTCTTTTCTGAGAACCTCTACAAATCTTCACCTTCGCCTCCACAAGATAATGATCAGACATACCTCCAGTTGCACCTCTCAGCACATTAACATCCAAAAGTCTCTTTTTTGCTTGCCTATCAATTGACACGTAATCCAATAACGCTCTCTGGCCATCTCTCCTACTTACATACGTATACTTATGTATATCTCTCTTTTTAAACCTGGTATTCCCAATCACCAGTCCTTTTTTGGCACATAAATCTACAAGCTCTTCACCATTTCCATTTACAACACTGAACACCCCATGTATACCAATTATTTCCTCAACTGCCACATTACTCACCTTTGCATTTAAATAACCCATCACTATAACCCAGTCTCATGCATCAAAACTACTAACACACTCATTCAGCTGCTCCCAAAACACTTGCCTCTCATGATCTTTCTCTCATGCCCAGGTGCATATGCACCAATAATCACCCATCTATCTCTCCATTACTTTCAGTTTTACCCATATCAATCTAGAGTTTACTTTCTTACACTCTATCACATACTCCCACCACTCCTGTTTCAGGAGTAATGCTACTCCTTCCCTTGCTCTTGTCCTCTCATTAACCCCTGACGTTACTCCCAAGACATTCCCAAACCACTCTTCCCCTTTACCCTTGAGCTTCATTTCACTCAGAGCCAAAACATCCAGGTTCCTTTCCTCAAAAATACTACCTATCTCTCCTTTTTTCTCATCTTGGTTACATCCACACACATTTAGGCACCCCAATCTGAGCCTTCGAGGAGGATGAGCACTCCCCGCGTGACTCCTTCTTCTGTTTCCCCTTTCAGAAAGTTAAAATACAAAAAGGGGAGGGTTTCTAACCCCCTCCTCACGTCCACTTTAGTCGCCTTCTACGACATGTGAGGAATGCGTGGGAAGTATTCTTTCTCCCCTATCCCCAGGGATATATATATATATATATATATATATATATATATATATATATATATATATATATATATATATATATATTTTTATTATTATTATACTTTGTCGCTGTCTCCCGCGTTTGCGAGGTAGCGCAAGGAAACAGACGAAAGAAATGGCCCAACCCACCCCCATACACATGTATATACATACGTCCACACACGCAAATATACATACCTACACAGCTTTCCATGGTTTACCCCAGATGCTTCACATGCCCCGATTCAATCCACTGACAGCACGTCAACCCCGGTATACCACATCGCTCCAATTCACTCTATTCCTTGCCCTCCTTTCACCCTCCTGCATGTTCAGGCCCCGATCACACAAAATCTTTTTCACTCCATCTTTCCACCTCCAATTTGGTCTCCCTCTTCTCCTCGTTCCCTCCACCTCCGACACATATATCCTCTTGGTCAATCTTTCCTCACTCATTCTCTCCATGTGACCAAACCATTTCAAAACACCCTCTTCTGCTCTCTCAACCACGCTCTTTTTATTTCCACACATATCTCTTACCCTTACGTTACTTACTCGATCAAACCACCTCACACCACACATTGTCCTCAAACATCTCATTTCCAGCACATCCATCCTCCTGCACACAACTCTATCCATAGTCCACGCCTCGCAACCATACAACATTGTTGGAACCACTATTCCTTCAAACATACCCATTTTTGCTTTCCGAGATAATGTTCTCGACTTCCACACATTCTTCAAGGCCCCCAGAAATTTTGCCCCCTCCCCCACCCTATGATCCACTTCCGCTTCCATGGTTCCATCCGCTGCCAGATCCACTCCCAGATATCTAAAACACTTCACTTCCTCCAGTTTTTCTCCATTCAAACTCACCTCCCAATTGACTTGACCCTCAACCCTACTGTACCTAATAACCTTGCTCTTATTCACATTTACTCTTAACTTTCTTCTTTCACACACTTTGCCAAACTCAGTCACCAGCTTCTGTAGTTTCTCACATGAATCAGCCACCAGCGCTGTATCATCAGCGAACAACAACTGACTCACTTCCCAAGCTCTATCATCCCCAACAGACTTCATACTTGCCCCTCTTTCCAAAACTCTTGCATTCACCTCCCTAACAACCCCATCCATAAACAAATTAAACAACCATGGAGACATTACACACCCCTGTCGCAAACCTACATTCACTGAGAACCAATCACTTTCCTCTCTTCCTACATGCACACATGCCTTACATCCTCGATAAAAACTTTTCACTGCTTCTAACAACTTGCCTCCCACACCATATATATATATATATAATATATATATATTTTTTTGCTTTGTCGCTGTCTCCCGGGTTTGCGAGGTAGCGCAAGGAAACAGACGAAAGAAATGGCCCAACCCACCCCCATACACATACATATACATATGTCCACACACACAAATATACATACCTACGCAGCTTTCCATGGTTTATCCCAGACGCTTCACATGCCCTGATTCAATCCACTGACAGCACATCAACCCCGGTATACCACATCGATCCAATTCACTTTATTCCTTGCGCTCCTTTCACCCTCAGGAGAGATTGAGTACAGAATGGAAAAAGGTGAGAACAATGAAAGTAAGGGGAGTGGGGGAGGAATGGGATGTATTTAGGGAAGCAGTGATGGATTGCGCAAAAGATGCTTGTGGCATGAGAAGAGTGGGAGGTGGGTTGATTAGAAAGGGTAGTGAGTGGTGGGATGAAGAAGTAAGAGTATTACTGAAAGAGAAGAGAGAGGCATTTGGACGATTTTTGCAGGGAAAAAATGAAATTGAGTGGGAGATGTATAAAAGAAAGAGACAGGAGGTCAAGAGAAAGGTGCAAGAGGTGAAAAAGAGGGCAAATGAGAGTTGGGGTGAGAGAGTATCATTAAATTTTAGGGAGAATAAAAAGATGTTTTGGAAGGAGGTAAATAAAGTGCGTAAGACAAGGGAGCAAATGGGAACTTCAGTGAAGGGGGCAAATGGGGAGGTGATAACAAGTAGTGGTGATGTGAGAAGGAGACAGAGTGAGTATTTTGAAGGTTTGTTGAATGTGTTTGATGATAGAGAGGCAGATATAGGGTGTTTTGGCCGAGGTGGTATGCAAAGTGAGAGGGTTAGGGAAAATGATTTGGTAAACAGAGAAGAGGTAGTAAAAGCTTTGCGGAAGATGAAAGCCGGCAAGGCAGCAGGTTTGGATGGTATTGCAGTGGAAGTTATTAAAAAAGGGGGTGACTGTATTATTGACTGGTTGGTAAGGTTATTTAATGTATGTATGACTCATGGTGAGGTGCCTGAGGATTGGCAGAATGCGTGCATAGTGCCATTGTACAAAGGCAAAGGGGATAAGAATGAGTGCTCAAATTACAGAGGTATAAGTTTGTTGAGTATTCCTGGTAAATTATATGGGAGGGTATTGATTGAGAGGGTGAAGGCATGTACAAAGCATCAGATTGGGGAAGAGCAGTGTGGCTTCAGAAGTGGTATAGGATGAGTGGATCAGGTGTTTGCTTTGAAGAATGTATGTGAGAAATACTTAGAAAAGCAAATGGATTTGTATGTAGCATTTATGGATCTGGAGAAGGCATATGATAGAGTTGATAGAGATGCTCTGTGGAAGGTATTAAGAATATATGGTGTGGGAGGCAAGTTGTTAGAAGCAGTGAAAAGTTTTTATCAAGGATGTAAGGCATGTGTACGTGTAGGAAGAGAGGAAAGTGATTGGTTCTCAGTGAATGTAGGTTTGCGGCAGGGGTGTGTAATGTCTCCATGGTTGTTTAATTTGTTTATGGATGGGGTTGTTAGGGAGGTGAATGCAAGAGTTTAGGAAAGAGGGGCAAGTATGAAGTCTGTTGTGGATGAGAGAGCTTGGGAAGTGAGTCAGTTGTTGTTCGCTGATGATACAGCGCTGGTGGCTGATTCATGTGAGAAACTGCAGAAGCTGGTGACTGAGTTTGGTAAAGTGTGTGAAAGAAGAAAGTTAAGAGCAAATGTGAATAAGAGCAAGGTTATTAGGTACAGTAGGGTTGATGATCAAGTCAATTGGGAGGCAAGTTTGAATGGAGAAAAACTGGAGGAAGTAAAGTGTTTTAGACATCTGGGAGTGGATCTGGTAGCAGATGGAACCATGGAAGCGGAAGTGGATCATAGTGTGGGGGAGGGGGCCAAAATCCTGGGAGCCTTGAAGAATGTGTGGAAGTCGAGAACATTATCTCGGTAAGCAAAAATGGGTATGTTTGAAGGAATAGTGGTTCCAACAATGTTGTATGGTTGCGAGGCGTGGGATATGGATAGAGTTGTGCGCAGGAGGATGGATTTGCTGGAAATGAGATGTTTGAGGACAATGTGTGGTGTGAGGTGGTTTGATCGAGTAAGTAACGTAAGGGTAAGAGAGATGTGTGGAAATAAAAAGAGCATGGTTGAGAGAGCAGAAGAGGGTGTTTTGAAATGGTTTGGGCACATGGAGAGAGTGAGTGAGGAAAGATTGACCAAGAGGATATATGTGTCGGAGGTGGAGGGAACGAGGAGAAGTGGGAGACCAAATTGGAGGTGGAAAGATGGAGTGAAAAAGATTTTGTGTGATCGGGGCCTGAACATGCAGGAGTGTGAAAGGAGGGCAAGGAATAGAGTGAATTGGATCGATGTGGTATACCGAGGTTGACGTGCTGTCAGTGGATTGAATCAGGGCATGTGAAGCGTCTGGGGTAAACTATGGAAAGTGTGTAGGTATGTATATTTGCGTGTGTGGACGTATGTATATACATGTGTATGGGGGTGGGTTGGGCCATTCTTTCGTCTGTTTCCTTGCGCTACCTCGCAAATGCAGGAGACAGCGACAAAGCAAAAAGAAAAAAAAAATATTTATATATATATATATATATATATATATATATATATACAACCATGGGGTTGTAAAGGAGGTAAATGCAAGAGTCCTGGAAAGAGGGGCAAGTATGAAGTCTGTTGGGGATGAGAGAGCTTGGGAAGTGAGTCAATTGTTGTTCGCTGATGATACAGCGCTGGTGGCTGATTCATGTGAGAAACTGCAGAAGCTGGTGACTGAGTTTGGTAAAGTGTGTGGAAGAAGAAAGTTGAGAGTAAATGTGAATAAGAGCAAGGTTATTAGGTACAGTAGGGGTGAGGGTCAAGTCAATTGGGAGGTGAGTTTGAATGGAGAAAAACTGGAGGAAGTGAAGTGTTTTAGATATCTGGGAGTGGATCTGTCAGCGGATGGAACCATGGAAGCGGAAGTGGATCATAGGGTGGGGGAGGGGGCGAAAATTTTGGGAGCCTTGAAAAATGTGTGGAAGTCGAGAACATTATCTCGGAAAGCAAAAATGGGTATGTTTGAGGGAATAGTGGTTCCAACAATGCTGTATGGTTGCGAGGCGTGGGCTATGGATAGAGATGTGCGCAGGAGGATGGATGTGCTGGAAATGAGATGTTTGAGGACAATGTGTGGTGTGAGGTGGTTTGATCGAGTAAGTAACGTAAGGGTAAGAGAGATGTGTGGAAATAAAAAGAGCGTGGTTGAGAGAGCAGAAGAGGGTGTTTTGAAATGGTTTGGGCACATGGAGAGAATGAGTGAGGAGAGATTGACCAAGAGGATATATGTGTCGGAGGTGGAGGGAACGAGGAGAAGAGGGAGACCAAATTGGAGGTGGAAAGATGGAGTGAAAAAGATTTTGTGTGATCGGGGCCTGAACATGCAGGAGGGTGAAAGGAGGGCAAGAAATAGAGTGAATTGGAGTCATGTGGTATACAGGGGTTGACGTGCTGTCAGTGGATTGAAGCAAGGCATGTGAAGCGTCTGGGGTAAACCATGGAAAGCTGTGTAGGTATGTATATTTGCGTGTGTGGACGTGTGTATGTACATGTGTATGGGGGGGGGGGGTTGGGCCATTTCTTTCGTCTGTTTCCTTGCGCTACCTCGCAAACGCGGGAGACAGCGACAAAGTATAAAAAAAAAAAAAAAAAAAAAAAAAAAAAATAGATATATATATATATATATATATATATATATATATATAAGGGCTGCCTTAATTGATGCCACTACGTTTGTGAATCAAGAACCATTGCAACACAAACCTCACCAGGTGGCAGAGTGTCCCGCAGTGTATCGAGACAGACTTCCCCAGAACTTTTTTAAAGGGGAAATAAATGCTTATAGTTGTGTTATTGGAGTGATAGTTTTCATACATGGTGCTTTGACAAGAAAATAGTGAAATTGGAAAAAATGTAGCTTAGACACTGAAGCTTATTGATACAGTGGTTAAATTCATAAGAACTGCTATTGACATTTGTGTAAATAAATTATACATTTCCCTTTTTCCATAGCCAGAGGTTGAACCATTATGACATTAATTTTTTCATTTCATTTCAAGCTTGAAGTTTCAGTTTTCTAAATTGTTCCTTACATTTTTCATATGTATATATATGTATATGCGTGTGTGTGTGTGTGTGTGTGTATATGTGCGTATGTATGTGTATGTGTATATGTATGTATTATTTTTTTTTTATTATACTTTGTCGCTGTCTCCCGCGTTTGCGAGGTAGCGCAAGGAAACAGACGAAAGAAATGGTCCAACCCCCCCCATACACATGTATATACATACGTCCACACACGCAAATATACATACCTACACTGCTTTCCATGGTTTACCCAGACGCTTCAGATACCTTGATTCAATCCACTGACAGCACGTCAACCTGGTATACCACATCGCTCCAATTCACTCTATTCCTTGCCCTCCTTTCACCCTCCTGCATGTTCAGGCCCCGATCACACAAAATCTTTTTCACTCCATCTTTCCACCTCCAATTTGGTCTCCCTCTTCTCCTCGTTCCCTCCACCTCCGACACATATATCCTCTTGGTCAATCTTTCCTCACTCATTCTCTCCATGTGCCCAAACCACTTGAAAACACCCTCTTCTGCTCTCTCAACCACGCTCTTTTTATTTCCACACATCTCTCTTACCCTTACGTTACTCACCCGATCAAACAACCTCACACCACACATTGTCCTCAAACATCTCATTTCCAGCACATCCATCCTCCTGCGCACAACTCTATCCATAGCCCACACCTCGCAACCATACAACATTGTTGGAACCACTATTCCTTCAAACATACCCATTTTTGCTTTCCGAAATAATGTTCTCGACTTCCACACATTCTTCAAGGCCCCCAGAATTTTCGCCCCCTCCCCCACCCTATGATCCACTTCCGCTTCCATGGTTCCATCCGCTGCCAGGTCCACTCCCAGATATCTAAAACACTTCACTTCCTCCAGTTTTTCTCCATTCAAACTCACCTCCCAATTGACTTGACCCTCAACACTACTGTACCTAACAACCTTGCTCTTATTCACATTTACTCTTAACTTTCTTCTTTCACACACTTTACCAAACTCAGTCACCAGCTTCTGCAGTTTCTCACATGAATCAGCCTCCAGCGCTGTATCATCAGCGAACAACAACTGACTCACTTCCCAAGCGCTCTCATTCCCAACAGACTTCATACTTGCCCCTCTTTCCAAAACTCTTGCATTCACCTCCCTAACAACCCGATCCATAAACAAATTAAACAACCATGGAGACATTACACACCCCTGCCGCAAACCAATCACTTTCCTCTCTTCCTACACGTACACATGCCTTACATCCTCGATAAAAACTTTTCACTGCTTCTAACAACTTGCCTCCCACACCATATATTATTAGTACCTTCCACAGAGCATCTCTATCAACTCTATCATATGCCTTCTCCAGATCCATAAATGCTACATACGAATCCATTTGCTTTTCTAAGTATTTCTCACATACATTCTTCAAAGCAAACACCTGATCCACACATCCTCTACCACTTCTGAAACCACACTGCTCTTCCCCAATCTGATGCTCTGTACATGCCTTCACCCTCTCAATCAATACCCTCCCATATAATTTGCCAGGAATACTAAAAACAAACTTATACCTCTGTAATTTGAGCACTCACTCTTATCCCCTTTGCCTTTGTACAATGGCACTATGCACGCATTCCGCCAATCCTCAGGCACCTCACCATGAGTCATACATACATTAAATAACCTTACCAACCAGTCAACAATACAGTAACCTCCTTTTTTAATAAATTCCACTGCAATACCATCCAAACCTGCTGCCTTGCTGCCTTTCATCTTCCGCAAAGCATTTACTACCTCTTCTCTGTTTACCAAATCATTTTCCCTAACCCTCGCACTTTGCACACCACCTCGACCAAAACACCCTATATCTGCCACTCTATCATCAAACACATTCAACAAACCTTCAAAATACTCAATCCATCTCCTTCTCACATCACCACTACTTGTTATCACCTCCCCATTTGCGCCCTTCACTGAAGTTCCCATTTGCTCCCTTGTCTTACGCACTTTATTTACCTCCTTCCAGAACATCTTTTTATTCTCCCTAAAATTTAATGATACTCTCTCACCCCAACTCTCATTTGCCCTTTTTGTCACATCTTGCACCTTTCTCTTGACCTCCTGTCTCTTTTTTTTATACGTCTCCCACTCAATTGCATTTTTTCCCTTCAAAAATCGTCCAAATGCCTCTCTCTTCTCTTTAACTAATACTCTTACTTCTTCATCCCACCACTCACTACCCTTTCTAATCAACCCACCTCCCACTCCTCTCATGCCATAAGCATCTTTTGCGCAATCCATCACTGATTCCCTAAATACATCCCATTCCTCCCCCACTCCCCTTACTTCCATTGTTCTCACCTTTTTCCATTCTGTACTCAGTCTCTCCTGGTACTTCCTCACACAGGTCTCCTTCCCAAGCTCACTTACTCTCACCACCCTCTTCACCCCAACAATCACTCTTTTTTTTCTGAAAACCCATACAAATATTCACCTTAGCCTCCACAAGATAATGATCAGACATCCCTCCAGTTGCACCTCTCAGCACATTAACATCCAAAAGTCTCTCTTTCGCGCGCCTGTCAATTAACACGTAATCCAATAATGCTCTCTGGCCATCTGTCCTACTTACATAAGTATACTTATGTATATCTCGCTTTTTAAACCAGGTATTCCCAATCTTCAGTCCTTTTTCAGCACATAAATCTACAAGCTCTTCACCATTTCCATTTACAACACTGAACACCCCATGTATACCAATTATTCCCTCAACTGCCACATTACTCACCTTTGCATTCAAATCACCCATCACTATAACCCGGTCTCGTGCATCAAAACCACTAACACACCCATTCAGCTGCTCCCAAAACACTTGCCTCTCATGATCTTTCTTCTCATGCCCAGGTGCAAATGCACCAATAATCACCCATCTCTCTCCATCAACTTTCAGTTTTACCCATATTAATCGAGAATTTACTTTCTTACATTCTGTCACATACTTCCACAACTCCTGTTTCAGGAGTATTGCTACTCCTTCCCTTGCTCTTGTCTTTTCACTAACCCCTGACTTTACTCCCAAGACCTTCCCAAACCACTCTTCCCCTTTACCCTTGAGCTTCGTTTCACTCAGAGCCAAAACATTCAGGTTCCTTTCCTCAAACATACTACCTATCTCTCCTTTTTTCACATCTATATATATATATATATATATATATATATATATATATATATATGTATATATATATATAGAAGAAGAAAGTTAAGAGTAAATGTGAATAAGAGCAAGGTTATTAGGTACAGTAGGGTTGAGGGTCAAGTCAATTGGGAGGTGAGTTTGAATGGAGAAAAACTGGAGGAAGTGAAGTGTTTTAGATATCTGGGAGTGGATCTGGCAGTGGATGGAACCATGGAAGCGGAAGTGGATCATAGGGTGGGGGAGGGGGCGAAAATTCTGGGGGCCTTGAAGAATGTGTGGAAGTCGAGAACATTATCTCGGAAAGCAAAAATGGGTATGTTTGAAGGAATAGTGGTTCCAACAATGTTGTATGGTTGCGAGGCGTGGGCTATGGATAGAGTTGTGCGCAGGAGGATGGATGTGCAGGAAATGAGATGTTTGAGGACAATGTGTGGTGTGAGGTGGTTTGATCGAGTGAGTAACGTAAGGGTAAGAGAGATGTGTGGAAATAAAAAGAGCGTGGTTGAGAGAGCAGAAGAGGGTGTTTTCAAGTGGTTTGGGCACATGGAGAGAATGAGTGAGGAAAGATTGACCAAGAGGATATATGTGTCGGAGGTGGAGGGAACGAGGAGAAGAGGGAGACCAAATTGGAGGTGGAAAGATGGAGTGAAAAAGATTTTGTGTGATCGGGGCCTGAACATGCAGGAGGGTGAAAGGAGGGCAAGGAACAGAGTGAATTGGAGCGATGTGGTATACCGGGGCTGACGTGCTGTCAGTGGATTGAATCAAGGCATGTGAAGCGTCTGGGGTAAACCATGGAAAGCTGTGTAGCTCTGTATATTTGCGTGTGTGGACGTATGTATATATATGTGTATGAGGGGGTTTGGGCCATTTCTTTCGTCTGTTTCCTTGCGCTACCTCGCATAGGCGGGAGACAGCGACATAGTATAATAATAATATAAAATATATATATTTTTTTTTTTTATACTTTGTCGCTGTCTCCCGCATTTGCGAGGTAGCGCAAGGAAACAGACGAAAGAAATGGCCCAACCCCCCCGCCATACACATGTATATACATACGTCCACACACGCAAATATACATACCTACACAGCTTTCCACGGTTTACCCCAGACGCTTCACATGCCTTGATTCAATCCACTGACAGCACGTCAGCCCCGGTATACCACATCGCTCCAATTCACTCTGTTCCTTGCCCTCCTTTCACCCTCCTGCATGTTCAGGCCCCGATCACACAAAATCTTTTTCACTCCATCTTTCCACCTCCAATTTGGTCTCCCTCTTCTCCTCGTTCCCTCCACCTCCGACACATATATCCTCTTGGTCAATCTTTCCTCACTCATCCTCTCCATGTGCCCAAACCACTTCAAAACACCCTCTTCTGCTCTCTCAACCACGCTCTTTTTATTTCCACACATCTCTCTTACCCTTACGTTACTCACTCGATCAAACCACCTCACACCACACATTGTCCTCAAACATCTCATTTCCAGCACATCCATCCTCTTGCGCACAACTCTATCCATAGCCCACGCCTCGCAACCATACAACATTGTTGAAACCACTATTCCTTCAAACATACCCATTTTTGCTTTCCGAGATAATGTTCTCGACTTCCACACATTCTTCAAGGCCCCCAGAATTTTCGCCCCCTCCCCCACCCTATGATCCACTTCCGCTTCCATGGTTCCATCCACTGCCAGGTCCACTCCCAGATATCTAAAACACTTCACTTCCTCCAGTTTTTCTCCATTCAAACTCACCTCCCAATTGACTTGACCCTCAACCCTACTGTACCTAATAACCTTGCTCTTATACATATTTACTCTTAACTTTCTTCTTCCACACACTTTACCAAACTCAGTCACCAGCTTCTGCAGTTTCTCACATGAATCAGCCACCAGCGCTGTGTCATCAGCGAACAACAACTGACTCACTTCCCAAGCTCTCTCATCCCCAACAGACTTCATACTTGCCCCTCTTCCAAAACTCTTGCATTTACCTCCCTAACAACCCCATCCATAAACAAATTAAACAACCATGGAGACATCACACACCCCTGCCGCAAACCTACATTCACTGAGAACCAATCACTTTCCTCTCTTCCTACACGTACACATGCCTTACATCCTCGATAAAAACTTTTCACTGCTTCTAACAACTTTCCTCCCACACCATATATTCTTAATACCTTCCACAGAGCATCTCTATCAACTCTATCATATGCCGTCTCCAGATCCATAAATGCTACATACAAATCCATTTGCTTTTCTAAGTATTTCTCACATACATTTTTCAAAGTAAACACCTGATCCACACATCCTCTACCACTTCTGAAACCACACTGCTCTTCCCCAATCTGATGCTCTGTACATGCCTTCTCCCTCTCAATCAATACCCTCCCATATAATTTACCAGGAATACTCAACAAACTTATACCTCTGTAATTTGAGCACTCACTCTTATCCCCTTTGCCTTTGTACAATGGCACTATGCACGCATTCCGCCAATCCTCAGGCACCTCACCATGAGTCATACATACATTAAATAACCTTACCAACCAGTCAACAATACAGTCACCCCCTTTTTTAATAAATTCCAGAAGAAGGAGTCACGCGGGGAGTGCTCAGCCTCCTCGAAGGCTCAGACTGGGGTGCCTAAATGTGTGTGGATGTAACCAAGATGTGAAAAAAGGAGAGATAGGTAGTATGTTTGAGGAAAGGAACTTGGATGTTTTGGCTCTGAGTGAAACGAAGCTCAAGGGTAAAGGGGAAGAGTGGTTTGGGAATGTCTGGTGAGTAAAGTCAGGGGTTAGTGAGAGGACAAGAGCAAGGGAAGGAGTAGCAATACTCCTGAAACAGGAGTTGTGGGAGTATGTGATAGAGTGTAAGAAAGTAAATTCTCGATTAATATGGGTAAAAGTGAAAGTTGATGGAGAGAGGTGGGTGATTATTGGTGCTTATGCACCTGGGCATGAGAAGAAAGATCAAGAGAGGCAAGTGTTTTGGGAGCAGCTGAATGAGTGTGTTAGTGGTTTTGATGCACGAGACCGGGTTATAGTGATGGGTGATTTGAATGCAAAGGTGAGTAATGTGGCAGTTGAGGGAATAATTGGTATACATGGGGTGTTCAGTGTTGTAAATGGAAATGGTGAAGAGCTTGTAGATTTATGTGCTGAAAAAGGACTGATGATTGGGAATACCTGGTTTAAAAAGCGAGATATACATAAGCATACTTATGTAAGTAGGAGAGATGGCCAGAGAGCGTTATTGGATTACGTGTTAATTGACAGGCGTGCGAAAGAGAGACTTTTGGATGTTAATGTGCTGAGAGGTGCAACTGGAGGGATGTCTGATCATTATCTTGTGGAGGCTAAGGTGAAGATTTGTATGGGTTTTCAGAAAAGAAGAGTGAATGTTGGGGTGAAGAGGGTGGTGAGAGTAAGTGAGCTTGGGAAGGAGACCTGTGTGAGGAAGTACCAGGAGAGACTGAGTACAGAATGGAAAAAGGTGAGAACAATGGAAGTAAGGGGAGTGGGGGAGGAATGGGATGTATTTAGGGAATCAGTGATGGATTGCGCAAAAGATGCTTGTGGCATGAGAAGAGTGGGAGGTGGGTTGATTAGAAAGGGTAGCGAGTGGTGGGATGAAGAAGTAAGAGTATTAGTGAAAGAGAAGAGAGAGGCATTTGGACGATTTTTGCAGGGAAAAAATGCAATTGAGTGGGAGATGTATAAAAGAAAGAGACAGGAGGTCAAGAGAAAGGTGCAAGAGGTGAAAAAAGAGCAAATGAGAGTTGGGGTGAGAGAGTATCATTAAATTTTAGGGAGAATAAAAAGATGTTCTGGAAGGAGGTAAATAAAGTGCGTAGGACAAGGGAGCAAATGGGAACTTCAGTGAAGGGCGCAAATGGGGAGGTGATAACAAGTAGGGGTGATGTGAGAAGGAGATGGAGTGAGTATTTTGAAGGTTTGTTGAATGTGTTTGATGATAGAGTGGCAGATATAGGGTGTTTTGGTCAAGGTGGTGTGCAAAGTGAGAGGGTTAGGGAAAATGATTTGGTAAACAGAGAAGAGGTAGTGAAAGCTTTGCGGAAGATGAAAGCCGGCAAGGCAGCAGGTTTGGATGGTATTGCAGTGGAATTTATTAAAAAAGGGGGTGACTGTATTGTTGACTGGTTGGTAAGGTTATTTAATGTATGTATGACTCATGGTGAGGTGCCTGAGGATTGGCGGAATGCGTGCATAGTGCCACTGTACAAAGGCAAACGGGATAAGAGTGAGTGCTCAAATTACAGAGGTATAAGTTTGTTGAGTATTCCTGGTAAATTATATGGGAGGGTATTGATTGAGAGGGTGAAGGCATGTACAGAGCATCAGATTGGGGAAGAGCAGTGTGGTTTCAGAAGTGGTAGAGGATGTGTGGATCAGGTGTTTGCTTTGAAGAATGTATGTGAGAAATACTTAGAAAAGCAAATGGATTTGTATGTAGCATTTATGGATCTGGAGAAGGCATATGATAGAGTTGACAGAGATGCTCTGTGGAAGGTATTAAGAATATATGGTGTGGGAGGAAAGTTGTTTGAAGCAGTGAAAAGTTTTTATCGAGGATGTAAGGCATGTGTACGTGTAGGAAGAGAGGAAAGTGATTGGTTCTCAGTGAATGTAGGTTTGTGGCAGGGGTGTGTGATGTCTCCATGGTTGTTTAATGTGTTTATGGATGGGGTTGTTAGGGAGGTAAATGCAAGAGTTTTGGAAAGAGGGGCAAGTATGAAGTCTGTTGGGGATGAGAGAGCTTGGGAAGTGAGTCAGTTGTTGTTCGCTGATGATACAGCGCAGGTGGCTGATTCATGTGAGAAACTGCAGAAGCTGGTGACTGAGTTTGGTAAAGTGTGTGGAAGAAGAAAGTTAAGAGTAAATGTGAATAAGAGCAAGGTTATTAGGTACAGTAGGGTTGAGGGTCAAGTCAATTGGGAGGTGAGTTTGAATGGAGAAAAACTGGAGGAAGTGAAGTGTTTTAGATATCTGGGAGTGGATCTGGCAGCGGATGGAACCATGGAAGCAGAAGTGGATCATAGGGTGGGGGAGGGGGCGAAAATTCTGGGGGCCTTGAAGAATATGTGGAAGTCGAGAACATTATCTCGGAAAGCAAAAATGGGTATGTTTGAAGGAATAGTGGTTCCAACAATGTTGTATGGTTGCGAGGCGTGGGCTATCGATAGAGTTGTGCGCAGGAGGATGGATGTGCTGGAAATGAGATGTTTGAGGACAATGTGTGGTGTGAGGTGGTTTGATCGAGTGAGTAACGTAAGGGTAAGAGAGAGGTGTGGAAATAAAAAGAGCGTGGTTGAGAGAGCAGAAGAGGGTGTTTTCAAGTGGTTTGGGCACATGGAGAGAATGAGTGAGGAAAGATTGACCAAGAGGATATATGTGTCGGAGGTGGAGGGAACGAGGAGAAGAGGGAGACCAAATTGGAGGTGGAAAGATGGAGTGAAAAAGATTTTGTGTGATCGGGGCCTGAACATGCAGGAGGGTGAAAGGAGGGCAAGGAATAGAGTGAACTGGAGCGATGTGGTATACCGGGGTTGATGTGCTGTCAGTGGATTGAATCAAGGCATGTGAAGCGTCTGGGGTAAACCATGGAAAGCTGTGTAGGTATGTATATTTGCGTGTGTGGACGTATGTATATACATGTGTATGGGGGGGTTGGGCCATTTCTTTCGTCTGTTTCCTTGCGCTACCTCGCAAACGCAGGAGACAGCGACAAAGTATAATAAAAAAAATATATATATATATATAGATGTATATATATATATATATATATATATATATATTTTTTTTTTTTTTTTTTTTTATACTTTGTCGCTGTCTCCCGCGTTTGCGAGGTAGCGCAAGGAAACAGACGAAAGAAATGGCCCAACCCCCCCCCCCCATACACATGTACATACACACGTCCACACACGCAAATATACATACCTACACAGCTTTCCATGGTTTACCCCAGACGCTTCACATGCCCTGATTCAATCCACTGACAGCACGTCAACCCCTGTATACCACATGGCTCCAATTCACTCTATTCCTTGCACTCCTTTCACCCTCCTGCATGTTCAGGCCCCGATCACACAAAATCTTTTTCACTCCATCTTTCCACCTCCAATTTGGTCTCCCTCTTCTCCTCGCTCCCTCCACCTCCGACACATATATCCTCTTGGTCAATCTTTCCTCACTCATTCTCTCCATGTGCCCAAACCATTTCAAAACACCCTCTTCTGCTCTCTCAACCACGCTCTTTTTTATTTCCACACATCTCTCTCACCCTTACGTTACTTACTCGATCAAACCACCTCACACCACACATTGTCCTCAAACATCTCATTTCCAGCACATCCATCCTCCTGCGCACATCTCTATCCATAGCCCACGCCTCGCAACCATACAACATTGTTGGAACCACTATTCCTTCAAACATACCCATTTTTGCTTTCCGAGATAATGTTCTCGACTTCCACACATTTTTCAAGGCTCCCAAAATTTTCGCCCCCTCCCCCACCCTAAATATATATTTTTTTTTTTGCTTTGTCGCTGTGTCCCGCGTTTGCGAGGTAGCGCAAGGAAACAGACGAAAGAAATGGCCCAACCCACCCCCATACACATGCCTTGATTCAATCCACTGACAGCACGTCAACCCCGGTATACCAAATCGCTCCAATTCACTCTATTCTTTGCCCTCCTTTCACCCTCCTGTATATATATATATATATATATATATATATATATATATATATATATATATATATATATATATATATATACATATTATATATATATATCGTCCAAATGCCTCTCTCTTCTCTTTCACTAGTACTCTTACTTCTTCACCCCACCACTCACTACCCTTTCTAATCAACCCACCTCCCACTCTTCTCATGCCACAAGCATCTTTTGCGCAATCCATCACTGATTCCCTAAATACATCCCATTCCTCCCCCACTCCCCTTACTTCCATTGTTCTCACCTTTTTCCATTCTGTACTCAGTCTCTCCTGGTACTTCCTCACACAGGTCTCCTTCCTAAGCTCACTTACTCTCACCACCCTCTTCACCCCAACATTCACTCTTCTTTTCTGAAAACCCATACAAATCTTCACCTTAGCCTCCACAAGATAATGATCAGACATCGCTCCAGTTCCACCTCTCAGGACATTAACATCCAAAAGTCTCTCTTTCGCGCGCCTGTCAATTAACACGTAATCCAATAACGCTCTCTGGCCATCTCTCCTACTTACATAAGTATACTTATGTATATCTCGCTTTTTAAACCTGGTATTCCCAATCGTCAGTCCTTTTTCAGCACATAAATCTACAAGCTCTTCACCATTTCCATTTACAACACTGAACACCCCATGTATACCAATTATTCCCTCAACTGCCACATTACTCACCTTTGCATTCAAATCACCGAACACTATAACCCAGTCTCGTGCATCAAAACCACTAACACACTCATTCAGCTGCTCCCAAAACACTTGCCTCTCATGATCTTTCTTCTCATGCCCAGGTGCATATGCACCAATAATCACCCATCTCTCTCCATCAACTTTCAGTTTTACCCATATTAATCAAGAATTTACTTTCTTACATTCTATCACATACTTCCACAACTCCTGTTTCAGGAGTACTGCTACTCCTTCCCTTGCTCTTGTCCTCTCACTAACCCCTGACTTTACTCCCAAGACATTCCCAAACCACTCTTCCCCTTTACCCTTGAGCTTCGTTTCACTCAGAGCCAAAACATCCACGTTCCTTTCCTTAAACATACTACCTATCTCTCCTTTTTTCACATCTTGGTTACATCCACACACATTTAGGCACCCCAATCTGAGCCTTCGAGGAGGATGAGCACTCCCCGCGTGACTCCTTCTTCTGCTTCCCATTTTAGAAAGTTAAAAAAATACAAGGAGGGGAGGATTTCTAGCCCCCCGCTCCCGTCCCCTCTAGTCGCTTTCTACGACACGCGAGGAATGCGTGGGAAGTATTCTTTCACCCCTATCCCCAGGGATAATATACATATATATATACACACACACACACATACACACACATACGCACATATACACACACACACACACATACATATATATACATGTGAAAAATGTAAGAAACAATTTAGAAAACTGAAACTTCTAGCTTGAAATGAAATGAAAAAATGAATGTCACATAATGGTTCAACCTCTGGCTATGGAAAGGAAATGTTTAATTTATTTACACAAACGTCAATAGTAGTTCTCATCAATTTAACCACTGTATCAATAAGCTTCAATGTCTAAGCTACATTTTTTCCAATTTCACTATTTTCTTGTCAAAGCACCATGTATGAAAACTATCACCCCAGTAACACAACTATAAACATGTGTGGATCAGGTGTTTGCTTTGAAGAATGTATGTGAGAAATACTTAGAAAAGCAAATGGATTTGTATGTAGCATTTATGGATCTGGAGAAGGCATATGATAGAGTTGATAGAGATGCTCTGTGGAAGGTATTAAGAATATATGGTGTGGGAGGCAAGTTGTTAGAAGCAGTGAAACGTTTTTATCGAGGATGTAAGGCATGTGTACGTGTAGGAAGAGAGGAAAGTGATTGGCTCTCAGTGAATGTAGGTTTGCGGCAGGGGTGTGTGATGTCTCCATGGTTGTTTAATTTGTTTATGGATGGGGTTGTTAGGGAGGTGAATGCAAGAATTTTGGAAAGAGGGGCAAGTATGAAGTCTGTTGTGGATGAGAGAGCTTGGGAAGTGAGTCAGTTGTTGTTCGCTGATGATACAGTGCTGGTGGATGATTTGGGTGAGAAACTGCAGAAGCTGGTGACTGAGTTTGGTAAAGTGTGTGAAAGAAGAAAGTTAAGAGTAAATGTGAATAAGAGCAAGGTTATTAGGTACAGTAGGGTTGAGGGTCAAGTCAATTGGGAGGTAAGTTTGAATGGAGAAAAACTGGAGGAAGTAAAGTGTTTTAGATATCTGGGAGTGCATCTGTCAGCGGATGGAAACATGGAAGCGGAAGTGAATCATAGGGTGGGGGAGAGGGCGAAAATCCTGAGAGCCTTGAAGAATGTGTGGAAGTCGAGAACATTACCTCCGAAAGCAAAAATGGGTATGTTTGAAGGAATAGTGGTTCCAACAATGTTGTATGATTGCGAGGCGTGGGCTATGGATAGAGTTGTGCGCAGGAGGGTGGATGTGCTGGAAATGAGATGTCTGCGGACAATGTGTGGAGTGAGGTGGTTTGATCGAGTAAGTAACGTAAGGGTAAGAGAGATGTGTGGAAATAAAAAGAGCGTGGTTGAGAGAGCAGAAGAGGGTGTTCTGAAATGGTTTGGGCACATGGAGAGAATGAGTGAGGAAAGATTGACAAAGAGGATACAAGTGTTGGAGGTGGAGGGAACGAGGAGAAGTGGAAGACCAAATTGGAGGTGGAAAGATGGGGTGAAAAAGATTCTGAGTGATCGGGGCCTGAACCTGCAGGAGGGTGAAAGGCGTGCAAGGAATAGAGTGAATTGGAACGATGTGGTATACCGGGGTCGACATGCTGTCAATGGATTGAACCAGGGCATGTGAAGCGTCAGGGGTAAACCATGGAAAGTTCTGTGGGGCCTGGATGTGGAAAGGGAGCTGTGGTTTCGGTGCATTATTACATGACAGCTAGAGACCGAGTGTGAACGAATGGGGCCTTTGTTGTCTTTCCCTAGTGCTACCTCGCACACATAAGGGGGGAGGGGGGGGTTGTTATTCCATGTGTGGCGAGGTGGCGATGGGAATGAATAAAGGCAGACAGTATGAATTATGTACATGTGTATATATGTATATGTCTATGTGTGTATATATATCTGTACAATGAGATGTATAGGTATGTATATTTGCGTGGGTGGACATGTATGTATATACATGTGCATGTGGGTGGGTTGGGCCATTTCTTTCGTCTGTTTCCTTGCGCTACCTCGCAAACGCGGGAGACAGCGACAAAGAAAAAAAAAAAAATATATATCCCTGGGGATAGGGGAGAAAGAATACTTCCCACACATTCCTCACTTGTTGAACAAGGCGACTAAAGGGGACGGGAGCAGGGGGCTGGAAACCCTCCCCTCCTTATATTCTAACTTTCTAAATGGGGAAACAGAAGAAGGAGTCACGCGGGGAGTGCTCATCCTCCTCGAAGGCTCAGATTGGAGTGTCTAAATGTGTGTGGATGTAACCAAGATGAGAAAAAAGGAGAGATAGGTAGCATGTTAGAGGAAAGGAACCTGGAGGTTTTGGCTCTGAGTGAAACGAAGCTCAAGGGTAAAGGGGAAGAGTGGTTTGGGAATGTCTTGGGAGCAAAGTGAGGGGTTAGTGAGAGGACAAGAGCAAGGGAAGGAGTAGCACTACTTCTGAAACAGGAGTGGTGGGAGTATGTGATAGAGTGTAAGAAAGTAAACTCTAGACTGATATGGGTAAAGCTGAAAGTGGATGGAGAGAGATGGGTGATTATTGGTGCATATGCACCTGGGCATAATTAGAAAGATCATGAGAGGTAAGTGTTTTGGAAGCAGCTGAGTGAGTGTGTTAGTAGTTTTGATGCATGAGACCGGGTTATAGTGATGGGTGATTTGAATGCAAAGGTGAGTAATGTGGCAGTTGAGGGAATAATTGGTGTACATTGGGTGTTCAGTGTTGTAAATGGAAATGGTGAAGAGCTTGTAGATTATGTGCTGAAAAAGGACTGGTGATTGGGAATACCAGGTTTAAAAAGAGAGATATACATAAGTATACATAAGTAGGTAGGAGAGACGGCCAGAAAGCATTATTGGATTACGTGTTAATTGATAGGCGTGCGAAAGAGAGACATTTGGATGTTATGTGCTGAGAGGTGCAACTGGAGGGATGTCTGATCATTATCTTGTGGAGGCGAAGGTGAAGATTTGTAGAGTTTTTCAGAAAAGAAGAGAGAATGTTGGGGTGAAGAGAGTGGTGAGAGTAAGTGAGCTTGGAAGGAGACTTGTGTGAGGAAGTACCAGGAGAGACTGAGTACAGAATGGAAAAAGGTGAGAACAAAGGGCATAAGGGGAGTGGGGGAGGAATGGGATGTATTTAGGGAAGCAGTGATGGCTTGCGTAAAAGATGTTTGAGGCATGAGAAGCGTGGGAGGTGGACAGATTAGAAAGGGTAGTGAATGGTGGGATGAAGAAGTAAGATTATTAGTGAAAGAGAAAAGAGAGGCACTTGGACAATTTTTGCAGGGAAATAATGCAAATGAGTGGGAGACGTACAAAAGAAAGAGGCAGGAGGTCAAGAGAAAGGTGCAAAGGGTGAAAAAGAGGGCAAATGAGAGTTGGGGTGAGAGAGTATCATTAAATTTTAGAAAGAATAAAAAGATGTTTTGGAAGGAGGTAAATACAGTGTGTAAGACAAGGGAACAAATAGGAACTTCAGTGAAGGGGGCTAGTGGGGAGGTGATAACAAGCTGTGGTGATGTGAGAAGGAGATGGGATGAGTATTTTGAACGTTTGTTGAATGTGTTTGATGATAGAGTGGCAGATATAGGGTGTTTTGGTCAATGTGGTGTGGAAAGTGAGAGGGTTAGGTAAAATGATTTGGTAAACAGAGAAGAGGTAGTGAAAGCTTTGCAGAAGATGAAAGCCGGCAAGGCAGTGGGTTTGGATGGCATTGCAGTGGAATTTGTTAAAAAAAGGGGTGACTGTATTGTTGACTGGTTGGTAAGTTTATTTAATGTATGTATGCCTCATGGTGAGGTTCCTGAGGATTGGCGGAATGCTTGCATAGTGCCATTGCACAGAGGCAAAGGGGATAAAACTGAGTGCTGAAATTACAGAGGTATAAGTTTGTTGAGTATTCGTGGTAAATTATATGGGAGGGTATTGATTGAGAGGGTGAAGGCATGTACACAGACTGGGGAAGAGTAGTGTGGTTTCAGAAGTGGTAGAGGATGTGTGGATCAGGTGTTTGCTTTGAAAAATGTATGTAAGAAATACTTAGAAAAGCAAATGGATTTGTATGTAGCATTTATGGATCTGGAGAAGGCATATGATAGAGGTGACAGAGATGCTCTGTGGAAGGCATTAAGAATATATGGTGTGGGGGGAAAGTTGTTAGAAGCAGTGAAAAGTTTTTATCGAGGATGTAAGGCATGTGTACGTGTAGGAAGAGAGGAAAGTGATTGGTTCTCAATGAATGTTGGTTTGCAGTAGGGTTGTGTGATGTCTCCATGGTTGTTTAATTTGTTTATGGATGGGGTTGTTAGGGAGGTGAATGCAAGAGTTTTGGAAAGAGGGGCAAGTATGCTGTCTGTTGTGGATGAGAGAGCTTGGGAAGCGAGTAAGTTGTTGTTCGCTGATGATATTGCGCTTGTGGCTGATTCATGTGAGAAAGTGCAGAAGCTGGTGACTGAGTTTGGTAAAGTATGTGAAAGAGAAAGCTGAGAGTAAATGTGATTAAGAGTAAGGTTATTAGGTACAGTAGGGTTGAGGGACAAGTCAATTGGGAGGTAAGTTTGAATGGAGAAAAACTGGAGGAAGTGAAGTGTTTTAGATATCTGGGAGTGGATTTGGCAGCGGAGGGAACCATGGAAGCGGAAGTGAATCATAGGGTGGGGGGGAGAAGTTCTGGAAGCGTTGAAAAATGTTTGGGAGTCGAGAACATTATCTCAGAAAGCAAAATGGGTATGTTTGAAGGAATAGTGGTTCCAACAATGTTATATGGTTGCGAGGCATGGGCTATAGATAGAGCTGTGCAGAAGAGGGTGGATGTGCTGGAAATGAGATGTTTGAGGACAATATGTGGTGTGAGGTGGTTTGATTGAGTAAGTAATGAAAGGGTAAGAGAGATGTGTGGTAATAAAGAGTGTGGTTGAGAGAGTAAAAGAGGGTGTTTTGAAATGGTTTAGTCACATGGAGAGAATGAGTGAGAAAAGATTGACCAAGAGGATATATGTGTCAGAGGTGGAGGGAACGAGAAGTGGGAGACCAAATTGGAGGTGGAAAGATGGAGTGAAAAAGATTTTGAGTGATTGGGGCCAGAACATGCAGGAGGGTTAAAGGCATGCAAGGAACAGAGTGAATTGGAATGATGTGGTATATCGGGGTCGACGTGCTGTCAGTGGATTGAACCAGGGAGTGTGAAGCGTCTGGGGTAAGCCATAGAAAGTTCTGTGGGGCCTGGATGTGGAAAGGGAGATGTGGTTTCAGTGCATTATACATGACAGCTAGAGACTGAATGTGAACGAATGGGGCCTTTGTTGTCTTTTCCTAGCGCTACCTCGCGCACATGCGGGGGGGAGAGGGGTTGTATTTCATGTGTGGTGGGGAGGCGATGGGAATGAATAAAGGCAGACAGTATGAACTACGAACATGTGTATATATGCATATGTCTGTGTGTGTATATATATATATGTATACGTTGAGATGTATACATATGTATATTTGCTTGTGTGTACGTGTATGTATATACATGTGTGTGTGTGGGAGGGTTGGGCCATTCTTTCGTCTGTTTCCTTGTGCTACCTCACTAATGAAGGAGACAGCGACAAAGCAAAATAAATAAAACAAATAATAATAATAATAGTAATAATAATGGATTTGTATGTAGCATTTATGGATCTGGAGAAGGCATATGATAAGAGTTGATAGAGATGCTCTGTGGAAGGTACTAAGAATATATGGTGTGGGAGGCAAGTTGTTAGAAGCAGTGAAAAGTTTTTATCGAGGATGTAAGGCATGTGTACGTGGAGGAAGAGAGGAAAGTGATTGGTTCTCAGTGAATGTAGGTTTGCGGCAGGGGTGTGTGATGTCTCCATGCTTGTTTAATTTGTTTATGGATAGGATTGTTAGGGAGGTGAATGCAAGAGTTTTGGAAAGAGGGGCAAGTATGCAGTCTGTTGGGGATGAGAGAGCTTGGGAAGCGAGTCAGTTGTTGTTCGCTGATGATACAGCGCTGGTGTCTGATTCATGTGAGAAACTGTAGAAGCTGGTGACTGAGTTTGGTAAAGTGTGTGAAAGAAGAAAGTTAAGAGTAAATGTGAATAAGAGCAAGGTTATTAGGTACAGTAGGGTTGAGGGTCAAGTCAATTGGGAGGTAAGTTTGAATGGAGAAAACTGGAGGAAGTAAAGTGTTTTAGATATCTGGGAGTGGATCTGGCAGCGGATGGAACCATGGAAGCGGAAGTGAATGATAGGGTAGGGGAGGGGGCGAAAATCCTGGGAGCCTTGAAGAATGTGTGGAAGTCGAGAACATTATCTCAGAAAGCAAAAATGGGTATGTTTGAAGGAATAGTGGTTCCAACAATGTTGTATGGTTGCGAGGCGTGGGCTATGGATAGAGTAGTGCGCAGGAGGATGGATGTGCTGGAAATGAGATGTTTAAGAACAATATGTGGTGTGAGGTGGTTTGATCGAGTGAGTAACGTAAGGGTATGAGAGATATGTGGAAATAAGAAGAGTGTCGTTGAGAGAGCAGAAGAGGGTGTTTTGAAATGGTTTGGGCACATGGAGAGAATGAGTGAGGAAAGATTGACCAAGAGGATATATGTGTCGGAGGTGGAGGGAACGAGAAGTGGGAGACCAAATTGGAGGTGGAAAGATGGAGTGAAAAAGATTTTGAGTGATCGGGGCCTGAACATGCAGGGGGGTGAAAGGCAGGCAAGGAATAGAGTGAGTTGGATCGATGTGGTATACTGGGGTCGACGTGTTGTCAATGGATTGAATCAGGGCATGTGAAGCGTCTGGGGTAAACCATGGAAAGTTGTGTGGGGCCTGGATGTGGAAAGGGAGTTGTGGTTTCGGGCATTATTGCATGACAGCTAGAGACTGAGTGTGAACGAATGTGGCCTTTGTTGTCTTTTCCTAGCGCTACGTCGCACACATGAGGGGGAGGGGGATGTTATTCCATGTGTGGCGAGGTGGCGATGGGAATGAATAAAGGCAGACAGTGTGAATTGTGTGCATGTGTATATATGTATATGTCTGTGTGTGTATATATATGTGTACATTGAGATGTATGGGTATGTATATTTGCATGTGTGGATGTGTATGTATATACATGTGTATGGGGGTGGGTTGGGCAATTTCTTTCATCTGTTTCCTTGCGCTACCTCGCAAACGCGGGAGACAGTGACAAAGCAAAGTAAATAAATAAATAGTAATAATAATAATTTTAGTCCCTAAAATGATATCAGTTATGGCAGTACTTTGTTTTCTTTTGCATTTTGAGAACTTTAACGGGTGACTGTGCTGCATGCATTACATGACAGCTAGAGACTGAGTGTGAACGAATGTGGCCTTTTTGTCTTTCCTTAGCACTACCTCACAAGGGGGCTGCTATTTCATGGGTGGTGGTGTGGCGACAGGAATGGATGAAGGCAGCAAATAGAAATATGTTATATTCATTTTTTATTATCATACTTTGTCGCTGTCTCCCACATTAGCGAGGTAGCGCAAGGAAACAGACAAAAAAATAGCCCAACCCGCCCACATACACATGTATATACATACACGTCCACACACGCACATACACACATCTCTACATCTCAACGAATACATATATATACACACGCATAAACATATACATATATACACATGTACATAATTCATACTGTCTGCCCTTATTCATTCCCATCACCACCCTGCTGCACATGATATGACAACCCCCTCCCCCGCATGTGCTCGAGGTAGCGCTAAGAAAAGACAACAAAGGCCACATTTGTTCACACTCAGTCTCTAGCTGTCGTGTATAACGCATTGAAATCACAGCTCCCTTTCCACATACAGGCCCCACAAAACTTTCCATGGTTTACACCAAATGCTTCACATGCATTGGTTCAATCCATTGACAGCACGTCGACCCCAGTATACCACATCGTTCCAATTCACTCTATTCCTTGCATACCTTTCACCCTCCTGCACGTTCTGGCACCAATCACTCAAAATCTTTTTCACTCCATCTTTCCACCTCCAATTTGGTCTCCCTCTTCTCGTTCCCTCCACCTCTGACACATATATCCTCTTTGTCAATCTTTCCTCATCCATTCTCTCCATGTGACCAAACCATTTCAAAACACCCTCTTCTGCTCTCTCAACCACACTCTTTTTTACCACCACACATCTCTCTTACCCTTTCATTACTTACTTGATTAAACCACCTCACCACATATTGTCCTCAAACATCTCATATCCAGCACATCCACCCTCCTCTGCACACCTCTATCTACAGCCCATGCCTTACAACCATATAACATTGTTGGAACCACTATTCCTTCAAACATACCCATTTTTGCTTTCCAAGGTAACGTTCTCGACTTCCACACATTTTTCAAGGCTCCCAGAACTTTCGCACCCTCCACCACCCTATGATTCACTTCCACTTCCATGGTTCCATCTGCTGCCAAATCCACTCCCACAAATCTAAAACACTTCACTTCCTCCAGTTTTTCTCCATTCAAACTTACCTCCCAATTGACTTGTCCCTCAACCCTACTGTACCTAATTACCTTGCTCTTATTCACATTCACTCTCAGCTTTCTTCTTTCACATACTTTACCAAACTCAGTCACCAGCTTCTGCAGTTTCTCACCCAAATCATCCACCAGTGCTGTATCATCAGCAAACAACAACTGACTCACTTCCCAAGCTCTCTCATCCACAACAGATTACATACTTGCCCCTCTTTCCAAAACTCTTCCATTCACCTCCCTAACAACCCCATCCATAAACAAATTAAACAACCATGGAGACATCACGCTACCCTGCCGCAAACCAACATTCACTGAGAACCAATCACTTTCCTCTCTTCCTACACGTACACATGCCTTACATCCTTGATAAAAACTGCTTCTAACAACTTGCCCCCACACTATATATTCTTAATACCTTCCACAGAGCATCTCTATCACCTTTGTCATATGCCTTCTCCAGATCCATAAATGCTACATACAAATCCATTTGCATTTCTAAATATTTCTCACATACATTCTTCAAAGCAAACACCTGATCCACACATTCTCTACCACTTCTGAATATGTAGGAGTGTATATATGTATATGTCTGTGTATGTATATGTATGTATACATTGAAATGTATAGGTATGTATATGTGCGTGTGTGGGCATTTATGTATATACATAAGTATGTGGGTGGGTTGGGGCATTCTTTCATCTGTTTCCTACCTCGCTAATGTGGGAGACAGTGATTAAGTGTAATAAAATAATAACAATGTGTGTGTGTGTGTGTGTGTGTGTGTGTGTGTGTGGAATGAGAGGAAAGCAAAACTAAGGAAAGGGAGTGTAGAGATGGAGAGTGGTGAGAGGTATAATGGCTAGTGACAAGCCTGTTTGCAGATGTTACTGTGTTGTTTGGAGAGAGTAAAGACAAGATGTAGAAGGTAATGAGTATGTCTTATGATGTGTATAGGTCCAGTGACAAAGTAAATGTGATTAAAGTTAAGCAATGGTGTTTGAAGGGAAACAGAGTTAAAGTATAGATTTCGCAAGTACTACAGATTGAGAAAAAGTGTATTAACTTGTGTCACAGATATCAAGTGGAAAAGAATGAAAGGGGTGACAGCATTCAAGTATCTGGGAGCTATCTTCGGTAACTTTGGTGAGGTGGAAGTAGAAATAAGGGAGAGAGCAGTATGAGGTAGAAGAGCCATTGGGTCCCTTTATAGAGTGATGAAAGGTAGAGGCATAAGAATGCAAGTGAAGAAAGGATTAAGGGACTGTATAGGCCTCCCAACTATGACCTATGCATTCAAAACATGGACTTGGAATGAGTCACTGAGGTCAAGGACCCAGGCAATGGAAATGAACTATGTGAGAGGATCATGCTGTATGACTAGTTGGAATGAAGAACACATTGAGGGGGTGCAAGAGAGATCTAGTAAGGCAAGTAATACAAAGATAATGAATCGTGGAGTGAATGAGTGAAATGTAATACATTAGGCGGTTAGAGCATGTGGATGGGGAGTTTATAATGAGAGCGTAACATGGTATGATTAAAGGGGTTGGTGCGTGAGGATGACCATCTGTGACATTAAGAGATAAATTGGAAGAGTGCCAAAGGGAAAGAAATGGTGGAAGGCTGCATAGAATGGTTTATAAAAGGGAGGCATGCAAGGACAGGGAAAAGTGGAGACTCTTACCATGGCACCCTCTTGATGAAACAGGTATCAGAGATACAGATAGATGGATAGATAAATATCAACAGCTAAACAAGGAGCAGTGTGATATGAAAATGGAAAACCTAATGAGTATTAGGATTAATGATCAGAATCCAGGAAACATGCATGATAAAGGGTCTCCCTAAAAACTGAAATACACTTTTGAATACCATAATACAAAAAACACAAGAACTTTGCAGATAAGTCAGGGAAAATTATGGACAGCCTAGGCCCTAAAATGATATAAGTTATGGCAGTAATTTGTTTTCGTTTGCATTTTGAGAATTTTACTGGGTGACTGTGCTGCATGCATGTCACAGCATTATTTTTGATAGCTTGCTAGCAATCACGTTATTGTAATAACAGACAATGCACAACTATAATTCACCCATTGTCTTATGGGTCAGAAAATCAATAATTTGTAGGGGTGCACAAGAACTTGGTTCTGGCCAAAAGCAACCTGTTAAAACCCATACTTTCAAAGCTCTATTTCCAGCCAAATTTTTTTTTCTATAATTTGTTTAACAAGATTCAAATTTTCATTTATTGAGGGGTTAAAAAAAAGCCACAGTAATATTGGGTGTACTCTTTTAGCTTGTGACGCCAACATTTGTATCTATCGATCTATCTCTTCGATGCCCATTCCCCACAGGAACTCCCATCAACACGGTCGCTATAGCAAGTGAGGTTCCACTTATTCCTGTCCTAACATAACTCCTTCCTACCTTCAATCACATTATCACCCTTTTAACTCCGTTTTTGCTATAGGCCCCAGCATTTGTATCACTTTCCCTCCATCCTCCATACCCAAGCATGTAACTACTGCTGCTTCATCTTCCCCAAGATTCATCAGTTCAAAATAACCTTTCCATCTTCCTTTCATTTCCTTCTTTTGATTCATTAACACCAATTCCTTAATTCTCATATTTTCATTTCCAATCTTACATCCATATCTTTCCTTTTACACCTGCTTCCAGTACAATTTCTTGTTTTCCCGAAACTTTTTGTCAACTTTCTTCCATGATATTCACCTATTCTTTCTTTTCTTTTCTCTATCAGCTTCTTATCATTCCACTTATACATCTTATGTTCTTCCCTCCCCCACTGCTGAAACTCTTTTGGTTCATGCCTTTCGAGTAATCCATCGTATGCCTTTTTTTTCTCTTCTACAGCATTTCTAATCTCATCCATCCACTGTTCATTTCTACTTTTATTCGTATTCCATACACTCTTGTATCCTTCTACTAATTCTACAAACTTTAATAGCCTTTTTATACACATTTTAAACACCCCCTTCACACATGACTGCATCCCTACATTAACTGCATTTCCATTAAATCTTTCTGTCATCTTTCTTTCATACTACTCCTTGCATTCTTTCTGAATCATCTTTTAAGCTTGCCAACACTTTTACCTCTCCATTTTTCCTTATGCCATAACTCTGCTTCTTCCTGATCCTCACCCCCATAAGAACTGCAAAATGACCAGAGTCTCCAGAAAATCTTCTAACAGCTATAGTATGGAGCATAACCCTTCTTTACCTTTTATCCATTGCCACATACTTAAGCAAATTCCTCTTTCATTACTGCTCATCCACATTCATCTGTGGATTGATTATCTTGTGCTGAATATGTGTTTGTGAGGAATAAACCTCTGTAGTAAAGACATCCACAAGATAACTTCCATTCTCACTTATTCCAGGCATTCCCCATTTACCAACTTATCTTGTGAACCTTCAAAACATGAGAAGAACCACCAATGTGACATTATTCAAAGCACTAATTCTTTCATGAACTAAATATTATTGCTTCCTAACATCAACCAACAGGAACAACAGAATTATAAAATGTTCAGAGACCTTTCACAGCCCATGTCAATGTTGTACAGGACCTGAATTACTGGGAACAACTGAAATCTCTGTGGCCATACTCTCCGGAGTGCAGATGGGAGAGGTTTCTCATCATATCTGGAAATTCCTAGAATGTATAGTTCCAACTTACATTAGGAAATAACAGGAGAGACTAAAATACTAACTCTGAAATCTAAAGGTGCCAAAATGAGAGAACAATTTCAAGATTCGGGGTCCATGACTCTTCATCAATTTACTAGCCACCATTAGAAACAGGATGGGATGCACAGCAGAGAAGTTTAAGAGTACACTAGACAAATACCTACAAAGGGTATCAGAAGTGCCAGGCTGTGCAGGCTATGTAGGCCTGAGGCATTTGGCTTCCAACAGCTTGGGTGATCAACAACCAAATCCAACAGCCTGGACTCAGTCTGGGCAGTGGGGGTGAAGACCCCCAAAGAATTCACCTGGTATACCATTTTCCACAGTTTTCTGGATAAATCCTGAATAAGCTGAAAATATACTTGCTGCAAATGATTTCAAGCTGTTATTGAAGCTTCCTTAAACAACCACTACAAATGAGTTCTTCTATTACCCTTTAACCATGGCATGGGGAGAATACTTCAGTCAACTGCTTCATGATGACAATGAGCAGTATTTGCTCATGAATGATAAGGAGTCTAGTGATTCAGATGACAATTAATTTGAAGACAAAAATTTATTCTATGATAACAGAAAAACCCAAGTACATCAAAACACTATATCAATAAGGTGCTGACAGTTGAGACATGATACCACCTGGCTGTGTAGCTCCAAGATCTATCTCAGCAATACACTCCTATCACTGGTTTTTATTTCTATTCTGTACATCCTGGGGAAAGTTGAGGCCTGTTTGACTAGTGTAACTTTTATTATCATATGGTGATGATCATTCAAGAGGGAAATATTTTTCATCCATTTTTCATGAGTGTTGGGATTCCAAACACCTACCTAACCTTTTTGCTACAGTTAAAACTTCCATGCAGGGCTATGCAAAGAAGATAAAATCCATTCTTTTTTACAACATATTAAACAAATTTGTACAGGTTGAGTATCCCTTATATGAAATGCCTGGGACCAGAAGTGTTTCTGATTTTGGATTTTTTTTTTTTTTTTTTTTTGAATATTTGCATATACACGAGATATCTTGAGGATGGGCCCCAAGCCTAAACACAAAATCCATTTTTTCATATAGACACGCATAGCCTGAGGGTAATTTACACAATATTTCTAATCATTTTACATATAAAACAAAGTTTGTGTAACACTGAACCATCAAAAAGCTAAGGTGTCACAACCTCTGCTCCCCATGTGGACAATCTGTGGTTGTTTGGCATCACCTTCACTCCTGACTCTATATTGATATGCTACTGATAAGCAATTATTTTTATACTTATTCACACTTAAGTACATCACAGTCAAAAAAAAATAATCAAATACCAATAATTCAATGAAAAAATAATGTTTAAGTATGGAATTTTCCACTTGTTATGTCATGTTTCCACTCAAAAAGGTTTGGATTTTGGAGCACTTTGGATTTTGAATTTCCAGATCAGGCATGCTCAATCCATAGCAATCTTTCATAACCACTAAAAATTATGATATAAGCAAAAATAAGTCACTTTCTTCTATCTAAATAGATCACTTATTATCACAGCTTTGCTCAGGCATTTATAGTACAGGCTGAGCATTCCTGATCCTAAAATGCAAAATGCTCCAAAATCCGAAACTTTCTTGAATGGCAGCATGATGTTACAAGTGGAAAATTCCACACCTAACCTCACTTGCCCATGATGGGATCTGATGCTCTGTTGATGCCAGTTTGTGACAAACCATCATCAACGCCAAACCTACATGGATTACTCAACGTGTTTTTGCTTATTCTCTGCTCTGTGGTACAGAGATATTGTTGAAAATGTCAAAAAGGCCTGCAGATACCCCTATGGATAACAGAAATAAGAAAAAGAGGAAGCATATATGTATGTATTATGCACAAATTATTAAAAATATTGTATAAATTACCTTCAGGCTATGAGTATAAGGTGTATATGAAACATAAAAGGATTTCGTGTTTAGACTTGGGTACCATCCCCAAGGTATCTCAAGTACATGCATATGTTCCAAAATCCAAAAACATCCAAAATCTGAAACACTTCCTGTAATCCTGTAAGAGTTTAATACGAACATTTTTTCAGTGAACATGAAAAACATTATTTCTTAAAACACTTTACAATAAATGCCTATCTACTTGTACACAATAATTTTTCTAAATCAAACTATTCAAAAATGCATACAAAAGGATACCCTGCAATACCTAAATAAAAAATTTGGGTTGAGAAAAATATATGTGTCGCTTACTTTGCATGATGCAACATTGCGAATCCATGACTAACTTTAATTCATCACTTCTAACCAGCGATAAACTCAGGATTTTCTTTAATAACATTTCACTTATACTTTACTTCTTTCTTTTCTTTCATACTATTCGCCATTTCCCGCATTAGCAAGGTAGCGTTAAGAACAGCGGATTGGACCTTTGAGGGAATATCCTCACCTGGCCCCCTTCTCAGTTCCTTCTTTTGGAAAAAAAAAAAAAAAAAGAGAGAGGGGAGGATTTCCAGCCCCCCGCTCCCTTCCCTTTTAGTCACCTTCTACGACAAGCAGGGAATACGTGGAAAGTATTCTTTCTCCCTATCCCCAGGGATAATACATTACTTACTATATTGTTATTCATGAATAAAAAAAACATGTTTCTCCACAAATCCATTTTCAACACCATTTTCATCACTATGCACTGTGCATCATCATCTTTCACTTGCAAACATATATAACACATACGGCCACACCTTCTGAATTCATTGGCCAATGATTATTTATCATTCACCTAATATGGCAGAGTAATGTTTGCATCAATAGCCAATCAGAGCTTGAGATCTCTTGGAAGAAAACCGAGACTTCCACAAATGGGAGCAAAGGAAAAATGTAGGGCCAGACTCATACCAACTCTGCATGGGCTGTGTGTAGTCCCCTACAAGCATTTGATGCAGGCAGGGGTAGCATGGAGGTTAAAGGGTTAAGAGACAAGAGGCTAGTATGCTAAGTTAAGGTAGGTTAAGAAATTTTTTTACTTGACTACTTGAAAGATCACACACAAAAAGTCCTCTTAATAATAAAAAGTACAAGAGATACGTGTAAACCTCTCTCCTCATACCGTGCAAATAGGTAATTACATTGAGAAGAACCAGTGCAATAAAAGAACTCTCCTCCTACAGGATCTGACAACTTAACAAAATTTCAAATAAAACACAATGGTCCATTTGCAATCCAGGCAATACACAAAAATCCCTAAAATCAGGAAACATGCTAATAAATACGAACCCTAAAATCCACCATACCACCTAACTCCCCCTCCTCATACTGCCCTGTATCTCTTCTAGCTTTAACATCCAAACTAGATGAAAAAAGATCCACAACAGAACAAAAAAAATCCTTCTCTCTCAAACCCAAATACTCTACCACCACACTATACAATGACCTGACACAACATATCCTAGACGGATTCAACTAACCACACTTCCCCCTCCCACACACTATTAGTGGCAATACACATCAATAAAGAATTTGACACTGTCCCCCAACATTATCCTCGCACAAAAAAACACTTAACAATGAATGACAAAAATGGCAGGCCAATTTTATGGTCGGCCACCATGCCAAAGTCATTCTCGAAGGCTTCACTTTTAAAACACTTGAACTATACAATAAAGTTCCTTAAGTAGTTGTTCTTTCTCTAACTTTCTTCAATCTCTTCCTAAATGACCTCTCATTCCATCAGGTAAACCTTACTTGGTCATTTTTTTATACGAATAACATCACAACACCCTGACAACACAATAGCAAAATAAAAAATTACACAACTGGAAAATTGGTTCACCCAGAATAGAATGTCTGCATCATCACAGATGTCTTCCAGTCACTCTTTTTACCCAAGACAGGTACAAAGCCAACTCACACTCCCCAGTCACCCTGAATGGACAGTGTCTCCCACTGTGCAAAACACCAACCATTCCAGGCATCACATACAACATACACATGACATTCACTCCCCACACCAATAACATCAACACAAAAGCAACACTCAAACCAAATGGCATTAAATCACTAATTGATACCAGATCTAGACAAGAAAAAGAATCCCTCAACACCCTCTACATCCAATTCATCCATTCCACTATGCCTCAACTACAGGGTCTTCCATCCTCTCAAAAGCAAATATAACAAAAATGCACACACAAAACAGTACACTTGTATCAATCACTGGCTCCCTAGCAACCACAAACACTCATACAGTTCCACCTCAACTTACTCTGCACTCGGTTCTTTGCAACAAAACTAGACCCATCCCATCCAAACCACTCTATAACTATCAACCAACCCCCACATAAAAATATAAAGCTTTCCTCTGCCACAAACTTTAGTAACTCTATTCACAGATCCCCCAATTCCCAACATATATAACACTGACAAATCACATACACACTGAAATGACAACAAGCACTAACCAATCAACCACATAACTCAAGTCTTAAACTCACCTGACATATCCACCAGATACCAAAGTCCCCAAACAAACATGAGTCACACCCTCTTGCTTACAGTCTGGATATGAGCCATCACTCCAATACTACACATGCCTTTTCAACATAAACCAAGACCTTTCATGACTACAATGCAATTACCATAAAGATGACACCAAGCACTAACTACTCAATTACACTTTCTGCACATGCACACATCACAACACTGTAAGAGCTGTTGTTCTAACTGGTGTATGAGGCCAGCTTTCTGAAAAGTGCAGAAGTCTCATAAGGATAGAAGGGACTCCTGAGGCAGGAAGAAAGAAAGAAATTAAACACAATATAAGCCTAAACTAGGTCCCCAATTTATTGACCAGCCTATAGGGGAGGATGAACAGCTAGGCTGAATGTGGACCACCTGTCACAACCAGGATTCTAACCTACCCAAGTTCGACTTCAGGTGGCCTGTAAATGCTTCACGGTCAGCAAATAATAAAAAATACCATAGAAAATACTGGAAAAAATCAGACAAAAATACATGACAGCTCAACCAAGAAACTAAACAAGCTATTCAACATAATGCTAACAGAAATGAAAAACATGCATGGAACAACCACATAAACATTTAAAAGAATATCTGACATATGATTGAAATCAGTCCTCAATGAACAGATAGTTATGAAATGCAAATGACAGCTAAAAACAGTCTTCTACACCAAACAAGTTATGCAGAGAGCTTTCTTCTTGCCTTGCCATCATGGCAAAATCTCATCATAAACTGTTGTAGGTACAAACCTACTCCAACCCTTCCCAATCTACCACCACCTCAAGCCCTCATCACTAAATTTTCAGTTAAGTTTCTTATCAAATATCATATAATTAACCAGATAAAAAGTCTGGCATATTATTCATAAGGTCATGATTGGTTCTCAGTGAATGTAGGTTTACGGCAGGGGTGTGTGACGTCTCCATGGTTGTTTAATTTGTTTATGGATGGGGTTGTTAGGGAGGTGAATGCAAGAGTTTTGGAAAGAGGGGCAAGTATGAAGTCTGTTGGGGATGAGAGAGCTTGGGAAGTGAGTCAGTTGTTCTTCGCTGATGATACAGTGCTGGTGGCTGATTCATGTGAGAAACTGCAGAAGCTGGTGACTGAGTTTGGTAAAGTGTGTGAAAGAAGAAAGTTAAGAGTAAATGTGAATAAGAGCAAGGTTATTAGGTACAGTAGGGTTGTGGGTCAAGTCAATTGGGAGGTGAGTTTGAATGGAGAAAAACTGGAGGAAGTGAAGTGTTTTAGATATCTGGGAGTGGATCTGGCAGCAGATGGAACCATGGAAGCGGAAGTGGATCATAGGGTGGGGGAGGGGGCGAAAATTCTGGGGGCCTTGAAGAATGTGTGGAAGTCGAGAACATTATCTCGGAAAGCAAAAATGGGTATGTTTGAAGGAATAGTGGTTCCGACAATGTTGTATGGTTGCGAGGTGTGGGCTATGGATAGAGTTGTGCGCAGGAGGATGGATGTGCTGGAAATGAGATGTTTGAGGACAATGTGTAGTGTGAGGTGGTTTGATCGAGTAAGTAACGTAAGGGTGAGAGAGATGTGTGGAAATAAAAAGAGCGTGGTTGAGAGAGCAGAAGAGGGTGTTTTGAAATGGTTTGGGCACATGGAGAGAATGAGTGAGGAAAGATTGACCAAGAGGATATATGTGTCGGAGGTGGAGGGAACGAGGAGAAGAGGGAGACCAAATTGGAGGTGGAAAGATGGAGTGAAAAAGATTTTGTGTGATCGGGGCCTGAACATGCAGGAGGGTGAAAGGAGGGCAAGGAATAAAGTGAATTGGAGCGATGTGGTATACCGGGGTTGACGTGCTGTCAGTGGATTGAATCAAGGCATGTGAAGCGTCTGGGGTAAACCATGGAAAGCTGTGTAGGTATGTATATTTGCGTGTGTGGACGTATGTATATACATGTGTATGGGGGTGGGTTGGGCCATTTCTTTCGTCTGTTTCCTTGCGCTACCTCGCAAACGCGGGAGACAGCAACAAAGCCAAAAAAAAAAAAAAAAAATGTATATCGCATACTTACCAGTTAGATATAGTAAATTTCTCCAGAGGAAAAAACCTTTTTACAACAGATTTCAAATGCTCATACAATAACAGATTTTATACTAACACTTTTCCAGGAATGTACCTCTTCTGCTACATTAATCTATTTCCTCATGTAACTGAATATAAGTGGTATAAATGCATACCTTACACTTACTAAAAGCCAAAAAGACCAATGTTACATGATGGGAAGCATTTTTCATCCCATGATAGTAAAAGAAATATAGTGGAGACAGCTAAGAAAAACGTACAGTTGATTAATGTAAGAGTAGTTTAAAATTTGGAAAAATCAACATTACCTATGAAAACGTGACTTTACTTCCCCTACTACCCAAGATTTCCCTCAATTCTTAATGATATACTTGAAATATACGACACATCCAAACAGCATTTTGCCAACAGGAGGAAAAAAAATAAATAAATAAAAGACACACCAAGCCACTAGCGATGTCAACTTCCCACCGCACTCACATTAATTTTGGTTCATTTGTAATGTAAATTTCAGGTACTAGGAAAAGTTATGCGAGATATACCTAGGTCCTGTTGATTTCATTTCAGGCCCATCACAGAAATAATTCACAAAGTTAGAAAAACACATAAATTAGATTTAAACTGGCACCACTGTAGATGATCTAGAGCACTTTCTTATCTTCTGATAACTGAGTAACAGTAAGAAGTGCTATAAGACCATAAGACTGACTGTGGAGTTAAAAAGAAAGTGAACACTTCCAAAAATCAAGGGAACCTATGAAAACCTCACCTAAGTTGATCTGGCAGCTGAGACCAATTTCAATTTTCAAAGATACAGTCGGAATATATAGGCAATATCTACGGAGGAAGTAAAGTGTTTTAGATATCTGGGAGTGGATCTGGCAGCGGATGGAACCATGGAAGCAGAAGTGAATCATAGGGTGGAGGAGGGGGCAAAAATCCTGGGAGCCTTGAAGAATGTTTGGAAGTCGAGAACATTATCTCAGAAAGCAAAAATGGGTATGTTTGAAGGAATAGTGGTTCCAACAATGTTGTATGGTTGCAAGGCGTGGGCTATGAATAGAGTTGTGCGCAGGAGGGTGGATGTGCTGGAAATGACATGTTTGAGGACAACATGTGGTGTGAGGTGGTTTGATCGAGTAAGTAATGTAAGGGTAAGAGAGATGTGTGGAAATAAAAAGAGCGTGGTTGAGAGAGCAAAAGAGGGTGTTTTGAAATGGTTTGGGCACATGGAGAGAATGAGTGAGGAAAGATTGACCAAGAGGATATGGGTGTTGGAGGTGGAGGGAACGAGGAGAAGTGGGAGACCAAATTGGAGGTGGAAAGATGGAGTGAAAAAGATTTTGAGTGATCGGGGCCTGAACATGCAGGAGGGTGAAAGGCGGGCAAGGAATACAGTGAATTGGATCAATGTGGTATACCGGGGTCGACGTGCTGTCAATGGATTGAATCAGGGCATGTGAAGCGTCTGGGGTAAACCATGGAAAGTTCTGTGGGGCCTGGATGTGGAAAGGGAGCTGTGCTTTCGGGCATTATTTCATGACAGCTAGAGAGTGAGTGTAAACGAATGGGGCCTTTGTTGTCTTTTCCTAGCGCTACCTCGCACACATGAGGGGGGAGGGGGATGTTATTCCATGTGTGGCGAGGTGGCAATGGGAATAAATAAAGGCAGACAGTATGAATTATGTACATTTGTATATATGTATATGTCTGTGTGTGTGTGTATATATATGTGTACATTGAGATGTATAGGTACGTATATTTGCGTGTGTGGACATGTATGTATATACATGTGTATGTGGGTGGGGTGGGCCATTTCTTTCGTCTGTTTCCTTGCGCTACCTCGCTAACGCAGGAGACAGCGACAAAGCAAAATAAAAAAATAATATAAATAAATCCATGACTTCAGTACATATCAGGCCAAGAGCCTAAACACACACATAACAGAAAGCAGTGAGTGGCTGGTAATCAAACTGCCCAACTTCTCAGCAAGCAGTCATTCCTCACAAGCACACTACATTAACAATGATATATGCACATTATAAATCTCAGTGAAAAAGGGGATTTAGTTGAGATTTATGTATTTTATCGGTAGGCTATGTCTCAAAACTGGTTTTAGATACTGAATATTACTATACCAATTAGCTATTAGAATAAATGTTGCAAAGCATGATTTTGAGCATCTTATCAAATTCAACATTATCAGAGAAGGAGATAGTGGCGAAGATACAAACATCAGGGATAATGCAGGATTGGTTAATAGAAAATTAAATAAAGCACTTGTGAAAAATTAACAAAATCTACTAAAAGCCTCAGTTAATCTCCCAGTAACCAATTCATATTCTATTCTTTATATTGTTTGAAAAATGTGACTTATGATTGCCGTTAGTATGCCATTGTTCAGCGGTTGGGAGGCAGCCAACAACCAGGGAGGCATATTACCAGTACTATCCACCATGGTATCAGGAGGGTTGGTGACATCTGCTAAGTAAGCTAGCACTTTAGTAGTGGTCAAGTTAATCTCCCGTTGACCTAGGTAGCTGTCTTTTCTCTCTGCCTCACTAATATGTGGACTACTGGCATTCTGCCCACAAACATACAATCTCTCCTTGTCATATGCAACACTTGACAACAGTTAACTCATGCAGCTCATTCTTCATAACTCTAGATTTTCCTGCGGTGAACACTAGGTACTAGCCCTGCCTTTTGGCAAAATGGTAGGAGCAGTAGATAAAAATAGTAGGTAGGAACATCTAGGCTGGAGCATTAGGTAGAAAAAGTTGGTGGGAGCATTAGATAGAAGTAATCATTAGAAACATTAGGTAGGAGCCTCTGCAAACACTGTGCTAAACTTTCCCTCTGCCTATGGCCTGTTAAGGTGAGGAACTAAAGGCAAAGAAGTGGCACTGGAGTTCTTTAGTTATGCAGACTGTTGCCACGGCCCCTCCTTTTGGGGAGTTCCAATTGGAACAGGCGTCAGAGATATAGATAGATAGAAAAGAGAGTCCATGGCTTAAGGTTTCCATAACCTTTACAGTGCACCAGTGATAAGCTAGGGAACTAAAGTGAAGAATGTCTATCTAGGTAGAATGCGTCATCTCTCATAGGACTTGTCCTCTTAGAACCTCAATGAAGCTCAAGCTGCATTTAGTACTAGAACCCTAGTGTGTCTAATTACCCTAGAGTTACATCTTTCACTTCATTATTACGTTTCCTCCATGGTTTCCCCCTTTTCCTTGTTCCCTCCACTTCTGACATGTATACCCTCCTTCCCTCACCAATTCTCCGCATATCCAAACCATTTCAGCACACCTACTTCAGCTCTATTATGTCCTCTTCTTACTACTGCCTATCTCTCTTATCCTATCATTTCTTATTTGATCAACCCTCCTTACACCACAACACATTCACCTAATGCTTAAAAATTTTGTCTAAGGCCCATGCCTCACATCCATATCACTCTAACAGGCCTACTACACCATCAAACATACCTATCATTCATAATGATGAGCTACAAAGGGCAAATGAGGAAAAGGGCTTGGGTGTCATAATTTCTAGTGTCCTTGAGCCAAGATACAGTAAAGAAAGAGTGAACAAAATCCTTGGATTCAAAGGTAGGGGCTTTCAAATCTAAGTCTCAGGAAAGTATTCTCACTTTTTGCAACTCACTGGTGCATTCCCATCTGGAATACTGTGTCCAATTTTGGTCATCCTACTTCAGGAAAGACGGACAGAATGGAAATAGTACAGATGCATACTGCCAAGGTGATTCCCAGCCTAAGTAACGAATCCTATGAGAGCCAAATAAAAGAAGCGAACTTATCTAACTTAGAAAAGGAAAGGTTAAGAGGTGATCAATACAAGTATTCAAAACCATTACAAGTTTTGATGATCTTAACCTCACAAGCTACTTAAGGATGGATTGTCTGATATCACTCATTTTAAGAGATATAAGCTCATGGGCAAATGAGGCAAAGTACTTTTTCTTCAACAGAATTGTTATATGGAATGATTTACCTATTAAAAAAAGTTGAAAGCAGTACCATAAATACATTTATGTAGACTTGATAAATATTTTGATGAGTTCATGAACAACATTAATTGCACCTCCTTAGCTATACAATAAATTTACAGATCTTCCTCTTTGAAAAATCTACATGTCATTCTATTCTTACTACATTAATCAAAGTCTTTCTGATTCTTCAACTAATATAAACAGTCTCATTAGGGCCCAGTGATATATTGCTGTATGAATTCAGTCATTATATCTGAGACAGTGTCACTTCTTTCAGCACACTCCTCAAAGCATCAAAGACCTCAACCACTCTATGGCTTATTTCAGTTCCCACTGTTCCAATCATTGTCATATCCACTCCCAGGCATCTGAAACACTCCACTTTCTCCAAGTTCTCTCCAATTATATTCACATTCCAAATGACCTCTCCTTTTTTTCACTGCTAAACCTAATAAACCTCACATATATTCACTAT
The DNA here is from genome assembly GCF_036320965.1 of Panulirus ornatus. Classification (NCBI taxonomy): domain Eukaryota; kingdom Metazoa; phylum Arthropoda; class Malacostraca; order Decapoda; family Palinuridae; genus Panulirus; species Panulirus ornatus. The sequence continues at coordinate 37,762,219 of NC_092233.1, forward strand.
TGTAAGAATTTGGGGGAATATAAAGTTTTCTAAACACAAGGATTTTAAGGAAGACATACTTTTTCCCATATCAAAAAAAGTGACAAACTTTCAATGCAAAAGCATGAGAAGACTTTTAATATGTGATAATTTACTTGGAGAGTCCCACAGAGAGATATATGTTTTGCATATACAATTTCTAGTTGCTTAAAAAATGGGTAAATAAATGCAGAAAACAGAAATTCATTGCCATTTCAGGGCTACCATAGTTTATTTGAACCAGACTCTAAGCGAGAGAAATCCACTTCAACCCTTTCAATATTCTAGGAAGATATTTCTTCTCTCCACAGTATTCCATATGTTGTGGCCTCTTAAGTTTACTTTTAGGTATATGGGGTTCTCAGTAATAAATTAATGTCTTTAAAGTGAGTTAAATCACTCATATGAGATTCAGCCCATCTTCATCACTGATGGAGGATATTAAGATTGCTTCTGGTCAAGCTTCTTCCTTGCCAAGACTCAAAATTTTTTCAATGGTTGGCTGAACAAGGGTCATTGTGACATGATTTTCACTTATGGTCAATCAATGGTTTAGCTCCAAGGTGTCACAGTGTCTCTTCCACTCTCCAAAAGGAAAATAGGGTTCCTTTAAGTTATTCAACTAGAAAGGTTTACCTCCTGTTAACCAAGACTGTTTTAAGTAATGTATTCCTGTTGCCAAGAACTTATTCCATCATACACTTGCCCATTTGGTGTTACACAGCAAACACTGGAATATTGCAACAGTATGAAGTTTAACATATATAAATCTTGGGTGCAAGTTATGGGAGGTTTTCAGATTCTGTGCATCTAACTTTTAATGCTGTAGTCGAAATATACAAATGTTGTGTGTGACATAACTGTTCAAGTACATGATGGAATTTGTCTTTAGAGGATCATAAATTATGCCCAAAAACAGCAAAAAATAGTGACCATAAATATCACACACCTTTCAAGAAACATATAATAAAATATAAACACTGGTTGCCAAGGAACATTTTCATAGATTCTACTGCATCTGAGCCTTAAATAGGGACTACTACTCACATATAAAAATTTTCAGCCAAATACCAAGTTCTGAGCCTTAGAAGTGGGGCTACCACTCACATAGAAATTTTTTCAGCCAATTAATGAGAGCTTAACATGACCAATAACCATCCATCAGCATTAATGTTTAATTACACATTATCACACGAGGCAATAAGAATCATGTACATCATGGAAAAAGTTGGACTGATTTGTCTAAAAGTATTACACTTATAAAATATCAAAACAATGTGACATATTTCAACAAGAATAATGGGTAAAATTACCATTTCAGAAATCCACTTGTTTACAGTAGAAATGAATGTGGAATCATTCAGAAGATATCAAAATCCATCAGAAAAGAAATTTCAACCAAACCAAATCTAACCTTACCTAACAAAATTCACTGGATGTCCAAAACAGTAATAATACAGTCCCAATAACAATATAGTTTCAGAGATCAACCTGTTTGTGATATAAATGAAAGTCAGCATCATTCAAAAGACAAGAACCATCAGAAAATCAGATTCAAAGAAACTAAACCTAATCTAACAAAATTCACTATGTCCAAAACAGATGTAATACAGATAGTGAACAATGAATTTTACTGAGAAGCGAGGTACACTGTTCATAGATTTCGAGGATCTTTTACAACTGTATGGCCTACTTTTCCATTACTTAACCCTACTGTTTCTTTGATATGCAACTATAACCTCACGTAATATCATTACTATGAATGACAGGACAGATCAGTTCACAAATATTTTTGTAATCATATCGAAATTTAACTATAAAGCACCCAAAATACAAGCAGCCACTTCCCAGGGGGTAGCCTGATGACTTAAAACATAATCATATTAAGGTAATTTCACTATATAGATGTAACATTTATCATCAATTTCCAGTTCAGAGTCCTCAGAGTTCCTCTACACTGGACTTTCCAAGATTCTATGTCGCAATGGTTGCAAGAGTCGATTTTGAAGTTTTCATCCATATTTCTAGTCCTGCCTAATGTATCTACAATTTGTTTTAGAAAGAATTGAAGTAGTTAGCTGTATCAATCTTCTCTGTCCAACTCTTCCGTAATTTCACTGCATAAGTTTTCTGTGCCCTACTGGAGTTTGTTACTTTGGAATAAATTGGTAAATTAAGGTTACGTCATATTGTCTTTCATTTTCTATAGAACCTTATCATAACTGGATTGTGTCATGTGCATGTACTAATAATCATATATTCTAATACTGGGACAATTTGTCTCAATATATTTAGATATAGTTCGGTGAGGATAAAGCGACACCTTGCCTTAGCTTGTACTGCACAGAGACAGTCCCTGTCACTACCACTGCTGACATTACATGCTTCTCAGAACTGCCTCTCTCATTGGATATTAATTCCAACATTGGTATAAATTAAAGATAACTTGCCATTACTTTCCCTTATAACTGTATACACCTTACCATGCACTGACTGGAGCAATGAGGTGAATTAAATTTGGAAAAGTAAAATGGTACAATTATAAGTTACATCAACTGGGGGGCGGATAATGACAATCTGAGGGGCTACTTGACCTTACAATCACTTGTCATCACTAGATCGACTAATACTCACCATGATGACCGGGTATTCAGGCTCTTTTGCTAACAGCCGCAATCAGGATATTATTAACACTGACTGTGGATTCCTAGTAAAGAGAAAAACTGTAAGTGGTCCAGCCAGCGATGCTAGATAGGGGTGTCTTTCTTTGTTACAGGACTGCCAACACTCCCGACCACCATGAAAACACATTTCCTAATGTTAAAATAACGTTAGTAACTTGTTAGGTATTTAGCCTTTATTTTAACATTTCCAATGAGCATTATACACTAGCATAACTAGAGAATAATGACATTAGCAAATATATAAAGATCCTACAGTATATCTATTATAACCGAATGTAATCTGATATCTAGTTCTTCATAAGACATTTTGAGTTACAGATTTTTCTACTTACATTAAGAAAAAAAGTAGAGATGTTACATGGTAATAGAGTCGTGTTAAACATGTAAAGTAGAATACCATAAGATATGTATATAACTAAACTGAAACATACTTTTCTTATCTATCTAATGCGATTGGTCATAAAAGGGCATGGGACTAGATTATCAAAAACCAAGTCGATAAATATATTCTTTGATAATGTGACTACATCTCTTCTTCCTTAATAATTTTGTTGATTCCATTTGAATATGGTATTTAATCATATGGTTGAGGTTATATCTATCTTACGTGGAATCACTTCCATCTCCATCACAATTACACAAATACTTGACCAAATTATCAGTTTGATAAAGACGGCGAGTCTGAGGAGGCAACGGTGAACTTTGACATATGGTTTTCCTGCTTCAGATGAAGCAGTTTCTGAAAGCAATGGTTTCCAGTCAAACAGTCATAAAAAAAAAATAATACGTAAATATGCATAATTATAAGTTCATTATCATATTATTGAACCTGAATTATATAATCAATGGTTTTAAACACTTTGATCATCAACGAAACAATGTTATTTGAAAATGATAAAGTTAAAGTTATATTAACTGAGTTTGTAGGGTTTAGTGGGGTTGGTAGCCATGTATTTAGTAAACATGTCGGCTGATCAGCTGGGGAGCAATTCGAATATGACGTTCAGCATGCTTTAGAAGATGAAGAAAGTGAGGACAGAAAAAGTGATGGCTAATGTCAATGAATATTTAAAGAGGCGAAACTTGGAGGTATGTTTAAGTCATAAAAAATGTTGGAGTGACTGAAAATGTTATATTTTTCTTTCAAGAGGAACATAATCAAGCTTTTGAAAAACTTGGCATGGGTATTTTAAGTGTTAGCCATCTAAGCGTACCATTGTGCCTTTCCTACATTAAGATTTACAAAAGAATTATAAAAAGTGAATGTTAGGCTAAAGGAAGAAATTATCAAAGAATGCGAGAAGACTAATTTTTGAATTGAGATGACAGATTTCCAAAGTTCACCCATTCCATGATGTTTCTTTTACCACAAGTAGCAGGCATTACCTCTTACTATAATATAAGTATTTAGCTGCCCAGCATTTATTGATTTTAGTTACAATATTATCATTTGTAAGTCCATAATTGTTTTTTTGCTAACAGTTCGGCATCACTGAGTCAAACTATTATTCCAGTTTTTTATGGTAATTAGTGTAAAGTTTCGGAAGACGTGCATTTTCTAGAGAATAGAACTTAACGAAGTGGTACTGATGGATTTCTTACAATAAGTAGAGTGATATAGTGTGTGTGTTATTTTAGGTATAGAAGCACTACATCAATTTTAAGTTTATATATACTGGGCAGAGCTTTTACATGGGGGGAAAATGGGGGTAAAAACATTGAAATTTAACAGGTGGAAGTGTAAGTAATGCATTCATATAACGTTTTAACAGTTTTAACCAATTATGAATATCCTCACATGTGTATGAGGATACTAAAGTGACTGTCCTGTAGACAGCAGACAAAAAGCATTCACTTGGCACCAGTTTGAACTCTATAGAGCTTTATTCGGGTTGCACGTTGGCACATAAACGAAGTGAAGCTGTAACACAACAAGAAACTTTTCCTGTTGAGTTTACAAATGTCTATTTTCTTTAATTATTCATGCAATTATTGAATGACACCATGCATGGAAATGTTTGAGTCAGAAGTTTACAAGTATGTTGGATGAGTTTAGACGTCTGTACAGATTTAGGCACCGCATTGATGCTTATGAGAGCTTTCCCACAATGTCAGATTTGTAGAATTTTGTAAATATCTGAACTCAATGTTTACCTTCCAAACCAAATGAATCATGGCACAATCAAGTGGAGTACATGTTTTTATAATGATAAAATTCCACTATTAATAGAACCCACGTGCCATCTCGTGTTAAAATTGGCAGGTTATCCATTTTACATTATACATTTATTGTATAGCCCCACTTTTTTGCCTCTCCTTGTTAACTCTACCACTATCGATTTATTTAATGTCAAAGATCAGTTTTAAGAAGTGAAAAATTCCACACTCCTTAGCGACTCTTTACATTGGTGACAGTTATTCCATGAGAGTACAACATGGATCATGATCCGTGGAAAGGCATAATCATATTCTTCAATTTTACCAAATTTATTTGATATACCAGTTTAGCTTCGCATTTGTATTAGCTTGGAATAGTAAATGTTTTTGTTCATAGATAGAATAGGATAATCGTTTTAGAGCAGGATGTTGAGCATTATGTTTCACTGAGCAATATCAGATAAGGCAATAGTATATCAGAAAATGTAGGTTAGATTTAAAGTAGAATGTACGAAAATTCCACATAGCCTCCTTAGAAGTCATGATTTATCTTAATTTTCAGTATTGTAATGGAAATATACCTTTCTCATTCATTATTGAGCACTATCAAAATTGTGCCAGGTATCAGAAACAGACAACACAGTTGTGGCATTACAGTCCCCATCAGCTTATGAGTTTTTCTTATATTTCTAATTTCAGTTTTGGTACTTGGTGAGGTTTTTATAGATTTGTTAGTATTTTACATGTATTTTTACTGTTATATTTGCCCCACATGTTTCCTGACTTTCATACCCATATTGCCTTTTTATTCATGTTAATCAGGTTGCTCCAAAACGTGTTTTGCAAGTGATTTTGCATTTCTTAAACAGTACCTTAGTATTTTAGAACAAAATAATTGTTAGTAATGAGGAGATAAACTGGTAAATTACCCAGTGCCATTATTTACTTTAGTTACATTACTTCTTTTTTCTTTAAGATAGGTTCATATGGCAGTTGAAATTGTGAAAATGAGAAATTTCCGAGGGGATGATGAATGTGATAATTATATTCCATTACATAAGTTAGTTATCCCTGGGGATAGGGGTGAAAGAATACTTCCCACGCATTCCTCGCGTGTCGTAGAAGGCGACTAGAGGGGACGGGAGCGGGGGGCCAGAAATCCTCCCCTCCTTGTATTTTTTAACTTTCTAAAATGGGAAACAGAGGAAGGAGTCACGCGGGGAGTGCTCATCCTCCTCGAAGGCTCAGACTGCGGTGTCTAAATGTGTGTGGATGTAACCAAGATGTGAAAAAAGGAGAGATAGGTAGTATGTTTGAGGAAAGGAACATGGATGTTTTGGCTCTGAGTGAAACGAAGCTCAAGGGTAAAGGGGAAGAGTGGTTTGGGAATGTCTTGGGAGTAAAGTCAGGGGTTAGTGAGAGGACAAGAGCAAGGGAAGGAGTAGCAGTACTCCTGAAACAGGAGTTGTGGGAGTATGTGACAGAATGTAAGAAAGTAAATTCTCGATTAATATGGATAAAACTGAAAGTTGATGGAGAGAGATGGGTGATTATTGGTGCATATGCACCTGGGCATGAGAAGAAAGATCATGAGAGGCAAGTGTTTTGGGAGCAGCTGAATGAGTGTGTTAGTGGTTTTGATGCACGAGACTGGGTTATAGTGATGGGTGATTTGAATGCAAAGGTGAGTAATGTGGCAGTTGAGGGAATAATTGGTATACATGGGGTATTCAGTGTTGTAAATGGAAATGGTGAAGAGCTTGTAGATTTATGTGCTGAAAAAGGACTGGTGATTGGGAATACCTGGTTTAAAAAGCGAGATATATATAAGTATACGTATGTAAGTAGGAGAGATGGCCAGAGAGCGTTATTGGATTACGTGTTAATTGACAGGCACGCGAAAGAGAGACTTTTGGATGTTAATGTGCTGAGAGGTGCAACTGGAGGGATGTCTGATCATTATCTTGTGGAGGCTAAGGTGAAGATTTGTATGGGTTTTCAGAAAAGAAGAGTGAATGTTGGGGTGAAGAGGGTGGTGAGAGTAAGTGAGCTTGGGAAGGAGACTTGTGTGAGGAAGTACCAGGGGAGACTGAGTACAGAATGGAAAAAGGTGAGAACAATGGAAGTAAGGGGAGTGGGGGAGGAATGGGATGTATTTAGGGAATCAGTGATGGATTGCGCAAAAGATGCTTGTGGCATGAGAAGAGTGGGAGGTGGGTTGATTAGAAAGGGTAATTAGTGGTGGGATGAAGAAGTAAGATTATTAGTGAAAGAGAAGAGAGAGGCATTTGGACGATTTTTGCAGGGAAAAAATGCAATTGAGTGGGAGATGTATAAAAGAAAGAGACAGGAGGTCAAGAGAAAGGTGCAAGAGGTGAAAAAGAGGGCAAATGAGAGTTGGGGTGAGAGAGTATCATTAAATTTTAGGGAGAATAAAAAGATGTTCTGGAAGGAGGTAAATAAAGTGCGTAAGACAAGGGAGCAAATGGGAACTTCAGTGAAGGGCGCAAATGGGGAGGTGATAACAAGTTGTGGTGATGTGAGAAGGAGATGGAGTGAGTATTTTGAAGGTTTGTTGAATGTGTTTGATGATAGAGAGGCAGATATAGGGTGTTTTGGTCGAGGTGGTGTGCAAAGTGAGAGGGTTAGGGAAAATGATTTGGTAAACAGAGAAGAGGTAGTAAAAGCTTTGCGGAAGATGAAAGCTGGCAAGGCGGCAGGTTTGGATGGTATTGCAGTGGAATTCATTTAAAAAGGGGGTGACTGTATTATTGACTGGTTGGTAAGGTTATTTGATTTATGTATGACTCATGGTGAGGTGCATGAGGATTGGCGGAATGCGTGCATAGTGCCATTGTACAAAGGCAAAGGGGATAAGAGTGAGTGCTCAAATTACAGAGGTATAAGTTTGTTGAGTATTCCTGGTAAATTATATGGGAGGGTATTGATTGAGAGGGTGAGGGCATGTACAGAGCATCAGATTGGGGAAGAGCAGTGTGGTTTCAGAAGTGGTAGAGGATGTGTGGATCAGGTGTTTGCTTTGAAGAATGTATGTGAGAAATACTTAGAAAAGCAAATGGATTTGTATGTAGCATTTATGGATCTGGAGAAGGCATATGATAGAGTTGATAGAGATGCTCTGTGGAAGGTATTAAGAATATATGGTGTGGGAGGCAAGTTGTTAGAAGCAGTGAAAAGTTTTTATCGAGGATGTAAGGCATGTGTATGTGTAGGAAGAGAGGAAAGTGATTGGTTCTCAGTGAATGTAGGTTTGCGGCAGGGGTGTGTGATGTCTCCATGGTTGTTTAATTTGTTTATGGATGGGTTTCTTAGGGAGGTAAATGCAAGAGTTTTGGAAAGAGGGGCAAGTATGAAGTCTGTTGTGGATGAGAGAGCTTGGGAAGTGAGTCAGTTGTTGTTCGCTGATGATACAGCGCTGGTGGCTGATTCATGTGAGAAACTGCAGAAGCTGGTGACTGAGTTTGGTAAAGTGTGTGAAAGAAGAAAGTTAAGAGTAAATGTGAATAAGAGCAAGGTTATTAGGTACAGTAGGGTTGAGGGTCAAGTCAATTGGGAGATAAGTTTGAATGGAGCAAAACTGGAGGAAGTGAAGTGTTTTAGATATCTGGGAGTGGATCTGGCAGCGGATGGAACCATGGAAGCGGAAGTGGATCATAGGGTGGGGGAGGGGGCGAAAATCCTGGGAGCCGTGAAGAATGTGTGGAAGTCGAGAACATTATCTCGGAAAGCCAAAATGGGTATGTTTGAAGGAATAGTGGTTCCAACAATGTTGTATGGTTGCGAGGTGTGGGCTATGGATAGAGTTGTGCGCAGAAGGATGGATGTGCTGGAAATGAGATGTTTGAGGACAATGTGTGGTGTGAGGTGGTTTGATCGAGTAAGTAACGTAAGGGTAAGAGAGATGTGTGGAAATAAAAAGAGCGTGGTTGAGAGAGCAGAAGAGGGTGTTTTGAAATGGTTTGGGTACATGGAGAGAATGAGTGAGGAAAGATTGACCAAGAGGATATATGTGTCGGAGGTGGAGGGAACGAGGAGAAGTGGGAGACCAAATTGGAGATGGAAAGATGGAGTGAAAAAGATTTTGTGTGATCGGGGCCTGAACATGCAGGAGGGTGAAAGGCGGGCAAGGAATAGAGTGAATTGGATCGATGTGGTATACCGGGGTTGATGTGCTGTCAGTGGATTGAATCAGGGCATGTGAAGCGTCTGGGGTAAACCATGGAAAGCTGTGTAGGTATGTATATTTGCGTGTGTGGATGTGTGTGTATATGCATGTGTATGGGGGTGGGTTGGGCCATTTCTTTCGTCTGTTTCCTTGCGCTACCTCGCAAACGCGGGAGACAGTGACAAAGCAAAAAAAAAAAAAATGTTAGTGATAATGGGCAGGAATCTGAAGCTTTGTTACAATTGATGTTGATTAATGAGAACATAGCTGAAGCATTTCTAGAATTCATCAGAACTTGTGAGAACCTCAACTAACTACCTGTGCAGCTGAAATTTGTATTATTTTATAGTGTTAGTCATGATATACAAATGACACTTGTTTGCTTTCTGGCCTCATAGTAAAACTATGCACTGGTCTTTGCATGTTTAAATTTAAATGCACTGGAACTTAGTACCCAAACCTCCCAGGAACTAGATCAAAATATGACTATAACAGTTACGTGCTTTTCATATAACATCAAAAGAAAGGTAAACATTGGCTGCTGCTGGGATGAATTAAAGAATATCCTATTTTTATAGCATTGGGAAAGAGTTTTATACTCTTGGGTCCCAGTCTATTGAATATTCTATGCCATTGATTACCCTATTTAGATTGACAGCATTTTACTACTTTATTGGTTAGTTTATTCTAAACATCCACCACCCTAATACTAAACCAGTATTTCTAAACATTCTTTCAAACAAGCTTTTTACCCAGCTTTTTCTTATGGCCACTGGTTACCTGTTGCTGCATGTCTTGAAGAATTGCTCCAACTGAGTATTTCCAGCTGATTTAGACATGTAGGCTATTCTCTCTCTCTCTCTCTCTCTCTCTCTCTCTCTCTCTCTCTCTCTCTCTCTCTCTCTCTCTCTCTCTCTCTCTCTCTCTCTCTCTCTGTTGGACAGCTTTGTAGCCCGCAGTTGTTCATTGTAGCTCCATTCTCATAGTTCAGGTATCATCTTTTTTTTTTTTTTTTTTTTTTGTATTCTCTCAATCAGATCTTTTTGCTTCTTTGGATATAACTTGCAGGCTTTTAAGGGATAATCCAGTTTTCATCGGATACATGTGAATACTTTTGCGAACATTTCCTGTCCATATATTTGACTGCAGTTCTTATATTTGCCAACAGTTTACTTTTTTCACAATTCTCGTAATGTTTAGCTGTGGCAATAGATTATGCAACAGATCTCTTTCACATATAGATTCCTGCATTTTATTTTCTGTTAGGTGATGACCACATCAAGGCCTTTTTTCACTGTCCCATACTCATCATCTTGCTTTTACTTGGATTAAATCTCAGCATCCCCTTGTCTGACTGTCCTATCCTCATTACTTTGGCTTGAATCTCTGACCAACTTTGGGGTTTGCAGGCTTTATTTCCCTTTTGATCTTGGCCTCACCCACAAGCATGTTTAGATACAATATGAGATCATCAGGCAAGTCATTTACATACACCAAGAATAGCAGTGGCCTCATTACTAAGCTCTTTGACATGCCACTTGTAATTCAAGCCCCCTTTGAGGATGCATCTCATAACTGTGTTCTTTGCTTCCTTCTAGTAAGGTAGTCTTTTATCCAATGAAGAAGCCCACCCCCCTTTATTCGTGGCTTTAGAGCTAGCATTTTGATAAACCTGTGATGACCTTTGTTGAAGGCTATCTGTCAGTCCAAGAAAACACATTCAACCTATCCCTGTCTTTAATCTAAGATGGAGCTCACCCTGTAAGAAGTTTAGAAGATTGGTTATGCTTGACCTCCTTTCCTTCAAGCCATGCGTACTTCCAGTTGAAAAGTTTCTCTTTGCAAATAGGCTTGCTTTCTGGTTATTTTCTCCAATGTTTCACAAACCCCACTTATTAGTGAGACAAGCTCATAGTTTAGTGGTTTCCTTATCCCCTCTCTAAAATATTGGTGCAGCATTTGCCCTTTTCTACATCTGTGGACTTACACCTATCACAAATAATTTCTTGAAAGACATCTCTAGTGATTTAAAAAGTGCCTTCACACATTCTTTCAGCATGTAAAGGGAGACTTCATCAGGACCATGGGCGTTTTATGGGTCAGGTTGTTATAATAGCATGATTAAATCTTTTCTCTGAATTACTATACCTTCCATGACTTCATACCCCTCACACCTTGGTAGTGCTGGTGTATTATTGTCTTCTGAAATGAAAGCACTTTTGAACTTATTCATTTCTTCACATATTTCTTCATCATTCTTAAGAATTCTTCCTTCAGAATACCATACCAGAGAGTTTGTTCCGATGAACTTATGTAAAGGTTTTGGATTGTTATTTTCTTTCTCCACATTATCTTTTTCAAAACTCCTCTGCTCACCCCTCATTGATTTGCAGTGCTCATTCCTTGCTCTCTTGTATCCTTCATATGCTGGCTGACTGCATGTCAATTTTACCTCCTCCATAGTAAATCCCTGAGCTCTCTTGCTGTATAAGATTTATCATGGAACCATATCTTTCTCCATTTAGGTCCTCCTCCCCTATTGTCCTTCAGAGGTACCAATATTCTGACCCCTTCATTGTAAATTTCACAGAACCTTCTGCTGCATTTGTCTAATATTCTTGAGGGACTTGATCAGTTCCATACAATTGCCATGCCATTACTTCCTCTTTGGTTCCTATGCTCACTCTGATCCCTTTCTGGCATCCTTCGCCACAACATATTTGATAAAAGAATTACATGACTGCTCTTTCCAATGGATCATCATATCTCATATGCTCTGTTTCTGTGTTGCCATGCATAGATAAAAGGTCAAGTATAGATTATTTATAATGTCCTATTGTTTGGCTAAGTTCTTTTTATTTCTGGAAGTGTTTCATAAATTTTTATATTAGGCAATTACATTTTCTCTGGTGGATTTGAGCAATCTACCAGAAATGAACCCACACATCATCCCCAGCATCTACTACATTGAAATACAAAATTACAGAAATCACATTTTTCAAAGGGTTTTGATAGCAAGGTATATCTAACTTATGATGATGGGAAGTTACAGGTTTCTATAGGTTTCTGATGATTTCCTGAAGTGTTTCACCTGGTTTATCAAAATTAGCCACACCTGCCTTGGTAGTATGAGGCAATCTATTATAAGTGAAACAGTCCATTTTTAAGAAAAATTGATAGATCGTAGAATTTTTGTTATTTTACAAAAATTTGTATGAGAAACGTGATGATCTTAAGTTACAGAAGATATTTTAGATATAACTAATAGCAGGTAAGTAGTTAGAAGCAGTGAAAAGTTTTTATTGAGGATGTAAGGCATGTGTACGAGTAGGAAGAGAGGAAAGAGATTGGTTCTCAGTGAATGTTGCTTTGCGGCAGGGGTGCGTGATGTCTCCATGGTTGTTTAATTTGTTCATGGATGGGGTTATTCGGGAGGTGAATGCAAGAGTCTTGGATAGAGGGACAAGTTTGCAGTCTGTTGTGGATGAGAGAGCTTGGGAAGTGAGTCAGTTGTTGTTCGCTGATGATACAGCGGTGGTGGCTGATTCGTGTGAGAAACTGCAGAAGCTGGTGACTGAGTTTGGTAAAGTGTGTGAAAGTAGAAAGCTGAGAGTAAATGTGAATAAGAGCAAGGTTATTAGGTACAGTAGGGTTGAGGGACAAGTCTATTGGGAGGTTAGTTTGAGTGGAGAAAACTGGAGGAAGTGAAGTGTATTAGATATCTGGGAGTGGATTTGGCAGTGGATGGAACCATGGAAGCAGAAGTGAATCATAGGGTGGGGGAGGGGGCGGAAATGGGTATGTTCGAAGGAATAGTGGTTCCACTAATGTTATATGGTTGGGAGGCGTGGGCTATAGATAGAGTTGTGCGGAGGAGGGTGGATGTGCTAGAAATGAGATGTTTGAGGACAATATGTGGTGTGAGGTCATTTGATCAAATAAGTAATGAAAGAGTAAGAGAGATATGTGGTAATGAATAGAGTGTGGTTGAGAGAGCAGAAGAGGGAGTTTTGAAATGGTTTGATCACATGGAGAGAATGAGTGAGGAAAGATTGACAAAGAGGATATATGTGTCAGAGGTGGAGGGAACAAGGAGAAGTGGGAGACCAAATTGGAGGTGGAAAGATGGAGTGAAAAAGATTATGGGTGATCAGAGCCCGAACATGCAGGAGGGCGAAAGGCAACCAAGGAATAGGATAAATTGGAACGATGTGGTATACTGGGGTCGACGTGCTGTCAATGGATTGAACCAGGGCATGTGAAGCATCTGGGGTAAACCATGGAAAGTTTTGTGGTGCCTGGATGTGGAAAGGGAGCTGTGATTTTGGTGCATTATACATGACAGCTAGAGACTGAGTGTGAACGAATGTGGCCTTTGTTGTCTTTTCCTAGCGCTACCTTGTGCACATGCCGGGGGGGGTCATTTCATGTGTGGCGATATGGCGATGGGAATGACTAAGGGCAGACAGTATGAATTATGTACATGTGTATTTATGTATATGTCTGTGTGTGTATATATATGTATAAGTTGAGATGTATAGATATGTATATGTGCTTGTGTGTGGACATGTATGTATATACATGTGTATCTGGGTGGGTTGGGCCATTCTTTCATCTGTTTCCCTGTGCTACCTTGCTAACGCGGGGACAGCGGCAAAGTATAATAAAATATAAAAACAAATAACTTATAGCAAAACTTTGTTTTAAAGAGTATGAAATCTTTTAAGGAGAAATGGAAGAGTGCTGTTGTTGAAGTTTTATGTATAGATCATAAACATTAATAGAACCATACACAAGAGCCAGGAAGGAGCTTTCTTGCTGCATTTAGTTTAATTTTTTAGTGAAAATAGAATACAGTATCATTTCATAATAGCTAATTTGAATTTTTTTTTTTATATTTCTGCCAACTTTTCTTTAAAGGGAAAATCTGAAAAAATTGCTGATAATGTTGCATAACTGAAATTAATAAGTACCTTTTTCCTTTATTTCCATTTCTTACTGGAGTTTTTACTTTTTAAGAAAAAAGATTTTTGTTGATAATTTAATTCGTACAAATATCAGTCTTGATGTGTGAAAAGATCACTTTGAATTCCACTAAATTCAGTAGGGAAGTTGAGCTCTGACCTGCCCATCTTGAAATGCTAGAAGAGTGTTGGGTTGAAACAGTCAAAGCTTTCATCCTTTCCTAACTCTCATGCCTATTTACTTTAGTCATCCTTAAGGTAACTCTGACATGCCTTAATTCAGAGATGGATTTGAATCTAGAAGTAAAGGGACGCAAGGGAAAACAAACACTGTCAGCACCAATGCTGGTACAAGCCTTCTAGTAACAATTCATAGCAAAATAATCACTACAAAATCCATTGGTTTGGTGCTAATTTAGAGGACACAACACAGGGTACAAGATATAGTTAAGGATACGGTTGGAGAGAGCATAGTTGTTATCCTGTCTGGGACTAACAATTTGGCATTAGAGAGATCTGAAGAGATGCAACAGATGTAACACTTATTTGAAAGTTTAAAGTAAAGTTAAAGAAAGCTTGTCTAGAGGGTCTTTCAAGGTACAGTGTAGGAACTGAATCTCTAGATAGACCCCTGGTATTTGTGAAATAGTGGAGCACATCTGTGCAGGAGAAGGGGTTTCTACATGTGTCTGTAGACCAGTTTCTTTGATAAAGATGGCTTTCATATAACCCTTTAACATTCACATAGTTACCCTTTCCAACCCTAAAATTCACATTTCTCAAGTTCTTTATGAAATGTTTCAAACTTCACATTTTCAAAGGTATTGGCATAATGAAAAAAATCCCTTTAGAAGTTTTTTCATCAACTACATTTACAATGATAACATGTAGAATTTTTATAGATATTTCAGCACTGCACTAAAAAGTGTGAGAGCAAGGCTTGTGCTTGTTTTATCATTTATTTTACTTATATTTTACCTTATAAAATGATTTTCATGCTATAATCATTGTGATTCAGTAATAGATTTTTATTAAAAGCAAAACTATAAGGTTTCTAAGAATACCAGCCATGCTAGTCAAATGCAGTGTGACCAAGATAAGGTGGGCACTGGCTACCCACTTCCACGTCTGCCATTAACCTTTTCCTGCCTCGTCTTGGTCAACTTTTGATTCTAAAAGTCATTGTTTATAAAATCACTAGGGAGGGTTTTATATGATTGCATAAAGCAGGTACTTGTCAGGAGCATGGTGATTACTGGCACAGATCATGTTTCATTTAAATCAGCTCTGACCATATTACCGGAGTTACACATAACCCAGAGGGACTTATTTCTCACTGTGCTAAATCAAGCAAAATGTTAATGTGTTTTACACCTGTTCCTGAAGTATTAACCTAAATCACAAGGAATTGATATCATGTGCTGTGTTAGAAGGCCTGATATTATAGCAGTAACAGAGACTTCGATAAATTCTGCAAAAGAGTACTTGAGAGAAGAGTTAGCAATTCTGGGTTGTAATTTTTTTTTTCCTAAAGACAGGCTTTATAAATCAGGTGGTAGAATTTTATTAAACATACTTGATGGACAGCAGGGAATCACAGTAAGAGAGTTTGATGAATATGGTTATTTATATTTATTTATTTTGCTTTGTCGCTGTCTCCCGCGTTTGCGAGGTAGCGCAAGGAAACAGACGAAAGAAATGGCCCAACCCACCCCCATACACATGTATATACACACACGTCCACACACGCAAATATACATACCTATACATCTCAATGTACACATACATATACACACAGACACATACATATATATATACCCATGCACACAATTCTCACTGTCTGCCCCTACTCATTCCCATCGCCACCCCACCACACATGGAATACCATCCCCCTCCCCCCTCGTGTGCGGGGTAGCGCTAGGAAAAGACAACAAAGGCCTCATTCGTTCACACTCAGTCTCTAGCTGTCATGCAATATATTGAATAATGGATAAGATATCCAAAATTACTTTTAGGATAGAGACCCCAAAAACTTTGTATAGTTGATGACAGCTTTGTATGATGAAATGAGATCCTTATAAGAAAACAAAAACAATAACTGTAGATGTTGACAGTCCCAACAGATACTGGGATTTCATGATAGGTAACCTTGAGGGAAACAGACAAATTGACTACTATATGTATCAAATGGCAGTATATTTAATGAGAGGTGAAAACTTTGTCAGATATAGTGATGTCAGCAAAAAGAGATCTTAATAACTGTGTGGTGAGCAAAAAGGGATCACAGTATTGTTAGATTCACTGTAAATTGTTGGTTCAGTTCTAATAAAGCAGTATCATGATACTCAGATTTACATAAGCTGACTTTGATAGATTGCATTAAAGCTCAGGCAAAGTAAATTTGATCATACTCTTAGATATGGATGCAGTTGAAATGATGTGAAGAAACTTTAAGAGTAATGTGCTTCTGCTTAAGAGAATCAATCTCCCTAGAGGGCTAAAAAATTGTGAAAGGGAAGTTTTGGTGGGTGAATAAAGAAATTAATGACAAACTTGAAACAAGGGATTACAGGGTATCCAATTGGTAAAAAGCAGTCATAAAACATTGCAAAGAAAGTGCAGGAAGAAAATCAGAACCAGTGAGAAAAATTTTGAATTCTTTTTTCTCAGCATGAAGAACCCTAAAGATTTCTTCAAATACAGTAGAAGTGAAAAAAAAGCAAGGATGCTATTGGCCCATAATCAAATGATAATGGCATACTAGCTGGCAACAGTAAAGAAAGGGCTTCCCTTCTTAAGAAATATTTCAGCTGTGATTACTATAAAAGATTTATCAGATATACCACAGTCGCAAATTGTGGAAAATTAAAAATTGGGTATGAGAAATAATGAATGCCACAAAGTGTTTAAGTATCTAGACAACCTGAATCCAAACATTTGGCTGGTCTGGACGATATCACCTCCAGATTATTGAAAGAAGCCAGCAGGCAAATAGTTGTCCAATCAGTTTCAGTCTCTTTTTCTAGACGATATTTTAGATTCACAGATATAATCACTCTTCATTACAAAATAGAAATTTCATTTTGTTTGGTGTCAGTGAACTTGAGCAGCCTACTGCTTGGAGATTTTTGGCTGTGTTTACTTCACAAAACCATAATTCTGATTTGTTTCAGCCGCTATCATGTCCATCAAATCACCATACTCTAGAAAACAGTCAAGTTCATCAGAATTTTCATGTACAGAACAAATGCCTGTTATACAAATGCTTGTTATGCACTAGTCAAATGCAGTTTGACCAAGATAAGGTGGGCACTGGCTACCCACTTCCACATCTGCCAAACACAAACATATAAATATATACACATGTACATATACATAAGTATACTTATGTAAGTAGGAGAGATGGCCAGAGAGCGTTATTGGATTACGTGTTAATTGACAGGCGTGCGAAAGAGAGACTTTTGGATGTCAATGTGCTGAGAGGTGCAACTGGAGGGATGTCTGATCATTATCTTGTGGAGGCTAAGGTGAAGATTAGTATGGGTTTTCAGAAAAGAAGAGTGAATGTTGGGGTGAAGAAGGTGGTGAGAGTAAGTGAGCTTGGGAAGGAGACCTGTGTGAGGAAGTATCAGGAGAGACTGTGTACAGAATGGAAAAAGGTGAGAACAATGGAAGTAAGGGGAGTGGGGGAGGAATGGGATGTATTTAGGGAATCAGTGATGGATTGCGCAAAAGATGCTTGTGGCATGAGAAGAGTGGGAGGTGGGCTGCTTAGAAAGGGTAGTGAGTGGTGGGATGAAGAAGTAAGAGTATTAGTGAAAGAGAAGAGAGAGGCATTTGGACGATTTTTGCAGGGAAAAAATGCAATTGAGTGGGAGAAGTATAAAAGAAAGAGACAGGAGGTCAAGAGAAAGGTGCGAGAGGTGAAAAAAAGGGCAAATGAGAGTTGGGGTGAGAGACTATCAGTAAATTTTAGGGAGAATAAAAAGATGTTCTGGAGGGAGGTAAATAGGGTGCGTAAGAAAAGGGAGCAAATGGGAACTTCAGTGAAGGGCGTAAATGGGGAGGTGATAACAAGTAGTGGTGATGTGAGAAGGAGATGGAATGAGTATTTTGAAGGTTTGTTGAATGTGTCTGATGACAGAGTGGCAGATATAGGGTGTTTGGGTCGAGGTGGTGTGCAAAGTGAGAGGGTTAGGGAAAATGATTTGGTAAACAGAGAAGAGGTAGTAAAAGCTTTGCGGAAGATGAAAGCCGGCAAGGCAGCAGGTTTGGATGGTATTGCAGTGGAATTTATTAAAAAAGGGGGTGACTGTGTTGTTGACTGGTTGGTAAGGTTATTTAATGTGTGTATGACTCATGGTGAGGTGCCTGAGGATTGGCGGAATGCGTGCATAGTGCCATTGTACAAAGGCAAAGGGGATAAGAGTGAGTGCTCAAATTACAGAGGTATAAGTTTGTTGAGTATTCCTGGTAAATTATATGGGAGGGTATTGATTGAGAGGGTGAAGGCATGTACAGAGCATCAGATTGGGGAAGAGCAGTGTGGTTTCAGAAGTGGTAGAGGATGTGTGGATCAGGTGTTTGCTTTGAAGAATGTATGTGAGAAATACTTAGAAAAGCAAATGGATTTGTATGTAGCATTTATGGATCTGGAGAAGGCATATGATAGAGTTGATAGAGATGCTCTGTGGAAGGTATTAAGAATATATGGTGTGGGAGGCAAGTTGTTAGAAGCAGTTAAAGGTTTTTATCGAGGATGTAAGGCATGTGTACGTGTAGGAAGAGAGGAAAGTGATTGGTTCTCAGTGAATGTAGGTTTGCGGCAGGGGTGTGTGATGTCTCCATGGTTGTTTAATTTGTTTATGGATGGGGTTGTTAGGGAGGTAAATGCAAGAGTCTTGGAAAGAGGGGCAAGTATGAAGTCTGTTGGGGATGAGAGAGCTTGGGAAGTGAGTCAGTTGTTGTTCGCTGATGATACAGCGCTGGTGGCGGATTCATGTGAGAAACTGCAGAAGCTGGTAACGGAGTTTGGTAAAGTGTGTGAAAGAAGAAAGTTAAGAGTAAATGTGAATAAGAGCAAGGTTATTAGGTACAGTAGGGTTGAGGGTCAAGTCAATTGGGAGGTGAGTTTGAATGGAGAAAAACTGGAGGAAGTGAAGTGTTTTAGATATCTGGGAGTGGATCTGTCAGCGGATGGAACCATGGAAGCGGAAGTGGATCATAGGGTGGGGGAGGGGGCGAAAATTTTGGGAGCCTTGAAAAATGTGTGGAAGTCGAGAACATTATCCCGGAAAGCAAAAATGGGTATGTTTGAAGGAATAGTGGTTCCAACAATGTTGTATGGTTGCGAGGCGTGGGCTATGGATAGAGTTGTTCGCAGGAGGATGGATGTGCTGGAAATGAGATGTTTGAGGACAATGTGTGGTGTGAGGTGGTTTGATCGAGTAAGTAACGTAAGGGTAAGAGAGATGTGTGGAAATAAAAAGAGCGTGGTTGAGAGAGCAGAAGAGGGTGTTTTGAAATGGTTTGGGCACATGGAGAGAATGAGTGAGGAAAGATTGACCAAGAGGATATATGTGTCGGAGGTGGAGGGAACGAGGAGAAGAGGGAGACCAAATTGGAGGTGGAAAGATGGAGTGAAAAGGATTTTGTGTGATCGGGGCCTGAACATGCAGGAGGGTGAAAGGAGGGCAAGGAATTGAGTGAATTGGAGCGATGTGGTATACAGGGGTTGATGTGCTGTCAGTGGATTGAATCAAGGCATGTGAAGCGTCCGGGGTAAACCATGGAAAGCTGTGTAGGTATGTATATTTGCGTGTGTGGACGTGTGTATGTACATGTGTATGGGGGGGTTGGGCCATTTCTTTCGTCTGTTTCCTTGCGCTACCTCGCAAACGCGGGAGACAGCGACGATGTATAAAAAAAAAAAAAAAAATGTACATATTCATACTTGCTTGCCTTCATGCATTCCTGGCACAACCTAGCCCCACAGAAAACAGTATCACAACTCCCTGCTTCAGTGAGTTTTTTTTTTTTTTTTTTTTTTTGCTTTGTCGCTGTCTCCCGCGTTTGCGAGGTAGCGCAAGGAAACAGACGAAAGAAATGGCCCAATCCACCCCCATACACATGTATATACATACATCCACACACGCAAATATACATACCTACACAGCTTTCCATGGTTTACCCCAGACGCTTCACATGCCCTGATTCAATCCATTGACAGCACGTCAACCCCGGTATACCACATCCATCCAATTCACTCTATTCCTTGCCCTCCTTTCACCTTCCTGCATGTTCAGGCCCCGATCACACAAAATCTTTTTCACTCCATCTTTCCACCTCCAATTTGGTCTCCCACTTCTCCTCGTTCCCTCCACCTCCGACACATATATCCTCTTGGTCAATCTTTCCTCACTCATTCTCTTCATGTGCCCAAACCATTTCAAAACACCCTCTTCTGCTCTCTCAACCATGCTCGTTTTATTTCCACACATCTCTCTTACCCATACGTTACTTACTCGATCAAACCACCTCACACCACACATTGTCCTCAAACATCTCATTTCCAGCACATCCATCCTCCTGCGCACAACTCTATCCATAGCCCACCCCTTGCAACCATACAACATTGTTGGAACCACTATTCCTTCAAACATACCCATTTTTGCTTTCCGAGATAATGTTCTCGACTTCCACACATTCTTCAAGGCTCCCAGGATTTTCGCCCCCTCCCCCACCCTATGATCCACTTCCGCTTCCATGGTTCCATCCGCTGCCAGATCCACTCCCAGATATCTAAAACACTTTACTTCCTCCAGTTTTGCTCCATTCAAACTTATCTCCCAATTGACTTGACCCTCATCCCTACTGTACCTAATAACCTTGCTCTTATTCACATTTACTCTTAACTTTCTTCTTTCACACACTTTACCAAACTCAGTCACCAGCTTCTGCAGTTTCTCACATGAATCAGCCACCAGCGCTGTATCATCAGCGAACAACAACTGACTCACTTCCCAAGCTCTCTCATCCCCAACAGACTTCATACTTGCCCCCCTTTCCAAAACTCTTGCATTTACCTCCCTAACAACCCCATCCATAAACAAATTAAACAACCATGGAGACATCACACACCCCTGCCGCAAACCTACATTCACTGAGAACCAATCACTTTCTCATCTTTTTTTTTTTTTTGTTTTGTCGCTGTCTCCCGCGTTTGTGAGGTAGCGCAAGGAAACAGACGAAAGAAATGGCCCAACCCACCCCCATACACATGTATATACATACGTCCACACACGCAAATATACATACCTACACAGCTTTCCATGGTTTACCCCAGACGCTTCACATGCCCTGATTCAATCCATTGACAGCACGTCAACCCCGGTATACCACATCCATCCAATTCACTCTATTCCTTGCCCTCCTTTCACCTTCCTGCATGTTCAGGCCCCGATCACACAAAATCTTTTTCACTCCATCTTTCCACCTCCAATTTGGTCTCCCACTTCTCCTCGTTCCCTCCACCTCCGACACATATATCCTCTTGGTCAATCTTTCCTCACTCATTCTCTTCATGTGCCCAAACCATTTCAAAACACCCTCTTCTGCTCTCTCAACCATGCTCGTTTTATTTCCACACATCTCTCTTACCCATACGTTACTTACTCGATCAAACCACCTCACACCACACATTGTCCTCAAACATCTCATTTCCAGCACATCCATCCTCCTGCGCACAACTCTATCCATAGCCCACCCCTTGCAACCATACAACATTGTTGGAACCACTATTCCTTCAAACATACCCATTTTTGCTTTCCGAGATAATGTTCTCGACTTCCACACATTCTTCAAGGCTCCCAGAATTTTCGCCCCCTCCCCCACCCTATGATCCACTTCCGCTTCCATGGTTCCATCCGCTGCCAGATCCACTCCCAGATATCTAAAACACTTTACTTCCTCCAGTTTTGCTCCATTCAAACTTATCTCCCAATTGACTTGACCCTCATCCCTACTGTACCTAATAACCTTGCTCTTATTCACATTTACTCTTAACTTTCTTCTTTCACACACTTTACCAAACTCAGTCACCAGCTTCTGCAGTTTCTCACATGAATCAGCCACCAGCGCTGTATCATCAGCGAACAACAACTGACTCACTTCCCAAGCTCTCTCATCCCCAACAGACTTCATACTTGCCCCCCTTTCCAAAACTCTTGCATTTACCTCCCTAACAACCCCATCCATAAACAAATTAAACAACCATGGAGACATCACACACCCCTGCCGCAAACCTACATTCACTGAGAACCAATCACTTTCTCATCTTTTTTTTTTTTTTGTTTTGTCGCTGTCTCCCGCGTTTGTGAGGTAGCGCAAGGAAACAGACGAAAGAAATGGCCCAACCCACCCCCATACACATGTATATACATACGTCCACACACGCAAATATACACACCTACACAGCTTTCCATGGTTTACCCCAGACGCTTCACATGCCCTGATTCAATCCACTGACAGCACGTCAACCCCGGTATACCACATCGCTCCAATTCACTCTATTCCTTGCCCTCCTTTCACCCTCCTGCATGTTCAGGCCCCGATCACACAAAATCTTTTTCACTCCATCTTTCCACCTCCAATTTGGTCTCCCTCTTCTCCTCGTTCCCTCCACCTCCGACACATATATCCTCTTGGTCAATCTTTCCTCACTCATTCTCTCATGTGCCCAAACCATTTCAAAACACCCTCTTCTGCTCTCTCAACCACGCTCGTTTTATTTCCACACATCTCTCTTACCCTTACGTTACTTACTCGATCAAACCACCTCACACCACACATTGTCCTCAAACATCTCATTTCCAGCACATCCATCCTCCTGCGCACAACTCTATCCATAGCCCACCCCTTGCAACCATACAACATTGTTGGAACCACTATTCCTTCAAACATACCCATTTTTGCTTTCCGAGATAATGTTCTCGACTTCCACACATTCTTCAAGGCTCCCAGAATTTTCGCCCCCTCCCCCACCCTATGATCCACTTCCGCTTCCATGGTTCCATCCGCTGCCAGATCCACTCCCAGATATCTAAAACACTTCACTTCCTCCAGTTTTGCTCCATTCAAACTTATCTCCCAATTGACTTGACCCTCAACCCTACTGTACCTAATAACCTTGCTCTTATTCACATTTACTCTTAACTTTCTTCTTTCACACACTTTACCAAACTCAGTCACCAGCTTCTGCAGTTTCTCACATGAATCAGCCACCAGCGCTGTATCATCAGCGAACAACAACTGACTCACTTCCCAAGCTCTCTCATCCCCAACAGACTTCATACTTGCCCCTCTTTCCAAAACTCTTGCATTCACCTCCCTAACAACCCCATCCATAAACAAATTAAACAACGATGGAGACATCACACACCCCTGCCGCAAACCTACATTCACTGAGAACCAATCACTTTCCTCTCTTCCTACACGTACACATGCCTTACATCCTCGATAAAAACTTTTCACTGCTTCTAACAACTTGCCTCCCACACCATATATTCTTAATACCTTCCACAGAGCATCCCTATCAACTCTATCATATGCCTTCTCCAGATCCATAAATGCTACATACAAATCCATTTGCTTTTCTAAGTATTTCTCACATACATTCTTCAAAGCAAACACCTGATCCACACATCCTCTACCACTTCTGAAACCACAGAATGGAAAAAGGTGAGAACAATGGAAGTAAGGGGAGTGGGGGAGGAATGGGATGTATTTAGGGAATCAGTGATGGATTGCACAAAAGATGCTTGTGGCATGAGAAGAGTGGGAGGTGGGTTGATTAGAAAGGGTAGTGAGTGGTGGGATGAAGAAGTAAGAGTATTAGTGAAAGAGAAGAGAGAGGCATTTGGACGATTTTTGCAGGGAAAAAATGCAATTGAGTGGGAGATGTATAAAAGAAAGAGACAGGAGGTCAAGAGAAAGGTGCAAGAGGTGAAAAAAAGGGCAAATGAGAGTTGGGGTGAGAGAGTATCATTAAATTTTAGGGAGAATAAAAAGATGTTCTGGAAGGAGGTAAATAAAGTGCGTAAGACAAGGGAGCAAATGGGAACTTCAGTGAAGGGCGCAAATGGGGAGGTGATAACAAGTAGTGGTGATGTGAGAAGGAGATGGAGTGAGTATTTTGAAGGTTTGTTGAATGTGTTTGATGATAGAGTGGCAGATATAGGGTGTTTTGGTCGAGGTGGTGTGCAAAGTGAGAGGGTTAGGGAAAATGATTTGGTAAACAGAGAAGAGGTAGTAAAAGCTTTGCGGAAGATGAAAGCCGGCAAGGCAGCAGGTTTGGATGGTATTGCAGTGGAATTTATTAAAAAAGGAGGTGACTGTATTGTTGACTGGTTGGTAAGGTTATTTAATGTATGTATGACTCATGGTGAGGTGCCTGAGGATTAGCAGAATGTGTGCATAGTACCATTGTACAAAGGCAAAGGGGATAAGAGTGAGTGCTCAAATTACAGAGGTATAAGTTTGTTGAGTATTCCTGGTAAATTATATGGGAGGGTATTGATTGAGAGGGTGAAGGCATGTACAGAGCATCAGATTGGGGAAGAGCAGTGCGGTTTCAGAAGTGGTAGAGGATGTGTGGACCAGGTGTTTGCTTTGAAGAATGTATGTGAGAAATACTTAGAAAAGCAAATGGATTTGTATGTAGCATTTATGGATCTGGAGAAGGCATATGATAGAGTTGATAGAGATGCTCTGTGGAAGGTATTAAGAATATATGGTGTGGGAGGCAAGTTGTTAGAAGCAGTGAAAAGTTTTTATCGAGGATGTAAGGCATGTGTACGTGTAGGAAGAGAGGAAAGTGATTGGTTCTCAGTGAATGTAGGTTTGCGGCAGGGGTGTGTGATGTCTCCATGGTTGTTTAATTTGTTTATGGATGGGGTTGTTAGGGAGGTGAATGCAAGAGTTTTGGAAAGAGGGGCAAGTATGAAGTCTGTTGGGGATGAGAGAGCTTGGGAAGTGAGTCAGTTGTTGTTCGCTGATGATACAGCGCTGGTGGCTGATTCATGTGAGAAACTGCAGAAGCTGGTGACTGAGTTTGGTAAAGTGTGTGGAAGAAGAAAGTTGAGAGTAAATGTGAATAAGAGCAAGGTTATTAGGTACAGTAGGGTTGAGGGTCAAGTCAATTGGGAGGTGAGTTTGAATGGAGAAAAACTGGAGGAAGTGAAGTGTTTTAGATATCTGGGAGTGGATCTGGCAGCGGATGGAACCATGGAAGCGGAAGTGGATCATAGGGTGGGGGAGGGGGCGAAAATTCTGGGAGCCTTGAAGAATGTGTGGAAGTCGAGAACATTATCTCGGAAAGCAAAAATGGGTATGTTTGAGGAATAGTGGTTCCAACAATGTTGTATGGTTGCGAGGCGTGGGCTATGGATAGAGTTGTGCGCAGGAGGATGGATGTGCTGGAAATGAGATGTTTGAGGACAATGTGTGGTGTGAGGTGGTTTGATCGAGTAAGTAACGTAAGGGTAAGAGAGATGTATGGAAATAAAAAGAGCGTGGTTGAGAGAGCAGAAGAGGGTGTTTTGAAATGGTTTGGGCACATGGAGAGAATGAGTGAGGAAAGATTGACCAAGAGGATATATGTGTCGGAGGTGGAGGGAACGAGGAGAAGAGGGAGACCAAATTGGAGGTGGAAAGATGGAGTGAAAAGATTTTGTGTGATCGGGGCCTGAACATGCAGGAGGGTGAAAGGAGGGCAAGGAAATAGAGTGAATTGGAGCGATGTGGTATACAGGGGTTGACGTGCTGTCAGTGGATTGAATCAAGGCATGTGAAGTGTCTGGGGTAAACCATGGAAGGCTGTGTAGGTATGTATATTTGCGTGTGTGGACGTGTGTATGTACATGTGTATGGGGGGGGGGTTGGGCCATTTCTTTCGTCTGTTTCCTTGCGCTACCTCGCAAACGCGGGAGACAGCGACAAAGTATAAAAAAAAAAAAAAAAAAAAAAAAAGTTGAGTATTCCTGGTAAATTATATGGGAGGGTATTGATTGAGAGGGTGAAGGCATGTACAGAGCATCAGATTGGGGAAGAGCAGTGTGGTTTCAGTGAGGTAGCTCCAGGAAAAACAAACAAAGAAGGCCACATTCATTCACACTCAATCTCTAGCTGTCATATGTAATACACCAAAACCACAGCTTCCTATCCACATCCAGGCCCCACAGACCTTTCCATGGTTTACCCCAGGCACTTCACATACCCTGGTTTAGTCCATTGGTAGTATAACTACCCCGGTAGACCACATTGTTCCAGCTCACTCTATTCCTTGCACGCCTTTCACCCTCCTGTATGTTCAGTCACTCAAAATATTTTTCACTCCATCCTTCCACCTCCAATTGGTCCTCCACTTCTCAATCCCTCCACTTCTTACACATATATCCTCTTTGTCAATCTTTCCTCACTCATTCTCTTCATATGTCCATACCATTTTAACGCACCCTCTTCTGCTCTCTCAACCACACTTTTTATTTGCACACATCTCTCTTACCCTTTCCTTACTTACTCGATGAAACCACCTCACACCACATATTGTCCTCAGACATTTCATTTCCAACACTTCCACCCTCCTCCATACAACCCTATTTATAGCCCATACCTTGCAGCCACATAACATTGTTGGAAGTGCTATTCCTTCAAACATACCCAGTTTTGCTCCGAGATTACATTCTCTCCTTCCACACATTCTTCATTGTTTCCGGAACCTTTGCCCCCTCCCCCACCCTGTGACTCACTTCTGCTGCTAAGTCCTTTCCCAGATGTCTAAAACACTCCACTTCCTCCAGTTTTTCTCCATTTAAACTTACCTCCCAATTAACTTGTCCCTCAACTCTACTGAACATAATGCCCTTGCTGTTTTTCAAATTTACTCTCAACTTTCTCCTTTCACACACTTTACGAATGTCTGTCACCAACCTCTGCAGTTTCTCACTCGAATCAGCCACTAGAGCTGTATCATAGATGAACAACAACTGACTCACTTCCCAGGCCCTTTCATCCCAACAGACTGCATACTCTCCCCTCTCTCTAAAACTTTTGCATTTGCCTCCCTAACCACACTCTCCATAAACAGATTAAACCATGGGGAACATCACACATCCTTGCCACAGACTGACATTCACTGGGAACCAATCACTGTCCTCTCTTCCTCCTTGTACACATACCTTACATCCTTGGTAAAAACTTTTCAGTGCTTCTAGCAACTTACCTCCCACACCATATACTCTTTAGACCTTCCACAGAGCATCTCTATCAACTCTGTTATATGCCTTCTCCAGATCCATGAATGCTACATACAAATCCATCTGTTTTTCTAAGTATTTCTCACACACATTCTTCAAACACCTGATCCACACATCCTCTTCCACCTCTGAAACCACACTGCTCTTCCCCAATCCGATGCTCTGTACATGCCTTCACCCTCTCAATCAATACCCTCCCATATAATTTCCCAGGAACACTCAACATACTCATGCCTATGTAATTTGAACACTCACCTTTATCTCCTTTGCCTTTGTACAGTGGCACTATGCATGCATTCTGCCAATCCTCACGTACTTCACCATGGTCCATGCATACAGTTGATATCCTACCAACCAATCAACAACACAGTCACCCCTTTTTTAATAAATTCCACTGCAATACCATCCAAACCTGCTGCCTTGCCAGATTTCATCTTCCATGAAGCTTTCACTACCTCTTCTCTCTTAACCAAGCCATTCTCCCTGATCCTCGCACTTCTCAAACTAGCCTGACCAAAACACCCTGTATCTGCCACTGTCATCAAACACATTCAACAAATCTTCAAAATACTCACCCAATCTCCTTCTCACTTCATCACTACCTGTTATTACTTCCCCACTTGCCCCTTCCCAATGTTCCCATTTGTTCTCTCATCTTACACACGTTATTTACCTCCTTTAAAAACATCGTTTTATTCTTCCTAGAATTTAATGTTACTCTCTCACCCAAACTCTCATTTGCCCTCTTTTTCAACCCTTGCATCTTTCTCTTGACCTCCTGCTACTTTCTTTTATACAACTCCCAGTCATTTGCACTACTTCCTTGCAAGTATCATCCATACGCCTCTCTTTTCTCTTTCACTAACAACTTCTTCATCCCACCACTCACTAATTGCCAACCTCTCACCTTTCTCATGCCACATGCATCTTTTGCACAAGCCATCACTGCTTCCCTAACTACATCCCATTCCTCACTTACTCCCCTTATGTCCTTTGCTCTCACTTTTTGCCATTCTAAACTCAATCCCTCCTGATACTTGCTCACACAAGTCTCCTTTCCTAGCTCACTTACTCTCACCACTCTTCTCCCCAACATTCTTTCTTCTTTTTTGAAAACCTCTTTATATGTTCACCTTCGCCTCGACAAGATAGTGATCAAACATCTGTCTAGCTACCCCTCTCAGCACATTAACATCCAAAAGTCTCTATTTTACACGTCTATCCATTAAGACATTATCCAATGATGCCCTTTGACCGTCTCTCCTACTCATGTACATATACTTATGTATATCTCTCTCTTTAAACCGGGTATTCCCAATCACCAGTCTTTTTTCAGCACACAAATCCACAGGCTCATCACCATTTCCAATTACAACACTGAATAACCCATGTACACCAGTTACACCCTCAGTTGCCACATTATTCACAGTATTTGAATCACCCATCACTAATACCCGGTCTCAGGCATCATAGCTACTGATACACTCAGCTGCTCCCAAAACACTTGCCTCTCATGATCTTTCTCCTCATGACCAGGTGCATAAGCACCAGTAATCACCCATCTCTTTCCATCCACTTTCAGTTTTACCCACATCAATCTAGAATTTACTTTCTTACACTCTATCACATACTCCCACAGCTCCTGCTTCAGGCGCTACTCCTTCCTAGCTCTTGTCCTCTCATCAACCCCTGAGTTTACTCCCAAGACTTTCCCAAACCACTCTTCCCCTTTACCCTTGAGCTTCATTTCACCCAGAGCTAGAATATCCAGGTTTCTTTCCTCAAACATACTACCTATCTTTCCTTTCTTCTCATCTTTGGTTACATTCGCACACATTCAGACACCCCAATCTGAGTTGAAGAGTATGAGCACTCCCTGCTTGACTCCTTCTTCTGTTTCCCTTTTTAGAAACTGAAATACAATGCGGGAAGTGTTTCCAGCCCCTCACTCTCACCCCCTTTAGTCGCCTTCTACAGCACATGGGGAGGGAGAGTATTCCACGCAGTATTTTACGTATATGGGATATTGAGAGTCACTGGGTTAAAGAGTGCTTTTAACTTTCCAGTCTCAAAGATATTCATATAGCAAGGAGAAAAATAACTGTGGGGGTATATTTCATCCACTGCTTTCAATCTGAAATTGTATAGATGCTTTGTAGATGTTTTGGTGCAATGTGCTGGAAGTGTGGCTGTAAGGTACGAGTTCTTAATGAGTTTCCACAGTACATGTTTTATTTATTTAATATATATCAAATAATTGAGCTCTGGTTATTACTATGTTTCATTTAATTTGATGAATTTTATTGTAATCATCATGATTAACTGTGATTTTTTTCCATGACAACAAAATCATAAAGGTTTGTTAAATTATCAGCTGCCCAAATCAGTTGCAATATTTTCAAGTTCAGGCAGAACACTGTCTACACTTTTGCTGGAAGCACCTGCTCCTGCATCATCTTGTTCAACTTTTAATGGTAGGTGAGTCGTTGTCCATAAGACTGCTCACCACATGATCCAAAGACAGATCATCATCATCATATAGTTCAGATTCATCTGCCTGGTCCTCCAAACCAAGAAAAAATCTTGCCGAGTATTCTTACCAGAAAATTTACAAAAATTTTGCATCATTGGCAGGGCTGGAGGGTGAATGATTGTGAGGATAAAGTTTTATGTGCATCCATTACAGCTATCTCCTAGGCTTGACAATTGGCCCTGAAACATGGGTGCGAAACTCAGTACATAAATTTACAATTAGAGAAGTTATTCAGCTCACATAAATATACGTTGGAGTAGGTAAGAAATTAAATGGGGAAGCATCTGACCATCTTCATATGTCAAGTGGAGATCCACAATGCTTAGTCGGAGGACCTATACCTTTCATCATTTATGTCGATGACTCAGAGATAGGACTCACCAGCAGTATCTTGAAATTTGCTGAGGACACTTTGTAAAATTGGGAAACATGTAACTCAAAGGAAGATGACTGTCTGAAGATTCAGGAGGATTAA
The DNA here is from genome assembly GCF_036320965.1 of Panulirus ornatus. NCBI lineage: Eukaryota > Metazoa > Arthropoda > Malacostraca > Decapoda > Palinuridae > Panulirus > Panulirus ornatus. The sequence goes on from NC_092233.1 coordinate 37,792,549, forward strand.
GACAAACTCAGGAGTGGATAGAGAGATTTCTGTGGGGACATATGCTAAGTAATGCACTGTGGTGCCAAAAATCTATATAATGAATACTGTACGGAATGCTTGGTAAACCACATCCAGAAATTAAAGAAGAAAAGTAACTTGGAATGTTTATAACATTATGTATAGTAGAGATTTACTTTGCTTCATATGATAGAGCCAATGGGATGTTAACTTTCATGGCTGGAAACGTAAACTGCATAACAAAGGATGCGATACTTACCCTTTATAATGCCCTGGTAGGAGGTCAGAATACTCACTGCCTTTCTGGTCACCAAACCAGATCAAAGATGAAGAGAAACTTGGGTAAATTCAAAGGAGCAACCAAACGATTCTCTTCTGAGAAGCAAGCTATGTGGGGAAAGACTTAAAGGGCTAAATCTCTTCATCTTAGGTTCAGTAACCAGAAGTGATGGTATGAAGAGAAAAGGATGGAGATGCCATAGCAATATGGACAAAGGTTTTTCACATGTAGTTTGATTGAGCATTAGAATAAAATACCTCCCAAACTAGTAAATACAAAGATTATAAAGTCCTTTAAATCAAGGCGAGACAAATACTTCACTGATATTTGATATCGGTAAAAAATCCTATCTACCACTAAACATTGTTTTCTTTTTCAGAATCCAGCTGTATAGGGAAAATTTTCTAGTCCACACTTCCCATAAATATTTCACTGGCAGTGTCTTCTTATCTAACTTGCTATTTTTTCTCATCTTTTTACAGCTGGCAGTTGAGCCAGATGGAGAGGTAGGTGTGGAGGTGCCTTCTGCTTTACTATCTTGTTTCTGTCACTGCTTATAGAATGCCACAACAAGTAACCTACTTATGGACTATCAGGTCTATGCTATCTGTTCTTCCAATGTGCTCCAATATTAGATTACTTTGCACACATTTGAACTTTTCATTGTAAGGGATGCCACTCAGTGTTTGTTGCTGGATGCTATTAGCATCAGCCATCACAGTTTTCTGCCCCAAGTTGAATTCCACAAACATTGTGTGCTCTTTTGGATGGCCAAAGATGGCTACCCGTACAAGGGTGAGTCATTGGAACTGCCTGGAGCTCAGTAACCCACTATTGAGCAAAGTAGATAGTTGTGCATCTTTCCTTGGGACTTAATGCATCTTGGGAACCATCTGCCCATTGCAGCCACACACCCTTAAGTCTGTGGTGCCCACTACTGTACTCCTGTCTCCCATATTTCGGATTGGTCATTCCAGTAAAAAAAAAGATTTTCTAAACTGAGAATGAACCCCTTTTTGTTTTACGTTGGAAGCTCTAGTCATGGACAAAACTCCTCATCATGGTTGTACCTTAATTGAATTGTGAAGAGGTTAATAAAATGGAAAAAGGTGAGACAAGGAAATGTATTTAAGAATTTTGGAGGAAAAAAACCTGCCTTTTAAGAAGTGCCAGGTCATAGTTATAGAAACATGAGTGTTCCAAAGCTTCAGAGTTAAGCAAAGAAACAATTATTAAAACAGCCTACCCTTGAGTTGCCAATGACCACATAGTGATCATGTGACCCAGCAGTTTGCTCAATATTGCTTGGTTTAGCTGGTGATGGGGGCACACAAGTAGCCAACTCTCAGGAACAAAAAACCAGTGTAATACCTATGGAAGAGAGAAAGTGAATCAACATTGTGGCATAGGACAAGTAGGTCAAATTTTGAAATTAGCCTGGGAAAGTTTATAAATCAGACCACTTTTGACTCGTCTGTATCAAGTAAGGCTGCAACATTAGAACTCTCCAAGATTCAAATCTTTTGAGAGCAGTACTTCATACAAGGATGGATCAATTATTTGTATGAATAGAGGCACTGTTTGGAGGAAAAATGTGGATGTTTGAACAGGAATACCATTTTTTTAGAGACAGACATAGCTGTATCCATAATGTAGGATTTCCATGATAATGTGGATTTTACAGCAAAACTTAACTCCTTAATACTTGAAAAGAAATAAGGTTTTGATATGTCTTCACACCTAAAAGATAAAATAGTTATGATTTTTTTTGCTTGATTAGGATTGGTTGTCTAATGATTTTTATGCTCCTGTTCATAAATGGAACAAGAGAAATATTTAATTTTTTTTGTTTGCTATGAAGGCCATAAAAATTGTTTATGCCATGAAAAGTTTGATATCAACTTTAGCAGTTTTTGCCCTTAAGAGAAATGTGTTATGATTATCCCAAAAAGAAAAAGATTGAGGAAGAAAATGGAAATCAAATTTTCATTGGCAAATTAGACTAAATCATGTGTAAGTCAGCTAATGACACTAGTTTCTAGTGCTTTTTTCCACTATGGTTCCTTGCCAATAAATTGACATCAGACAAAGCCAGTCTTTTACAGTTCTTTAGGGTTTTTTCATATGTACATATTGGATTTGTGGGTTGGCATTTTGTGGATGTAAAATGAACACATTGTAAATCACATACAAGTACACCACCAAATTCATGGCAACTGATGGTTCGGCACCTCTTTTAGTCTAGACAAAATTACGTGAGGTAACTTTAAATTACTGCAGCCACCAGACTAGTTTACTGGGCAGCCATAGATGGCATTGTGTGTAGGGCGTGTTTATTTACATTCTATACACTGCTCTTGTTGGTGGTGATACTGCAATTCTGTGTGATTCTTAGCTTATTTTGCTTAAATCTAACCTTAGCTATGGCTTCTAAGACATATGAGAGTGTCATTTGTGGTGTCAAATGTAAACACCAGTCCATATCAATCCAAGATGAAATAGAGCTGTTGAAAAAAGGGACTGTGGTGTTTCAGTGCATAAGCTGTGTGACATCTACAGTATTGGTTCATCAACCATTTATGATAAAAAGAAGCAAAGGGAGAAAATATTGAAATTCTATGCAGAAAGCAATTCCAAGAAGCTAATGACGATTAGAAAAACTATGAAAGATGGTAAGAGTACTGAGCACAATCGAGTGATGATGGAATGGTTTCAACAGCGTTGGAGTGTACTTGTCAGGTAGCATGATGATGGACGAGGCTAAGTTGTTCCATAAAGAACTTAAATTACAGTATGAGCATGACTATAGTGAAGGATGGCTTCAAAGATTCAAGAAGCATCATGGACTTTTCATGAATAAAGTGTGCAGAGAAAAGTGGTCTACAAACCACGAAGGAGCTGCCGAGTATGTGGACAAATTTGTGAAACTCATAGCTGACGAGCACCTCAGTCCTGAGCAGGTGTATAATGCAGGCGAAACTGCATCATTCTGGTGATGCACACCTAGGAAAACACTAACAACAGAAGACAAAGAAGACCCCACAGGATTCAAACAATCTAAGGACAGACTTATCATCTTAGGGTTCTCAAACATTTAATATTTGTTTAATTTATATTTCTAGCAGTCCATGGTATGATTTAGACACATGGGAGATGCATAATTAGTGTGTTAGAGGTGTGTTGATGAATTATTATTACATGACCACGGTTGGTCCAGCAAAATGTTTAATCCAGCAAGGCTTTGGAACCAAGAGTGCTGGAAAATCGGTGATGTACCTGTACTGGAATTTTGTTTTTTTTAGCACATGCTGTTTCATTTGTGATGATCTACCTCTGCCTTTTTTCTTGTTACCATGAAAACCCATCAGATGTTCCATGTATTGTTTTGATTTATTGCTTGTCATTTTCTCACAGGATCACTGTTGAGCATTTATAATTTGACAATGATAGGCTGCACTAAGGCAAGCTTCCAAGAGGAAGGAAAAGTGTGGGAGCAAATACTGGAGCTATCTCAGCAGCTTACTCCTTTAGGACTTGAGAGGATATGCCTCCTGGGCCATATACCTTGTCCACCTGGTGCTGGGAGAGTACTTGGAAGACCCTGTTCAAGAATGCAGGAGATGGAGGCGGAGGATTGGAAGCAGAATAGTTCGGAGTTAAATTACAGGAAACAAAGGGACCAAAAAGAGTGACTTTATCAATTGGAGGATTAGCTATAGACTAACTTTGTCAGAAAGGTTGAATTACAGAATTTATTGGAGATGTTCTTGGTGAAAGACTAAAAAGATTTGTGAACAGAACTAGTCAAATCTGTGCATTTTTGAAGGTGAGCTTGACTATGAAAAATAGCTCTGTACTGATTCTGAGAAGATATGAAAGTGGAGTGGGTTTCATGGGAAAGGAGGAGTTTCATGGCCTAGTATGCTCTGTCCCTGATGCAACAGGCTCTGGAGCAGGAGCGATCAGACCATGACTTAGGGAAGAAAGATCTAGGAGATGGTGTGTAGGACTCCATCCCAGCTTAGAAAACCTCTGCTATGTGTTCAGCATGACATGAGACAACTTGGTTAATGAAACAGTACCTATCTCAGGGAAAGTCAGTAAAGAAGCCTGTTGAACTCTTTCAGAGTACCAGAGTTGGCATTTTTTGAAAGAGGATAGAAGAATGGAATGTCTAATTAGAAGTGATTAAGGTAAGATTGTGGTTGGAGGACCCTAAGAGGGCAGATATAGTGTGATTGTTGTGTACCAACCAGTACCTTCGACCAGATTTTGTCATGAAGGCAGGGCTAGCTTGTAACACTCGTACTGTTTTCTTGTTACGTTATTGTATTTCTCTGAACCTCCATGTTATTACTTTTTTCATATCTTGCTTGTTGGAAACAGTTTAGAAGTAAAAAAAGACATTGAATGTGTTGGAAGAGTTTTTATGTAATTATTTGTGTATCACTTGTATTAATTCATTTAAGATTACCACATGAGAGTTCTGGTGTTACCCAGAATCTTTTTGAAGGCTTCTGCAGCCTAACACTGTGCTACTTTCAGCAGCAGGGAAATGTAGACTTCTTTGGAGTGAGCAGTTCTTGGACAAGAGCTTTACTCCCAGATATATGGCCTTGCTAAAGGTGACATTTCATTTACATTGTAACCTTGAGTAGGTGACGTCTGATAACAGCGGATGGAAAAAAATCACCTTGATATCCAAGAACTTGGGTTGAACGTTTGATTATCTGTTGCAGATCATAAAGTAGAATAAAATGCCTTGGCTCTACTTTGATCATGTTGAGCAGAGCCTAACCAGTCCTTGTGGTGTACATTGAAATCCTCTTCATGGAGAACTTCAGTGTGTAGATATGAAGATAACTTTTTTTTTGGCAAGAAGTCAAATACATGAAAACTTATGAATAGATTGGGGAATTGTACTGTCAGTTAAGTTTAGATGCTTTAATGGATGTTGGCAGGGATCATCATTCAAGAAATGTTAATATTCCAGTTTAGGAACTCTATGAGCCTAACTGGAATATCATTTGTTTAACAATGATAGAGGACTGTGTGGAGAATACAGTAAGACCAGCAAAGCCTAATTTGGTGGATAGGAGAACTATGAAGATCAATGGGATTGATTATCATGAAAGTAAATGAAACATTTTTAGAAATAGGCAAAATGTCTGAAAACTTCACCCAATTTTGATTATATGCTGAGATTTACCTTGATTGTCAGTGTTATAGTATAAAATACCAATGATATTGCTGTATTGCACCACTCAATGAAGAATGTTTGCTGGGATTCATTTTTGCTTCTGATGATTTTTTCCTGTGTATGAATACATTAAGCAACTCAACAGTTTTATGTAAACAGGATACTATAACTGTTGCATGATCATCACACAAAATTAAGAATTATGCAAATGTCAGCTGCTTGGTGTTGTTTTGAGAGACTGTGTTGCTTTCTAGAAGTGTTTATCCACTTCTGCCAGCCTTATTAGGGTTAACCATTATGATAATTTCTCCTTTCCTTGAATAACAAGGTTTTAGAATTCATTTCCTTTCATATTTTACTATTCCTGTAACCATTTCAATCCCTAGATGATTTCTAATTCCTGTATACTGAGCCAGCACCTCAGTCGTTGTCAAGTTGACCCATGTAGCCGTCTTTTCTTCATGCCTCACTCACACATGGACTGCTAGCATTCTGTCCACAAATATGATAATCTCTCCTTGTCACACATAACACATGAGAACTCTTAACTGATACAACTCATTCTTTGTAACTCTAGATGAGTACTGTCTGTTAGCCTTACCTTTTAGCAGAATGATAGGAACAATAGATAGAAGTAGTTAGGAACATTAGACAGGAGCATTAAGTAGGTAGGAATATTTAGGTGTGAGCATTAGGTAGAATTAGGAGGCTCGAACATTAGGTACTGGTATTTGGATGGAACATTAGGAAAAAGTAGTAGGTGAGAACAGTGGGTAGGAGCTTCTGGAAAGACCCCGCAAGAGTTGTCCTCAGCTAGTGACCTGTTAAGGGTGAGGCATTAAAATGCTCGGAAGCAGCACTGGAGTTCACCAGTTATGGAGACTCTTTTACCATGGCCATCCCCTTGAGGGAGTTTCCAAAGGAAATATGCATTACCTCTCAAATGTGGGAGACAGCGACAAAGCAAAATAGATGAAAAATAAATATATATATATTTGTGTGGCAAGGTGGTGATGGGAATGAATAAAGGCAGACAGTGTAAATTGTGTGCATGGGTATATATGTATGTGTCTGTGTGTGTATATATATGTGTACATTGAGATGTATAGGTATGTATATTTGCGTGTGTGGACGTGTATATATATACATGTGTATGGGGGTGGGTTTGGCCATTTCTTTCGTCTGTTTCCTTGCGCTACCTTGCAAACGCGGGAGACAGCGACAAAGCAAAATAAAAATAAATAAAAATAGTATATATATATATTTTTTTTTTTTGCTTTGTCGCTGTCTCCCGTGCCTTCGAGGTAGTGCAAGGAAACAGACAAAAGAAATGTCCCAACCCACCCCCACACACATGCACGCACTCACACGTCCACACACACAAACATACACACCCACACATCCCAACGTACACACATATATACACACACAGACACCATCGCCACCCCGCCACACACGGAATAACATCCCCCTCCCCCCTCATGTGCGCGAGGCAGCGCCAGGAAAAGACAACAAAGTTCGCTTACACTCAGTCTCCAGGTGTCATGCAATAATGCCCGAAACTACAGCTCCCTTTCCACATCCAGGCCCCACAGAACTTTCCATGGTTTACCCCAGACGCTTCACATACCCTGATTCAATCCATTGACAGCACGTCGACCCCGGTATACCACATCGATCTAATTCACTCTATTCCTTGTCCGCCTTTCACCCCCCTGCATGTTTAGGCCCTGATCACTCAAAATCTTTTTCACTCCATCTTTCCACCTCCAATTTGGTCTCCCACTTCTCCTCGTTCCCTCCACCTCCTACACATATATCCTCTTCTATTTTTTGTTCCCACACATCTCTCTTACCCTTACATTACTTGCTCGATCAAACCACCTCACACCACTTATTGTCCTCAGACATCTTATTTCCAGCACATCCACCCTCCTGCGCACAACTCTATCCATAGCCCACACCTCACAACCATACAACATAGTTGGAACCACTATTCCTTCAAACATAGCCATTTTTGCTTTCGGAGATAATGTTCTCGACTTCCACACATTCTTTAAGGCTCCCAGGATTTTCGCCCCCTCCCCCACCTAAATGATTTACTTCCGCTTCCATGGTTCCATCCGCTGCCAGATCCACTCCCAGATATCTAAAACACTTTACTTCCTCCAGTTTTTCTCCATTTAGACTTACCTCCCAATTGACATGACCCTCAAACCTACTGTACCTAATAACCTTGCTCTTATTCACATTTACTCTTAACTTTCTTCTTTCACACACTTTACCAAACTCAGTCACCAGCTTCTGCAGTTTCTCACATGAATCAGCCACCAGCGCTGTATCATCAGCGAACAACAACTGACTCACTTCCCAAGCAATCTCATCCCCAACAGACTGCATACTTGTCCCTCTTTCCAAAAGTCTTGCATTCACCTCCCTAACAACCCCATCCATAAACAAATTAAACAACCATGGAGACATCACACACCCCTGCCGCAAACCTACATTCACTGAGAACCAATCACTTTCCTCTCTTCCTACACGTACACATGCCTTACATCCTCAATAAAATGTTTTCACTGCTTCTAACAACTTGCCTCCCACACCATATATTCTTAATACCTTCCACAGAGCATCT